>NC_091120.1:176051987-176411987 GCF_040183065.1 Periplaneta americana | reverse complement strand
GACCGACTCCCTTGCTGTCAATGAAGGACACAACCAATAGACAGACGCATACTTACGTAATGATACTAATATTGTGATTTCTCTAAGTATGACAGGGAGTGAGCTAATGTTATACGTATACGTGTCTATTTGTTAGAGATATGTGTAAACCGTGAAATCATATTTTACTACGTATCATTTGAGGTCATGCCTTATTGGTGTTACTTACGAGGTTCTAACCAATCTTCGACTGCTGACTTGACATTAACTACTATTTATTTTAAGACTATATTTTTGTAATACGTTTTCTCATATTGCATGAAAGACAACTTCAGTTAGCTTCCCCTGCTCAAAATTTCATGCTACGCCACTGGTGACCGTTAGACTTACATGAGATATTTGTTATATACTAGCTGTTAATCTAACCCTCAGGCTTCAATTACCTCTTTTCACCGTTAGAGTGAGCCGTATTCATAACAGATTGGTCGTAGTGTAGGACATCTGTCCGTCCTCTCCGTAGATGAAATGCATAAAACTGAATTGCAGACAAATTGGTGCGCGGTAGCTGTAAATATAATTCACTTCCCAGCCACCAGGAAAATCTGGTTCGAAATCCGAAGTACTACTGTCGAAATTCCTCATTCTTCATGAAACGGATTAATTGGTTTCTATGTGAATACATCTTTAAAATCACACCAACACATGGGGCACCAGGACGGAAACGGAGATACGCCTACTGGGTAATGTATTCCGACTCTATAACTTCATGACTAATTTAAGTGTGGTCTCGTTCGATCGGGTATACGGCTACGATGCGAGCATGACCTTGAGTTGCCGACTGACGACGCATGGAGTGACCAGGGGCCCCGTTTCACAATCCTTACAAATTACAAATTAACAATTTTATTTACAAATAACAAGTAAAAGATTACAAATGCTTGTAAATTGTGTTTCACAATGTTATCTTATTAGTTTGTAAAGTTTGACGAACTTTACAAAATCAGCTAAAGAAATTTACAAATACGCATTATTGGTTACACAATATTTCCAACGACAGTTTACAAAAATCGCTAATGAGGAGAACTAAAGTCGCTGTATTTTTACTACTATCGATACATATGTTTATATTTTGTACTAAAATAGATTATTCTAAGCTTGCTGATTCATATTTCACCAACAGAAAATATAAAGTGTTGTTAAAGAAAATTAAAAGTATTTAGATTTTTATATATTGGCGACAATGGAATTTCATGTGATGTGATTGGTCGAGTATACCAATAAGTCTATTACTTAAATGACCAAAGTTAGCACCAAATTCAGTCAAATAAGTAAATAACAGATTTAGTCCACGTACAAATATGCAATTGATAAAATAATTACGATGTCTAACTACAAAATCAGGTTCATCTTTGTGTTGATCCATCAGTATTATTTATTAATGTTGCATCCATAACCTCACAAACATTAGTGATCCCAGCAGCAGCATAAAAATTCCGTGCTATAGTAAATAACATTTTGGTGATCAAAACCTGCCCCGAATTTAACTCTTAACATCAACTACCCTGTGGGCACTTTTGCACACTGACATCTTAGAAATTCCGTGCTTTTCTGCTAACGCACAGAACTGACAGCTACTATGCAACCAATGCAAAACAATACAGTTCTCGCTTTGAGGTTATGGCATCACTTTTCCCTGTTGGATATGATGTCCCGTATCTTGTAGGAGAGATTCTAGCGAAACGGGACTCGAAACGACTTCAGAATACCGTATAAGTAGTGACGCTACTGCATTATTGAATTATTTATTTTTGGTGTAGGGAACTTCTTTATTAAGTGCGAGTATTTATTAAATACAGTCTTCGTATATAAATACTTACGCGGTATTCTTAAGTATAGCGCGGGACTCATTCGAAACCTTTCATAAAATTCATACAATGATACGAACGTGTTATTAATTCTTGACCGAAGAATTTTACGTATACGTCTTCGTTTGATTAGGCCTAAATTCAGTATCTTCGTCTGAGTCATTAGAACTCCTTAATAACATAAAAAATGTGTTAGTTTAATTCTTAATATTATCCAGTTACTCAAAAATTAATGTAATAAGTATTTGTTTATTGTATTTATTCATAATTTGTAGCAATATCAAACTTTACACATCTCAGAGCTATTTAGAAAATGTGCTAATTTTACAAGTAAAGTTTACACGTTTGTAAAATTACCATTCATTGTGAAACATAATACTTGTAAAGTGAACAAAATTTAATATGTAAAGATTTGATTTCCTTTGTAAAGTTCAACATTACAAAGACTGTGAAACAGAAGTTTACAATTTACAAGCAAAGTTTACAATTTACAAAGCTTGTAAACATTGTGAAACAGGCCCCTGATGTAGAGATGAGTGTGGTTGACTGCTCGAAATATGGGTACACAGCGAACCTTAGTGTACTCAGCTGGTGTGAGTTTGGGAATTCGCCTAGCTGGAGGGTCAGAGCAATAGATCTAATAATGTCACAGTGCTGGGTCGTAGTGCCCCCTCCTTAAATTCAATTCAAAGACGAAATTATATTGGATTACACTGCTTTTGCTACTGAATAAAAATAAGTGTACCAACCCTAATTCGAGTGTGCTGGTTACAGTTCTGAGCTCCGTTTTTTTCTATCACGTCACAATGTTAAAATAGGCCTATTAACATTTTCAATTTTTAATTTTTACATTTTTAAGGGGAGAGGATGGTATTTTTTTTTAACTTTTTAGTGTAAAACATTAATTTTTTTGTATGTAGAGAGTTCATAGCTGTAGCAACTCAACCAAATATAAATATTTTGAAAAAAAAATATTTGGAGACCCAGATTTGAAAAAAATATATACCCAATGAGGGATTTTACTAAAACCGATATATCTTAATCATTTTTAAAGATAGATTCAAACAGTTTTTTGCAATGTACTTGCAAAAGTATGCTCTACAAACTGCCGGTGACAGAATTTTGATATTAGTCCTTACGTTTGTAAAATAAACAATTAAAAATTTAATAACACATTTTTCATTTCCTTTTTCGCAAACAAACGGACATATTTTAAAAATGAAATCAATTAACAAAATTCTGTTACAGAGGAAAGTTTCCTAATAGTCTAAAGAATGTGTGTTCAAAAATTCCATGGAAGTATCTTTAATAGTTCAGAAATTATATCAATTTTTGTCTGGTGGCATAGCAAAAAAATGAAGTTACCGGAAACAACGATAAAGGTGGCGTGTGATTTAAGAATCCATAGAGCAGGAAGTTTAAAAATGGCATCTCAGCATCCGATAAGGACACAAATATCCACAAAGTGTTATGCAATGCATTCCACACATATCGAAGAGTATTTTAAAGAATTTTTTTTTAATTTAATTTACCGGAAACAACAATAAAAGGGGATGTGTGATTTAAAAATCCATAGCACAGGAAGTTTAAAAATGGCGTCTCAACATCCGCTAAGGACACAAATACCCACAAATGCATTCCACACATATCACAGAGTATTCTAAACAAACATTTTTTTTAATTTACTCATTTTTCACCAAAAAATATCGTCCACTCCCCTTAATACATTTAGATCTATTTTATTTATTTTATTGTGATTTTGCTACTGAACAAAAACAAGTGTACCAACCCTAATTTGAGCGTGCTGATTACAGAACTGAAGTCCGTTTTTTCTATCACGTCACGATTTTAAAATACCGGTAATAACATTTTTAATTTTTAATTATGATGTGTGACACTACGTAATCAGCGAAGTGAAGCTGGAAGGATTCATGAACATATCGAGCGAGTAAAAGAAGTTCACATCCCAGAAGAAAGTGAGGACTTAGAAGGATTAGTGGGATCTGAGAACGATACCCTGATTATAAAGAAGATGGTAATGTTCTTACGTACCTCAGAACCATCGGACACAATTTGGGTGGCAATTTTGAAGTACAAATCCTGTAACATTTTATGCAGTGTGGCAATTTTGAAACATTAATCACATAATATTTTATACAGTTTTCCTAAGGATATTTTACTTGTAAAAATATATTATTATTTTTAACAAAATATGTACTGATTACCAAAATATCGGGTGACCAAAAAGTCGAAGTGACCAAAACACCGGGTGGCAAAATTGCAGTAACTGGGTGATACAATGACGGGAATTCCGGTGACGAGAATTCCACTTCCCAGTAGTAACATCTGCGTTACTACTCTAGCATTTAAATGAATAGCAGTGAAGAAAAATGCAAAAGTTGTCATGAAACTACAGTATAGAGTAAACATTGGTAATTTCGTGGCAGTGGTTATTTCGTGATACTTTTTCTTTGCTCTTTTGTGAACTAACCAATGGTGTTACGAGATCCAAATTTCCGCCAAGGGATTGCATATATTGTCCAGTTTCCAGAAACATACAGCTAAGCTTTGTGTGACTATTGTAGTTGCTTCAGTGAGCTTTTATGTTTGGAGACAGCAAGTTTGCGTCGACTTCTCAGACATACAAATTTTGTGGATGTTTGTAATTACTAATTACATTACAGACTTATTACTAAAGGTAAGCATATGATATTTGGTACAAAGATTTATTGTATCTTCATGAAATTTTAGGAAATGTTTTTGGAATTTTAGATACATCTGTAGTCGCCATATAGGCTTAGCTTTACTAACAGAAATCTTAGCTGTTTGAGGCGAAATTTTGTTGAGCATTAAGTGTTACAATTTTTAAAATAGTATAAAATGTATTACAATAGGAATTTTAAAAAACTGAAGACAAGATGTGATAACAAAAAAGAAAACGGAGACGCAATGGGTTCAGTGTAGCTTCTGTTTGATTTGTTATCATGCTAAGTGTCAATGATAAGTGCTAGACGACTTGCAAGAATTGTGACAGAAGATGGAACATGGAGACAGAGGCAGACAATGGAGTGGCATCATGCAAATTCACCAAAGAAATAGAAATTCAAAAGTACACCTTCGGCAGGAAACGTTATGGCTACTGTGTTTTTCGATTCAGAAGGACTCTTGCTTGTGGACATCATGCCACACGGAACCACCATTAATTCTGACGGGTATGTTGCAACTCTCAAGAAACTTCAAGTTCGACTGAGTCGTGTTCGACGACATCGGGAGAAGCAGGATGTTCTGCTATTGCACGACAACGCACAGCCATATGTCAGTCACAAGACCACAGACCAGATCAGAAAATTCGGATAGACGACACTGAAACATCCGCCTTACAGTCCTGAACTGGCACCGTGCGATTACCATCTCTTTGGTAAACTGAAGGATCCCTTCGCGGAACGAGGTTAGAAGATGACTCCCTTGTGCACGTGCTAAAGAGTGGCTCAGACGTGTTGGTCCAGACTTTTACCGTGCTGGTCTACAGGCCCTCGGTCCTAGGTTACGTAAGGCAGTTGAAAGGGACGGGGATTATGTGGAAAAGTGACATTTTGTTCCTTAAGGATGCATCTACATTCTGTGAAAATAGCAAAGCTGTAGGTTAAAAATATAATTTTTAAACAAACGTTATACATTACTTTTGGAGTTACCCTAGTAATATAGGCTATAGTAAAGTCCGTAATGAAAGTGTTCACCCTTTCAGGGCATAGAAGATCTCTTTTCAATTTCAATTTTTACTTTAATTTCATTCTTATTATGTGTTGATATGTATTTCTATGTTTTCTTGCTATGAATATTAGACGGAATTACTATGTTTGAAGTCTTGTAACAATAAATGAGAATTTCATTTGATTTTAATGAATTTTTCCACAATTCTTCTACCTCTCACGAAATTATCAATGCAATATCACGAAATTACCAAGGTTATCACGAAATAACTAACCTTCAGCTTAAGTTGTAAAAGTGGTTTTTGGCACATATTCAAGAACGTATCCAATCTTTTATGTCTCCAGATTTGTACAGCAAGTTATCGTCTTTTAGATGAAAAAAAATCGGAATAAGGATATATTTACACATTTGCATTTTAAATTAGTTTTCATGAAATTATCACGAAATTACCAATGTTTACCCTACACAAGTATCTCCATGTAAACAAAATCCTACGTAATTACTTTTATAAAATTAGTTGCGTAACCTAGTGTTGTCGTGTAAACTAGCCTATATCTTCCCCTCCGCATTACAGAATCCTACCTATTCAGACATCATATAAACATCGCATCCGGCATAACAAACCTAATAATGAAATAATACGTCACTATGTAACACACACTCACACAATTGTTATCCTAGATTACATCAAATTCTGACGTAAAACACTTATACTTATCTTCATAGACCATGTTTTCTTTGCGCTGACAACATCGGACGATGGTACAAAAGATTTCTAGTTTTATCTTGTTACAATTTTGCAATACGAACTTGACCACATACTGTAAGTGGAAATTTTCACAGCTCCTATCTTGTTGTGATTAGATTCGAAGATAGGCCCACTCTGACCGTCAAATGTGCTGCGTTTAATGACCTGCAACTATCTCAACTTGAAGGTTTCGCAGTAGAATTTACATTTTTCGGATAACTTTTAATTAATATTGAATTATATCTGTTTATTCTATCCCAAATTAATCATGGTTTTTATATCCTTCTCTCGCATATTTCGCCTAGTCTTGTTAATCGGTTATATTTAACGTTATTGTAGTTTAATATAATCCTCTTATTGAATTTGGTATTCCTAGGAAACTAGTTCGATCAATTAAAATGTGTCTAGTGAATCTTACAGCAGAGTCTGTATAGACCATTTTCCGTCTGACGCTTTTCCAATTCACTGCGGGCTAAAGCAAGGAGATGCACTATCACCTTTACTTTTTAACTTTGCTCTAGATTATGCCATTAGGAAAGTTCAGTATAACAAACAGGGCTTGGAATTGAACGGGTTACAACAGCTGCTTGTTTATGCGGATGACGTGAATATGTTAGGAGAAAATCCACAAACGATTATGGAAAACACGGAAATTTTACTTAAGCTATGGCAAATCCTTGGCCTCATCTCGCCAAATACTATCTCACTTTCACCACGCCCATCGACGCTGAAAACCTCGTAGTTGATACAGCGTTGTTAAATAACCAAAATAAAAATGTGTTGAAAAATAGCGCAACAATTGCTATATTTGTTTCAATAAATCTTTCCATGAAATTGTGTTTTCTTTCTGTGAACGGTCCCAGGGAAACTTACTTTCTGGACGACCCTCGTAGCTGAAATCTTGCTATATTTAACTGTGTCATTATGCTCTCTGTATCTGTTGTAGTTTCCATGAAAATAAATAAGAGTAATTACTTTCGGAACGATCCTCTTATCATAACTTACTTCATTTTTCTTTCTTCGTCTTCCTCTTCCTCATAATTTCTTGCACCAGTTCATCTGTCTCTTGTTTCAGTTCACTCAAGGAACAAGAAAGATATTCTTCCAGCACTATGCAAGTAATTTTGTGCGAGATCGTGCGTATTTGCTTGGTTTCCGCACAAAACCAATCCGCGGAAAGTCTAAAATTCCACATTCAGTATTCCCAACCTAACACACATAACAATTTCCCTCTTCTTACCGCTTAAGTGACATATTGATTTTACTGCTTTAGGCTTTTAACACATTATTTTTAGAGACGTTCAATATAATAATAATTATAAATTGGAAACTTACCACTGCAATTTCACCTAAATTGCACTGTTAATTATTGTTTTTAAATATATGCAAAAATTAAGTAAACTCTACAACTCCACTAAAGTTACTGCATTCGTGATGCATGTAACATTAAGGAAGCCGTTTGTTTTAAGTTCGCATTTATAGACTGGGGAAAAAAAAGACAGACGTATATCACGGCCTGCTGGAGTATAGTAAACACAGAAAACATTTTAAAGCAATAATGTTGAAGATAGATATTTTTGTTTTGCAAATTTGCCGTCATTGAACAGAAACCAAGTTGGAGATTTCATTGCAACTAATTAGAAATTCCTCTTTCAGGTATGTAATAAACGATCTTCGCACAAAATAAAGTACGATACACGAGCGGTATGTTTTCTTTCAATTCTCGGAAATTAAAAAAGCTCAACTACGTTTCGCTTTTTCAAACTTTTCCTCGAACATGGAAACTTCAACATACCGCTCTTGTAACGCATATTACTATTCCCGATTCAAATAATTATATGTCATATAAGTACTTTGATTCCTTGCACACGGACTTTGTCTACAGACTGGTTAATCTGAAGTATATTATCATATCGAATATTACATGGTTCTTATCAGGAATGGTTGGCACTTCAGAGTGGCGCTTGTGTTATCAGAAGATAATGATCTTAATTGTTTATCAAAATTCCTCTTTTGAAATCGCAACTCTCCATTTCAAGCAAAATTCATAATCATCTAACCGAGCGTTTCTCAACCCTTTTCAATGACGTACCACTATTTTAAATTTAGGACATTAGCTGTACCACTAACCAAATTTATAATGGCAAACCGTCAAGTGTCGTTCCCAGGGTCATAATAAACTTTTCTATGCTCCAATACCTATGTATACTCATTCATTCATAGTGGTTCTCCCAAGGATATGTCTTTCACTGCAAACCGAGCATTCTCCAGTCTTTCCCATTTTCTGTCTTCCTCTTAGTCTCTGCAAAATTATGATCCATATATCTTACGGTCGTATTCATAGACGAGACTTTGGATCAAAGTTGACTTTGGAAAGTACAAAGTCACCATTTTCCTATTCACAGTCGACACTTTGAAGTAAACTTCAATCGTGACTTTACTTCGAAGTCGCCGAAAATCTAGACTTCGACTTTGACTTTCGTTCGTGGACATAAGGAAAATGGCTGATATTTGGAAAATTGTAGAATTTGCCGAGAATATTGAAGATATCTAGGAGATTATTAAAGCTTCTCATGTTCCTTAGCGTATTATTATAGATTATAAATTCAAATCAAGGTACAGATTTGATAAACAGTATTAAATATCTTCGTCATGTTTCAACTTTCATAGATGAAAAATCAAAAAAGATTATCTGTTCCACCAATAAATAATACAATTTATTTCATCGTGATTTTATGCTATAGGTACCGCTAAGGATTGATAGTTTAATATTGATTTTGACTATTTAATTCTATAGAGGTTAGGTTATGCAGTTGGATATGCAGTTAATTTATAATCCTGCTGTCGTCATAATAATGTTTTCTGCATATTGATTTCACATAATTTTCATGTAGTTTCTGCAGACATGCAGGGAATAACTATGCCAACTGACAGCAGGATATGTCTCTTTCATAGTCTGTCATTGGTGACACTTTCTTATCTTCTATATCTTTAGAATAAAATTATTTTACAGTGAAATAATTTGAGGGCTTAATGTGAAACTAATGTAACTACAATCGATGTTTTATTCACAACAAAATTCTTAACATGCAATCCTATTTCATATGAACTCTACCATCATGTTTTGTAGTTATGAATTGTTTTATATACAAGACTGTTCGAACTGAATTACGATTTTTTATGGCCAAGTAGGAGAACAAATATTATCGATTGGTTTAAAGACCTAAACATGTCAATTTACGTTAGTTTCACACTGAGCTCTCGAATAATTATGTAAAGCTGCAAGAACGGTTAACAATCGCTGAACATGTACCGATGTTCAACTGTTTCGTTGATTTGTGACTCAAAAGATGGCTTTGATTGTGGCAATGCCTACTCTATTTCAACTATCTATTAATTTAAATCGTTTAGAAGGCAGTGATTTTGATTGCCAACATTAGAACAAGATCGTCAAATCTCGACTTACCAAAGTCAAAGTTGAAGACTCAGAAGTATTGTGTATGAATAGGACTTTTAACAAAGTTAAACTTTACTACGAAAGTCGACTTTGGGAAAGCTTCATCCAAAGTCTCGTTTATGAATACGGCCCTTAATGTCGTCTATCATCTGATATCTTCTGCCACGAACTCTTCTCCCATTCACCATTCCTTCCAGTGCATCCTTCAGAAGGCAGTTTCTTCCCAACCAGTGACCCAGTCAATTCCTTTTCCTCTTCCTGATCAGTTTTAGCATCATTCTTTTTTCATCCACTCTTTCCAACACAGCTTCGTGTTTTACTCTGTGCATCCTCCTCAATATCCACATTTCAAATGCTTCTAGTCACTTCTTTTCAATTCATAGTAATGTGCATGTTTCTGCCTCATACAATGCTTTCTCCAGAGATTCGCAGAAGATGCTCCTTTTTCTATTAAAAACTTCCTTCGCCATTGTTATTTTTCTTTTGACTTCTTGACAGCAGCTCATGTTACTGCTTATAGTGGGCCTACACCCCAAGTATTTGAAGCTGTCCACTAATTGATTCTTTATTTACGTGTGTTTTATTAAAACAGTTACTATTTGAATTTATTTAATGGAGTGTTCCATAAAATGTACAGAAGACAAATACATATGTTTATTATGTTTATATTTTATAATAATTTGTCGAAAGACAACCTGGTGGCATTGGATAAAAAAAAATTATGATAATTTATATTTTTAATTCACACTTTGAGTACCGGTACCACCCAGCAGTGGTACGCGTACCACTAGGTTGAGAACCACTGATCTAACCAAACACTGGCCAAATCATTTAGTTTATTTTCTTTAAAATCATCATGATCATCAACATCACCACCAATTTTCATTACCACTATCAACATATCCACTACGAACATAACATCTTTCTCATTCTCATATTTAGTAACATCCACATTTCCTTGATCATCATAACCGTCATAATAATGGCATTCATTTTCCTGTTTCCTGATACATGAGCAAGTTCATTTAAATTTTCGTTAGATCTATTATCCCAAACGATGTTGTGTATGTGCGTGCAACAGTTGTTAGTCAACTATCCGAAGACAGGTTGGAATCCTATGTAACACCAATAAGGCGTCACTCATGAGGCAACTAAGCAAGGTTTAAGCCACAGTCGCATTTGTCGCATTTTGCTACTCGACTTCTAAAATTGCAACAAATTTTAAATGTAAATGTGCAAAAATGCGACAACCACATTGGACTTACGTAACGAAGATGGTAATGGAGAAAATGAAATCACAGATGTGTTTGAACTAATCTGAATTTAAATGAAATGCTAATGGCATGGGCATGTTCAAAAAGGTATTGAGCAATAGATGTTCAGGAATGGATTTCAAAGAGTTGGTGCAATTCATGTAAGTTAAGTGAACAATTTATTCTAATTGATTTATATAATTCCATCGCATACTGTAAATTTTGAGCGAGGATTTAGTTGCATGAATCTTGTAAAAACTGGAATTAGAAACCACCTTCCAGTAAAAAGGGTTAGCATTCTGCTAACAATAAATCTTGAAGGACCTACTAGTAAAGAATTTCAATGTTTAGAGTGCCCATAAAATAACGTACCGGTATTTTAATGTGCTGTAAATTTAGCAGTAATTGATTCTAAACATACCTACGTCTAATGATTTACTTACATAAGTATATCTAGAGTGTGATAAGATGGATTGAAAGTAATAAAACTCCAAGAAACAAATTACATAACTTTTCGTTTCTGTACACTATATTAATTTTATCTTTTCGCACAATTATTATTATATAATATTGCACAAGTATTTCGCAATTTGCACAAATATAATTTTTCATTTGTGCATTTTTGCGACAATTATTTATTTTCTAGCTTAAGCCCTGTAACTAAGCCAGGGGATAATGGGGTAAGAGCGCCAGTTCCTTTCCCATTGTGCAACAGTAGGGCCCTTAATTACAATTATTATTCGTCCCGACTCTGTGAGCGTGACTCATAGATGTCGCTAGTGCATTTAGTTACTCAGAGACTAATCAGAGTGCACCACAGGCGGTGGGTCTACATTACACTCGTAATGGATGAAGAAGAAGAAGAAGAAGAAGAAGAAGAAGAAGAAGAAGAAGAAGATGATGATGATGATGATGATGATGATGATGATGATGATGATGATGATGAAGAGTTGTTGGCAAGTCATAGAGGAACTGGCATGCCTGGAGAAAACCCCTGTGTTGCTTCGTCCTCGAGCTTGCCCAGCACAAGTTATAAATTCAAGCTGGATCGACCGAAATTTCAACCCGGAAGCCTAGCTTATAAATAAGACCAGCGCACTGCTACTGAACGACCGTGGAGGTTTTCTTCACATTCATTATCTGTAACGAATCACTAACACTATCTTCTTATTCTTTATATTCTAATTTTGGTTATCTTCGAGACCACCAAAGCATGTGATATGTAATACGTTATTAGTAGACTAGTAGGTATGTCTATGTTAGAATGTAGTTCACAGTCTAATAATAATTATGAAATTGTAAGATAATAATACATGTAAAGTTAAGGTAGACCCAAGGAATTGGACCGTACTTGAACTGCCATTAACAGGAATATGATTTGTTAACAACAAATACATAGCTACACACATACATAGAAATTCTTATTCTATGATATATTAATATATAATCTTTTTATGGAAGTTTAATGATATTAATATTATGCAATCTTAAATATATAAAAAAAATTCTCTCCATATTCTCCTTGGCCTTCCAGTTAATATTCTTATATTATTCTTTATCTTATTGACTTACAAGTTCTTTATCAATTTCAAGTATTTATAATCTCTCCTTCGTAACTATTTCCTGCCTTCTTCGTAATCTCCCCGGCCTTCTTCGTAATCTCCCCCGCCTTCTTCATAATCTCTCCCGTTTACTTCGTAATTCCTCCCACTTTCGTCATAATCTCTTCCGCCTTCTTCGTAATCTCCCCCGCCTTCTTCATAATCTCTCCCGTTTACTTCGTAATTCCTCCCACTTTCGTCATAATCTCCCCCGCCTTATTCATAATCTTTCCCGTTTACTTCGTAATTCCTCCTACTTTCGTCATAATCTCTGCCGCCTTCTTCGTAAGCTCTCCCGTTTACTTCGTAATCTCCCCCGCCTTCTTCATAATCTCTCCCGTTTACTTCGTAATTCCTCCCACTTTCGTCATAATCTCCCCCGCCTTCTTCATAATCTCTCCCGTTTACTTCGTAATTCCTCCTACTTTCGTCATAATCTCTTCCGCCTTCTTCGTAATCTCCCCCGCCTTCTTCATAATCTCTCCCGTTTACTTCGTAATTCCTCCCACTTTCGTCATAATCTCCCCCGCCTTATTCATAATCTTTCCCGTTTACTTCGTAATTCCTCCTACTTTCGTCATAATCTCTGCCGCCTTCTTCGTAATCTCCCCCGCCTTCTTCGTAATCTCCCCCGACTTCTTCATAATCTCTCCCGTTTACTTCGTAATTCCTCCCACTTTCGTCATAATCTCCCCCGCCTTATTCATAATCTCTCCCGTTTACTTCGTAATTCCTCCTACTTTCGTCATAATCTCTTCCGCCTTCTTCGTAATCTCCCCCGCCTTCTTCATAATCTCTCCCGTTTACTTCGTAATTCCTCCCACTTTCGTCATAATCTCCCCCGCCTTCTTCATAATCTCTCCCGTTTACTTCGTAATTCCTCCTACTTTCGTCATAATCTCTTCCGCCTTCTTCGTAATCTCCCCCGCCTTATTCATAATCTTTCCCGTTTACTTCGTAATTCCTCCTACTTTCGTCATAATCTCTGCCGCCTTCTTCGTAATCTCTCCCGTTTACTTCGTAATTCCTCCCACTTTCGTCATAATCTCTGCCGCCTTCTTCGTAATCTCCCCCGCCTTCTTCATAATCTCTCCCGTTTACTTCGTAATTCCTCCCACTTTCGTCATAATCTCCCCCGTCTTCTTCGTAATCTCCCCCGTCTTCTTCGTAATCTCCCCCGCCTTCTTCATAATCTCTCCCTTTTACTTCGTAATTCCTCCCACTTTCGTCATAATCTCTTCCGTCTTCTTCGTAATCTCCCCCGCCTTCTTCGTAATCTCTCCCGTTTACTTCGTAATTCCTCCCACTTTCGTCATAATCTCTTCCGCCTTCTTCGTAATCTCCCCCGTCTTCTTCGTAATCTCTCCCGTTTACTTCGTAATTCCTCCTACTTTCGTCATAATCTCTTCCGCCTTCTTCGTAATCTCCCCCGCCTTCTTCGTAATCTCTCCCGTTTACTTCGTAATTCCTCCTACTTTCGTCATAATCTCTTCCGCCTTCTTCGTAATCTCCCCCGCCTTCTTCGTAATCTCTCCCGCCTTCTTCGTAATTTCCCCCGCCTTCTTTGTAATCTCCCCCCCTCTCTTTTTCGTGATCTCACCCGCCTTCTTTATAACCTTTCCCCCTTCTTCGTCCCATTCATTCCATTAATGTAAAAAAAATTCATATACAAATACGACATGCATCATAAAAGGAAGAAACTGAAGTGACAAAGAAATATAAACGAACGAAGACGTTAAGCTCTGATCTATCCCCAATATTCTTTAATATAGGCCTTTACACGGACACCATGATACATGAGGGGAAGAAAAAGAAATTTACAAAGTTTTTTTCACTAATTGACGATTATACCTGGATTTGCAGGCCTATATGTTGATGAATTAGTTGGTAGTAGTACATAACGATGTGGATAAACTGTAACGTACATTTTTGTTATACTCGTATATTTAGCTATGGGTTCAATATCGCTTAAAATGTTCCATAAGAAACGAAGGTTACGTCTTTTATTAGCAAATATACACTAAGGAGTAATATTTTGCTTGATAGAGAATTTTATTACTTAGGAACAAAGATATATTACCGTAAATAAACGGATAATGAGTTTAAACTGCACAGATATCAAAATATATGGCAACGTTAAGGAGGCGCTTAAAAGATAAAAGCATAAGAGAAATGCAACCGAAATTTTATAGTGTGATGACATTATAAAGTCTGTTTGTGAAAGTGAAGCATGGGCCGTGAAAAAGTATGAGTAACTGGAACAGCAGAAAGATTTTCAAGATCAGTGGAACAAAATTCCAAATGCCGGTATAATTTTTATTAAGGAAAGGGTAGCTTATGAATTGAAAGAATACAGGAATAACCGGATACAACAATTCGAAAGGATGATAGACAACTGAGTCTCTAAGCAGATACTACATTCCTACACGACTAGAAAGGGACTAGAGTATATGAAATTGTGAAGCCTGAAAAAACTAATCTCTAAATCGTGAAAGAAACAAGAAGCAAAATAAAGACATACTGTAATTATATAAATTAGATAAATGTCATTTTTTTTTTATTCAAAAGCATCTGAAAAACATTTATTTTAATGTATCTAGCTTTAACGAAAATATTAGCACAGTCTAGTATATACAGTCACGAAGCTCAATACGTAGGGAATATGCATCCATAGATAGTTTCTAACCACTAGGATTATTTTGGGAGATTTTTAGAAAATATGTTGAAGTGAGGCCCAAGGGTAGTAAATATAACAGATTTTTTTATGTGTATCGTAATGAAAATGCACCAAATAAATACAACAGAATCCTTTTTAAGCATATCTTAATGGAAATGTTCCTTTTGTTGAGATTTTTAGAAAATATGTTGAAGTGAGGCCCAAGGGTAGTAAATACAACAGATTTTTTTATGTGTATCGTAATGAAAAATGCACCAAACAAGTACCGTAAATACAACAGATTCTTTTTTATGCGTACCTTAATGGAAATGTTCATTTTGTGGAGATTTTTAGAAAATATGTTGAGGTGAAGCCCAAGGGTAGTAAAATACAACAGATTTTTTTCATGCGTACCGTAATGGAAAATGCACCAAACAAGTACCGTAAATACAAAAGATCTTTTTATGCGTACTGTAATGGAAAATGTTCATTTTGTGGAGATTTTTAGAAAATACATAGGTTGGATAAAAAGTAATGGCAACACTGCTGTTACGTGACGATGGTGCGTTCGAGAGCTGCCAGCTATGTGGACATGAACAAGGACTGTTAGATGAGTTAGTGCAGCCAGCAGCGACAGTACTCTGTCAATCTACTGCAGTGTGTAGATAGTTCACTTACATAGGGATAGTGCGAGCGCCCTAAGACCATGCTTACAAAACTAGAGCAACGTTCCTGGATCAAAATTGAAATGGTACGAGGTCATAGTGCACAAGAATGTTTTCAGGGACTGCGTGAAGCATGTGGCGATGCAGCGTTGCCATATCGCACAGTTGCACGATGGGTTAAAGCGTTCCGGGAAGGCCTTGTTGCACCGGTACCAAAGGGAAGGTGACGACTTTCTTGGACGAATCGTCGCTATGGACGAAACCTGGACTCGCTCGTGTGAACCAAACTTGAAATGCCAATCAAATGAATGGAAGCATCCCGGTTCTCCTTGTCCAAAGAAAGTGCGCCCTACACAAAGTGCTGTGAAGGAGATGTTCATTGTGGCGTATGACAATGATGGGGTAATACTGCACCACGCTGTACCTCCAAGGCAGACGGAAAACGCGGACTACTGGAACATCCTCCGTACTCACCTGATATGATCCATGCGATTACGATCTTTTCACCAAAGTGAAAGAACCACTGCGAGGGACCCGGTACAATACCAGACATGAACTTATCCGTGCTTTAGGGCGGTCAATACGGAACATCAACAAAGATGGACGTGCTGATGGTGTACGCCGCCTTCCAAACATTTGCGAAAAGGTAATAAATAAGGGGGGCGACTATATAGAAGGTACATAAATGTTGTACCCTTGTGAATAAAGCCATGTCAGAAATATCGAACTGTTGCCATTACTTTTTATCCAACCTTAGTATGTTTAGGTGAGGCTCAAGGGTAGTAAATACAACACGTTTTTTATGCGGACCGTAATGGAAAATGCACGTCGGCAACCTTGCTAGTAAACACGAGAGCAGATACCGTCGCACTGAAGAGACATGGAGGGTGGAAGTCTATTGCGGTAGCTGAAGGCTACGTGGAAAATTGCCTGAAGACTAAAATAGAGTTTGCAAACAAGATTTTGCACAACAGCAACAGGAATGACTTACGTCCCATTTTTGACGAGTCTGCAGGGCCATCGTCATCAGGTGTCAGTGTAAAAAAATTCATAGCAGCTGTCCTGTGGTCGTTAATAATACAATTGTAACAGCGATGAGTCAGTTTCCACTGAAGAATTTGCAGGGCCATCAATTTCCGGTAATAATTAAAGGAAAATTTATAGTAGTGTGGGTATTGTATTTATTGCAATATATGTACAATTTCTTTCAATTATAATAAATAAGACTGCTTTTATGTACGATTTTACTTCTTGCACGGCGTGCGAGAAATTTTCATAACAGTATTGTTTTTTCTTTGTTGCTACAATTACAGGGAATCATGTGGGAATTTGAAGTTCCGTGTCACGGCAACACTAACGGTATGTAACAAAAAACGTACGATCATCCAAAATAGTACATTATGCAACGAGCCTATAATGAAGGTAATTAAGAAGCGAGTATGGATATTTATGAAACGATCGCAAGCGAGTTTCATAATTTTGATACGAGCTTCTTAATTACCATTATAGGCGAGTTTCATACGACTTTTTATGCTCGACCATATTTCTAACTTGATATTATTAATTTTCTTTGTATCTGACCTTGACCAATGTCCCATATGTTGTGAGATGTGCGCAGACGCGAAAGTATTGATTTTTTCCGAGGAACAGATGTTCACATTGACCTTGCTAGGCCATAAGAACCTACAGAGATAACATCGAAATTAAATTAGACATTGAAAAACGAGATGACAAATTAAATTTATGTGAATATTATTTACAATTAACGCTAATTATTATAGTAACAGAACATAACCTTCTGCGACAGTAGGCCTATTGGATTTCCAGCCTCCGTGAATTTTCGCTAATTCTCTTTCGATTGCATATCCGAGAATAATCGATACTTGCGGTTTTATAACGGTAGAAAGCTGACCTGTCATTGGCTGAACAGTTGTAACCTGAGTCGTCATTGGCTGAAAGACCTGACCTTTAATGAGTAGGTGTACTTTAATGACATGCATTAAAGGTCTGCTACCAGGTGTATAATTACTACATTTCGGCATGGTCGAGCATAACTATTATTAAGCTACGGTTTGTTTACGGCGATATCGCCGGACGCCCATCGCTGGCGATTATAAACGCTGGCGATGATCTTTAGGAAGTGGTTTCTTTATCAGCGTACATCGCTGTCAATTCTCACTTGTTTTGCTGCCGTACCGGTAACTCGATTCAATATTTCTACATGGCCTTCTCTATACCAATTATTGAACATGTACGCGGCGATGTGCGTCCTGTATTTGCTTCAGAAGCAACTACCAGCGATCTGCGTCGCGTCCAACGATCTACTTTGGCGATCATAGCTGTAAAGAAACCGTGCGCATTCATTTTAACTGCTAGCAACTCCAGACGACAGTCGCCGCAAACAAACCTCAGTTTTACAAACATTTTGCTGATGATGACTACAAAAAATGAACTTCAGAATTACATAGGTCAGTACAATAAACAGAGGCTATGTTTGTTTTGTAAAAACATCTAATTATAACAAATCAGATTAATCTGTACCAATCACCGTGATAGTGCAATAATAATTACTTTGAAAGTACTTCGAGCTTAATTATGAACACCTCAAAACATGATGTTTCGCGATAAAAGGGCATAACTCACACAACCGATCACAATTTCTTTACCAAACAATTCTATTGGCACTACAGTAAATGTTTACAGCGAGTGTAAGATTTATTTAAAATGTCAAAGTCAATTAAACTTGTAGTAAGAAGAATAATAAAAGCTTCTTTTCTTAGAAACAATATACTTTCATAATCAAAATAAAAACCAAGGAAGCAACAGAAATAAATGAAGGGCAGAAAGCGGAAACGAAACGAAATAAATAAAAGATAAACGTAGAGCAACATAAATAAACAAACCAAAAGAAAGATGATGTTGAAGATTTGAAGAATACAATAAAAACGAACGCATTCGGGAGGTCGCGGGTTCAAAACTCTTGGCCGACCAATCTGACTGGGGTTTTTAATGATTTCTCTCAGTCACAAAGGCAAATGCTGGATTGGAAATTTACATTCCAAGATTCGTCACAGCCTCAATCACCAATATCATAAACATTAATCAAAATTTATAGTCAGTTACGTGAATACAGGCCATCTACAATAGAAACACGAACTAAGATTCTAAACACGCGATATAACCACAGATGTTAAAAAGCGTGTATAAATAAACTTAACAAATGAAAACTAAACAAATGAATTAAGAAAAGCAATCAAAATTAACTGAGTGGTTAAGGAATATGCTAAAAATTGTAATTAATCTTTGCACGTGGAGTGCCTGTTGTCCATATTCGACAATGTGAGTATTGATCCCACTTTTGAGATTAAAGTGGGCCTCATCCGTCCGCAGTATTCGAAATAACTATCCCGGTTTAATTTCTAACTAAGCTAATATATATACGCACTGAAAAGTTTTATTCTTCCATTTTGCATCCTCTTCACTTAATCAAATTTTTTAATATAGGCCTATATATTTTTTTCAATTATTACTTCAATAACGTTCTTTTTACCTTCATAATTTCTCTAATTCTTTGATTTCTCATTTTTTTCCCTTCTTGATTTTCTTGCTGATTTTTCAGAAATTATATTAATTTCAGCTATGTTAGTTACTTTAGAATAATCATATATATTATATATATATATATGATTTTTCAGGGTTTTTCATAAGTTAGAAGTTAAATTAATTGCTTATATTTTTTATATTTCCTACACAATCTTAAAAATTCTGGCACTGGTATATTGCACAAGAAGTGGGATTTTTTAATCATCACCTACTGCCATAACTACAGCGTAGATGTTATAATATGTGTCCACCATTTTGTACAAGTAAAAACCCATTCACAATGAAAATTAAACATAACTGTAACATAAACACAGAAGTTTGCGGCCAGGTTACCAAATGGGATCATTCACAATGATTCACATAAACATTGACATAAACATTGCCGTTAGACGTTAACATGAAAGTTTGCAAACTCCAAACTTTCATGCTTATGCTTACGTGATTTGCAAACAGTACACAATCGTGGAGCGCTGATGTATACGACAGAATATGAGGAAATGGCGTCGTTGTTATGTTTCCATGGTTACCAAGTATCTTAGCGGTTATGTTTATGTTCCCATCGTGAATGGTCTTGATTTTACAGTAAAGTTTACATTTTTAAGTTAACGCTTACGTTATGTTTAATTTTCATTGTGAATGATCCTTAACAGTCTCTCTTTAATGCTGTATAGCTACATCAACTCTAAGTTCGTGTTCTGGATTATCCGCCACAATGTATGCGGTGGAGTCCTTCAATTCATTAATAAATTATCGTAGGTTTGCTCAAGCACACTCTTTCCTTGAAATAACTCCACAACCAATAATCTGCTTAGTGGGTTATTTAACGACGCTGTATCAACTACTCGGTTATTTAGCGCCGATGGGATTGGTGATAGCGAAATGGTATTTGGCGAGATGAGGCCGAGGATTCGCCGTAGATTACCTGACATTCGCCTTTGGTTAGAGAAAACCTCGAAAAAAAAAAAGAAGCATATAATCAGCCCAAGCGGGAATTGAACCCGCGTCCGAGCGCAACTCTGGGTCGGCAGGCCAGCGCCTTAGCCTACTGAACTACACCGATCGCTCTGGTGATCTTGCAGGCCAGGTTACAGGAAAATGGCTACTGATAAAACCACCACCAGGACAATCAGAAACAAAACAAACTTATCAAGGTGATTAAAAAAATCCCATTTTTTGTGTAATAAGCCAGTGTCAGTATTTTCAAGATTATGTATAAAATGGAGAAAATATGAACCACTGAAGTTATACTCGTATCTTACTTCTGAAAATCCTTATATTACATACAGTGCTATAAATCTTTCTTTCTTTGACGACTTATTTACTTCCCTTCTTCTACAGACAAACGCAAATGGGATGTAGGGAAGGGCATATCTTTAGGTCAATTGTAGACTTTCTCACATGGTAGGCTTACCTGACCATGTGGTCAGCACGATGCGGGCCACCGCATAGATGTCAATGAACAATAATAAAGATAAGTTTCCGCCCACGTTCAATCCACAGAACCGCAAGGAAAAATCTGTATAATCTGTCTTAAAAATGTAAATAAACAACATTAGGCCTATACAAACCAGCTTGACAAGGATTATTTCAATTTTGCTTACTTAAAATGAAGACTTACGCCCTTTTCATTCCAATTCACGGCTCTTATCACGTAATCCGGCATATCTGGTGTTATCAAGAATTGCGCTTATATTAGGCGAGAAAGACCGGCTCCTGTCAGTGACAGTCATGGCGGCGATGCAGATGAGGGTCGTTCTCGTGGTTCTGGGTTTGGCCCTCGTGGCACACGCCCGCACAGTGAAGACGCAGAGGAAGAACCCCGACCAGGATCTCACCACGGTAAGACTTCGCTTGATAACAAGCTGAATGAAGGAAGAAGCGTCACATACCCGGGGTATCTTCAGCTCATCTACACCTTTCCATCTCATAATTGTGACATTTGTCTTAATTTTTTTTTTTAGTTTCAATATTTCACGTCTAATATTGTTTTATTTAATCGTTTTGTCAAATTGTTATTCCATTAATTTTATTGATTTAATTTCTTATAATTAGGATTCGGAACTTGAATACCTATAAATTGCCTAAAAAGACCTCTAAAAACATTTTGAATCTTGCATACACTACTTTTAATATTTTAATATAAGTAATTGATTAACTAGCGGACTTACTCGTGTAAATTATGTAAGTTTGTACGGCTTACAGCTGTTTCGGTGCTTCATCACACCATCCTCAGAGCCAACTAGATCTCGGCGTCATATCGAACTTCTCTGCCTGTTATGTGTGTGCGTTTGATTGTTGAAAGATGTTGAAAAGTGGAGTCAAATATTGTGTGTGTACTGAAATTGATCTGTGTGTTGAGAATTTGATCGGGGTGTGTTTTAGTGTGTTTGTATATTTCGTATTGCTCTAGTGTGTTGAGTTTTTGGTCAGACAGCCAGATCATTCCAAACACGCTACAAAGAACACATTAAAGCAATAACCAGAGGACACAATACGCTGATCACATAACCAATGCTAACCATACATACAATAATATAAATGCGGACATGAAAATCATACACATACAACCCAAGAACCTCGTTGGGCCTCGTATTCGGACAGTAGAAAAAAAAGTATTTTTCCTCAAACTTCGGACTTCATTGTCGTTTCTGAAATCAATTTCCTTTCATTTTTTCTTACATTTTAATTATCGGTAAACTTGTTCTCACAAAGCTTTCGTCCACTTTTTGTAACCAATATTATGGGAATATTACTTTTGATTAATGTTATTAAATTCTTACTTTTCTAACTAATATTCTTCTCCAAATTAATATTGTAATAAAAACTCTTCTTCCCGGTGTGGAGAATGGAAAAGATTTAATCCCGTCCACAGCTCTGGAAGTTTTTCATTAGCCATGTATTCTGTCATTAGTAGTCTGCTCTTATAACAATCAGAATTCTACAATTTCCGACTGGTGCTGCATAGTAAATGAAAACAGATCATACGTTTGTTTTGTTTATTTATTTTTTCTTTTACTTTTTATTTAAGGACGCTGTATCAACTATAAGGCTATTTAGCGTCGATGAGATTGATGATAGCGAAATTAGACCGAGAATTCGACTTAGATTACCTGACGGTTGAGGGAAAACCTCGAAAAAATGCCCAACTATGATCCGTCCCAGAAATCTGTAGAGTAGAAAAAACAAGATATCTGCGCATGTTTTACGTGGGAGGACTAGGACCAATGACAGCTGTGGGGGAGGTATTGCTTGAACGAAGCGAGCTTGAAGGACATTAAGAAATCTCGCCACACCTGCTACCACGACAATCTTGCCCCTTAGCGGCCTCAAGCTGATGCTTCCCGCAATACACTCCGGCACAGATAGACTCCGCCCATATACGCAAACTTACTTCACAGATTCCTGGAACGGACATAGATAATCAGCTCAAGCGGGAATCGAATCCGCGTACGAGCGCAACTCCGGATTGGCAGACGAGCGCCTTAGCCGACTTGTTTATTCTTAGTTGCAGTTTATAAAGGTAGCTATATGTGGAATGAAGTTTTGGATCGAGAGTAATGAACGATGATAGGAGAACTATGAGCTATAGCGAGTGTATCTGACAAGGAAGGCCCACCAAGTTATAATGAACTTTCATAACAATTTTTTCCCCCCATACGTTCTAGTCAAGCCAATGTTTAAATCGCCCATGAGTATGGTTATTTTTTCAAAAAGCCCTTCAATTGTTTGTATACGTCTGAAGTCTGACTACTCTATTTCCAACCAAAGATTGAAGTAGACGTAAACAAAACCGAAATGTATTACTCCGCAATCGCAAGCTAGCTACCAAAGCAGCCACCAGGGCGCATTATTTTCAGCAAGTGAGCACGCAGGGCAGCCATCATCCGATATATTGCAGACATTTCAACACATTCATTAAACTAACCCGTAAAATGCTCACAGAGGGTTAATATTTATTATTTCTCTACTGGGAATAGTGGATTTTCATTTTCTGTAGATTCGTGATTAAATGTTATTCTTTGAAGAGTGGAGAATTTATTTAATTCTACAGAAATTTATATGAGGTTGACAACACTGAATCTCGCACTGTGTTATACCAGCTGTGCTGATGTGCTCTGTGAAGCTGCAAGTCACCTTGGGAGGGATTTAATACCTATTACGCATGCGCGTTGCCATAATACACGTTACAATGATTTAACACGCAATGTCTGAAACTACTAATATACGTGTAAACATGTTGTTTAAATTGTAAGAAAGTGTTCTTATAAGCATGTTTAATTCACTCGTATTCCATGTATATTATACATTTTATTATTTTAGAAGGAACTATTTTAATATGAGGAAGAAGATGACAAGCATGAGTTTGGAGGCGTTGTGCGTCCAATAGCCAATCAGGAACCATTATGCCACGTGCATTTATTTACATTTACTTCAATCTTTAGCTGGAAAGAGAGTAGTGTAATATATAGTTAGTCGGCGATGTGGAGGGGGAAAGAAACTGGCCACCATACCCCATTATCTCCTCATGAGTGGTACCTTCTTGGTATCAGTTGTGAGGTTCAGACCTGTCTTGACTAGGCAACAAACAACGGCATGTTTAACATTGTACACAGCCGGAACTGATCGTCAAGTACGGCTATCCCGCGGAGTCCCACACCGTGCAGACGAGTGACGGCTACCTGCTGACGCTGCACCGCATCCCTCACGGCAAGGGAGCGGACCCCAGCGTGCGCGGACCTCCCATCCTGCTGCAGCACGGCCTCCTCTGCAGCTCCGCGGACTGGGTCGTCATGGGGCCCGAAAAGGGCTTTGGTAAGTAAATTGATAAGTCTCACATTCCTGCATTCCGCAGCAGGATATTCCTTTTGAGAAACGTTCTTTGAATCGTTCTTTGATTATACTTAGTCAACTCATGATGTTTATAGAAAATGGGAAACCATACCTATAATCTTTACGCTGTAAGAAAAATCCTAATATAAACAATAGCACGTGACTGAAGTGAGGCTTCATTGGCCGCTGTATTTTTTATTTTTTTTATTGGGTTATTTTACGACGCTGTATCAACTTCTAGGTTATTTAGCGTCTGAATGATATGAAGGTGATAATGCCGGTGAAATGAGTCCGAGGTCCAGCACCTAAAGTTACCCAGCATTTGCTCGTATTGGGTTGAGGGAAAACCCCGGAAAAAACCACAACCAGGTAACTTGCCCCGACAGGGAATCGAACCCGGGCCACCTGGTTTCGCAGCCAGACGCGCTGACCGTTACTCCACAGGTGTGGACTTGGCCGCTGTTTGGCGCCATAGATTCTCAGTACATGTTCCCGCCTAATGTTGTACATTCTCTTTCATGTTAAACATTTCCCGCTACTCGTCAAGTAGGCCTAACATCACTACTATGCATTCATTTGCTTAGGAAACATTTACTTTATAATTACTGTAATTAAAACTCACATAACTTATTACATACATTTAAGACTATTTGTTTTTCTCCGTTTTTGAGAGAGTTTCCATTCTTATGTTTAATAAAAACACACACAGAGGATGCAGAAGCCATACTTCAATACCACGTGCTTACGTGAACAACTACGAGCTCAAGTGACGCCAGCTTGTTACAAGAACAGACTACTTCGGTATTACTGTTGGTATTCATCCGCGTTCATAGTACATAACAAAATATAAAAGTAGCTTTTCTTTTACATATCGTTTTACATATGAGTGAAGTTATATGTTTCATTGTATTTAACAACTAGAATTCAATTTTTTATTTTCAAATAATACAAGATGATAGTTTCCAAATACGGACTATATTTTCCTGCGTCGTGTGAGTGTTTCGACTGGGAGCCAATCACAAGTATGACAGTCACGTGCTTGTGTTTACATTAGGATTTTTCTTACAGCGAAAACAGTGTACATGAATTTTATTCCACATCGTAAGTGGGCTTTCTTACTGAGAAAATCATCATCATCATCATCATCATTATCATCATAAACCATTCAGACATTGGGCCAAAGAACAACCCGTTTTAGTCTCAGTGAATGTTCCGAGCAGTGGCGGCTGATTGACTGAGGCAAGTGAGGCCGGGCCTCAGTCACTTGGCTTAACTGAAATCAAATTTTGTGTTTTTATGTAATACTGTATATTAGTTATTTGAATGAAGCATATATCGCTGTACTGTATTCCAACCTGGAGAAAGTCTCAGGGGACTGAGACGGAGCGGAGTAATGCTGTGAATGAATGTTGTTGTCATAGCACTAGTAACTTATCCTAAATATGCCATAAATAACATAAAAATTCCAGCTCTTTGACAGGCACAGACCCACACTGTTTTCTCTCCTTATGACTTAAGCGAGGGTATACAGTGGTGAGTCTGGGCCAATGTTGTTACGTGTTTCGAGAAAATATGAACAGAAACAAATGCGAGAAATAATGCTGGTGTAGTTAATTCATTGTTAGAGTGTCCTTTTTCGAGAAGAAATAATATTGAAAGAAAGGAAGTTTTAAATAGATACCGGTAGCCTACCGTGATACCTACGATAACGCTAACAATTTGACAGATAATCTTAATATGCGAGTTTTTATTGCATCCTGGTATGGGCAACATAAATGGTTAAGTGGTAATGTGGTTGAAAGTAAACTTTTCTGTTAGCCTTGTGTGTTGCTGTCAAAGGAAAAAAATTTAAAAGAGAAGAAAGAAAAGGAAATTTCAACACATAACATGGGTTGCTTCATCACACTCAATCACTGAAACTCACAGCTTAACAACTTATTTGGTGAGTGACATTATTATTTTTCATTAATCATCATCACCACCATCATCCTTGCATGTATTGGGCCTAGTGGCTCGTTACGGTCTCTTGCCAACGCTTGAACGGTCTGCCCAAGGATCTCATGCCCACAGGATGATAATTTAAAATTTGGCGTGGAATTCTAGAACGAGGCATTCTGATGGCATGTGATCTCCAGTTTTGTCTGTATTTCTGTAGGTATTCCGTAATCGGTTCAATCTGCAGTTCTTTCATAATGTCAAAATTTCTAATGTGATCCATTCTCGTGTATCCCGCTGTACGACACATACAGTAAATCTCATTTCTGCCGCCGCTTTGTGAATCAATATTACGAATCGTCCAAGCTTCACTACGAAAACAGGTCTGGCCAATGTTTTATAAATTCTGGTGCGCGTGTGTTTTTGTACTAGGTTGGTTTGAGTATCTGATTCATTATCCCATTGCTCTGTTGAATTTAATAATTTTCTCATTCAAATCTTTTTCTTCTTCATATGAAATTTGGTAACCGAGATAACTAAAATTTTTTACTTGTTTGATGATCTTATTATTGATGCAAATTTTGCTATGGACTAGTTCCTTTCCTGAAAAAAGCCATCACTTTATATTTGTCAGTAGAAATTTCCATATTGAAACTTTCTGCCATTTGATTGAAGTTGTAAACCAAACGTTGTAAATTATATTTTTCATTAATAATAATAATAATAATAATAATAATAATAATAATAATAATAATAATAATAATAATAATAATAATAATAATAATCATCGTCATCATCCGGATGACGTGAATATGTTAGGAGAAAATCCACAAACGATTAGGAAAAACACGGGAATTTTACTGGAAGCATGTAAAGAGATAGGTTCGGAAGTAAATGCCGAAAAGACAAAATATATTATTATGTCTCGTGACGAGAATATTGTACGAAATGGAAATATAGAAATTGGAAATTTATCTTTTGAAGAGGTGGAGAAGTTCAAATAACTTGGAGCAACAGTAACAAATATAAATGACATTCAGGAGGAAATTAAACACAGAATAAATATAGGAAATGCCTGTTATTATTCGGTTGAGAAGCTTTTATAATCCAATCTGCTGTCAAAAAATCTGAAAGTTAGAATTTATAAAACAGTTATATTACCGGTTGTTCTTTATGGTTGTGAAACTTGGACTCTCACTTTGAGAGAGGAACATAGGTAAGGGTGTTTGAGAATTAGGTGCTTAGGAAAATATTTTAGGCTAAGAGGGATGAAGTTACAGGAGAATGGAGAAAGTTACACAACACAGAACTGCACGCATTGTATTCTTCACCTGACATAATTATTATGAACATCAAATCCAGACATTTGAGATGGGCAGGGCATGTAGTACGTATGGCGAATCCAGATATGCATATAGAGTGTTAGTTGGGAGGCCGGAGGGAAAAAGACCTTTAGGGAGGCCGAGACGTAGATGGGAATATATTATTAAAATGGATTTGAGGGATGTGGGATATGATGATAGAGAATGGATTAATCTAGCTCAGGACAGGGACCGATGGCGGGCTTATGTGAGGGCGGAAATGAAGTAAGTAATAATAATAATAATAATAATAATAATAATAATAATAATAATAATAATAATAATAATAATAATAATGGTAATATCAATAATGGTAATAATAATAATAATAATAATAATAATAATAATATAGTAATAATGATATTAATAATATACAGTAATAACAAAAAATAATTAGTATCATGAATAAACATTTCCTATCGGAGGCACTTAAACTAGTTGCACCTGGCCTCACCGAGGGTTTCGACCATCGTCCGCTACTGCTTCAGAGGGAGAAACAATCAAATTAATCTCATTCAATTCAAAATCCCTGTGTAGGCCACAAGGCATCTGTCTAAAAACTTTGTTACTTTGCAGCCTATGTCTAAGAAAGTTACTTTAAATGCAGTTTCTGTGCACGTCACTCATTACTTTGTCACGTTACAGCCTATCTTCTAGCTGACGTAGGCTACGATGTGTGGATGGGCAACGTCAGGGGGAACACGTACTCCAGGAAGAATGTGCACATGACTCCTTCAGACAATGCTTTTTGGGAATTCAGGTAAGCACAAACTTAGAAAACAGAAACAAACTTAAGTCGATACCATCGTTTCCAAGCTTATTGTTACAGTTATTGAAATGCATACGTTGCCTGTTATACAAGATCGGGAAGACCTGAAATAGGAAAATCGAGTAGTTTAAAATCGCTTCACTAATATTCTCAGGGTTACCTACTGTCATCTCTGCTGTACATCCTGATGTTGGATGATATATTATTGAAATCAAATAATAATCGCAAGAGAGGCATTCAACGGAGGCTGGGAGAGCGATTGGAGAGTATATACCAGTCATGTCAATTGATGCCCATAGGAGCAAGCGCGCGCTTTAAAACTCAGGAGATCCTGAGTGCTTTACAGCGGAAAGGAAAGAGACAGACGAAAGAGATACTATATGCCGCTTGGTCGAGCTATATTCAGGGATGGCCAGCACTGATTCAATAGATAAAGGGAAGAGAACTTATTAAAACTGTAGGCTATCCATGTTAACTTTT
Source organism: Periplaneta americana (assembly GCF_040183065.1). Taxonomy (NCBI): domain Eukaryota; kingdom Metazoa; phylum Arthropoda; class Insecta; order Blattodea; family Blattidae; genus Periplaneta; species Periplaneta americana. The sequence continues at coordinate 176,383,074 of NC_091120.1, read as the reverse complement.
AGATTTGTCTGAGAAGTATAAGTGCATTATAAGAATGTAAGTTTTAATTTTAATGCTCATTTTTCACAAGTTTAAAATTTTTATTCAAAAGAAATATTTTCTCAACTTTTTTTTAATAGAGAAGTGAAATTTTCAGATATATGCTTATTTATTTAGTAGCCTTGCAGAATGTTTTCGTAAATCTAACATACCGTATATACGTATTACTGAAGATAGTGTATTGAAAATTTTGAAAATATTCGCATGGAAATTGTTTGTAAGGAAATGAATTAACAAAGCAACTACTGTTACATCATAATTAAAAGATACGTGCCCACGTGTTGTAAAAATGTCAGCTCTATATCTTCAGCAGATTTCGAGAAAATAATTTAATATTCTAATGATAGGAAGTTGCTCACAAATATCGCCTTAAAAGCATAATGCGATAAGAGTTTTGTTACGTAATATTAGTTACAATTAAACCATATACAGCACCTAGGTAACTTTGCTTTGTACTGTAATATTGTTTTGATTGGTTTATTGATTATTTTTATAATGCTAAAGGTACCATCAATATAAATTCCAACTTATCATGTCATACTCAATCTCTTTCTTTGGAATATCACTTTCTTTATGAATGATGTGTTTCATCCACTTAATACAGTATAGTTGTACTACTATTGATTTATGTGAATATTCCTTTTTAACTCTCTAGTATGTTATTAAGATTTAAAAGACAAGTGCAATATTAAGAAATTGGTATTAGTGCTTTTGTTTTACAGACAATATAGATAATATCAAACAGAAAGAAGCCATATAAAAATAACGACATAAAATTTCACGTTCCACCTGAAGTTTGTGCACCACTGTTTTCTTAATCCAACAGGCTGCTTATTCATATACAGAACCCTTCCTCTTTCTATACTTAGCGCTTGATGCCCGCGCACGACGTCAAGGTTAGAAAACTGCGCTTGCTTTGACATCACTGGTATAGACTATGCAGACGATGTTTGCTTACTGGCCCACAGGTTCTCAGACATAAATGGCAAATTGCAAGATCTAAATAGTGTGTCATCTGAAGCGGTTCTTCAGATAAACAAATCCAAAACTAAGGAAATGAGAATCAATAACAGAACAGATACTAAACTTGTGGTTGAAATAGAGGAAGTAAATGCATTTATATACTTAGGAAGTATAATTTCTAAACAAGGAGGTTCTGATGAAGATGTAAATGCAAGAATTAGGAAAGCAAAAGCTGCCTTCTCGTAACTAGCAAATTTATTGACATCCAAACAAATCTCTTCAAGAATCAAAATAAGGATTTTTAATATGAATTTAATAGTACATTATGCAACGGGCCTATAATAGTAGGCCTAGTAATTAAGACCCGAGTATGTTTATGAAATTACCATTATAGTCAAGTTTCATACGACTTTTTATGCTCGACCATATTTCTAACTTGAAATTATTCATAAGTATTCATGTTATTCTTATCTGACTGAGGAGCGGAACTGACGTTGTGCAATATCTCGTAAATTGAGAGATGTGCGCAGACGAGAAAGTATTGATTTTTTCCGAGAAACAAATGTCATTGACCTTGATATAATCTAGAGAGTAAAATAAACAATCTTGATATAACCTTGAAATTGAATTAGACATTGAAAAACGAGATAACAAATTGAATTTATTTGAATATTATTTACAATTAACGCTAACTATTATAGTAACAGAACTGACTTCATTTCAAATATAGGTGACTTATTGTGCAATTGGTGAAATGAATTTGCGGGAATGTGCTTTGTGAAAGGCTGGAAGATGGCGGTGAATTGATGTTAATTTGTGTGTTGTTTTTTTCGACTGAGTTTAATATTGTATTTGAGATTTCAATTTTATTTTGGATCGATTCTTCAACATAACCTTTTGCGACAGTATTGGATTTCCAGCCTCCGTGACGTTTCGCTAGTTGTCTTTCGATTGCATATCCGAGAATAATCGTTACTTGCGCTTTCATATTGCTATAATGGTATTTTCTGGTTGGTGGATCACTTGAACTTTAATGAATAGGTGTACTTTAATGAGGTCCATTAAAGGGCTGATACCAGGTGTATAATTACTACATTTCGGCATGGTCGAGCATAAAATCTATTCTGCTATACGGATGTGAGACTTGAAAAGAAACATATACAAGAAATTACAAGTATTCATAAATAGATGTCTGAGGATCATAATGGGAATATGGTGGCCTAAGACCATCTCAAATAAAAATCTCCTTAAAATTACTAATCAGCAAGAAATATGGAAAGAGATCAAGTATAGGAAGTGGAGATGGATTGGGCATATGTGTCGCGGAGAGAAGAGGGTAATATCGCTAGGACAGCTTTTGAATGGAATCCACATGGGGCAAACAGGAAAGTTGGTAGGCATAGTGACACCTGGAGCAACACCGTTAGAAGAGAAGCAGAACAACTTGGATGGCGTTGGAATGAAGTCAAAGCTATGGCTGAAAATAGAGTAAGATAGCGTGTTTTCACAAGGGCCCTATGCTTCCCGGAGGAGTGAAAGGACTTTTACTACTTACTATTACTCACTAATATTCTGGAAAATTGCCTAACGTTAGACTTTGTATAACGAATCATACCACACTGCCGGCTGGGTATGATAGGCCTGGACAATCTCAATCATTTTATTAACTGAAGATTATGCAGTGAACATATTAGGTCCTATATCTAAAATCTTTGTATATCTGTTGATCATGTTTTCATTCATAGTTTCTGCCCAAGAACATGTCTTTCACTGCAAACCCAGCATTCCAGCCGATGAAACCCGAAACTGTATCCTCCTGAGTCCTGAGACATGTTTTGTTTAATTTTTAAACTTGAGTACAATTCTACACTTCAAACAAAGTCACTGAAATGGGTACAAATGCTGAAAAAAAATTCTGTAGGTTACAGTTAGGGCACAAATGTAAGTATATTATACTATACTTTGGGTCTCTGCACATACATCCTATATCATAAATTTTTTACTCTTAAAATATAACGTTCATTGTGTACTTAATTCGAAAGCATGTCTTACAATGCCTTGGCGTTCAGTTGCTGGTCGCCATTTGCATTTACAAATAGTTGAAACACACATTGCAATGATTGAATCTATCTTCTTGTGCTTCCTGTAAATACCAAGAGATGTCAGGAGCTTGACAAGCGCAGAAAAAAAGTAATCGATAACGTTTCGCTCTAGTGGCAAATTTGAAACTAAATGCATGAATAATGAATTATAGCCTAGATAATATATTATATAACAGATAGCTCATCCCTATGTTAAAATCGGTAGCACTTTGAAGAGAACAACCACCAGGATCGCCACCCTTCCGCCGTAAACGAACACGAGATGGCAGTATAATCGCTAATGCAATTCAAATGGGAGTTATGACGTGATTCCTCATGTAGCAACTAGATGGCAGCATAGTAACCTTGACAAATGTTGTTACCGCCAAAGCCTATAAGGCCGAGCAATCTGGGTATATATGATCTAGGATAATAGTATACTATACTCCAGGACCCAGGAGGTTACACGAGTAGATGAACCTGAGGTTTCTGAAGAACAGCGGCTGTAACTGGTTCATACCTAAAGCTATCTTTACTGTTATTGGTAGAAACAGTCAATTGCATTCGCAATTTCCAAAACGCTCGTTTCATCACATTTTTATTAACCTTGAGACTTGTCTGTCCTACAGTTGGCATGAGATGGGCGTGATTGACGTACCTGCAATGATCGACTACATCCTGGAAAAAACTGGCGAAACGAGCCTCTTCTATGCGGGTCATTCTATGGGCACCACAATGTTCTACGTCATGGGGTCGGAGCGTCCCGAATACAACGCCAAGATCCGCGCCATGTTCAGCCTGGCGCCCGTCGCCTTTATGTCCCATCTGAAGAGTCCTATGATCCAACTGGCTTCCAAAGTCGGAAATGAACTCGAGGTAACATTGCAGTTAATATAACGTACCTACTTCTTTGGTATCCTAACATGAATATTCATTTTGCTGCCACTAATATGTTTGTGTGTATCTAAGTAAAATCTTAATTTCTTGAAATTTAAAATGCCGATATAATTAAGATTACGATGCTTCATTGTTTGCTTGCTTACTTAGTCGATCCTCTCCTGCCGTCAGAGTTACAAAGAGTTCTCCATTTATCTCGGTTTTTAGTTAATACGTAGCTCTTTTAATAAATCATTGTTACACCTTACAATTATAAAGTTCTATATTAGTAGGCTATATCTGCATATTTCTTTTGTCATATTCTTGTTGTTAGCTTTAGATAAGACTTATAGTCATGTGTAAGGAGCGGATGTTGATGACCTAAAAATCTACTTAAAATGATAATTAAAATGCCCTTAAACGAATGGAAAAATGACATGAAATTAAAAGAAAATGACATTTAAATATTATTCAAAGTACTCGCACCACAACTTCTTAAAAATTAGTCACCTTGTGTCAATGACTACCCTGCAAATGTCGGAGAGAGAGGACAACTTTCTAGAATTTGGCTAAGATAAAGGAAAAGGGCATGCAAAAAAATGAAGGCTTTAAGGGAAAACTATGGATTTTAATGAGAGTTTACAATGTGTTTCAATCAGGGGTGGTCCATGTTATGCCTTCATTCTCCGTCTTCTCCTACTTCCGTTCTTCACTTTTGTTACCAGATCTTCCAGATGGGGGAGTGTGAATGATAAAACAAACTGTGGGCGCAGCATGAATTCTTGCTATCTTTGTGTTAAAAATACTGTCCCTTTCCTTGCATAGGGACACAACGTCCTGTCCAGGACACGGTGAAAGTTTCTCCCCTTCCAAACATAAATTCTAAAGACACCCTCGTACCGACAAAAGAACAGTAGTGGTCAAAGCCCTCACTTACACTAAGCTGTTGTCAAGCATTTTATATTACTTCCGTTGTGTGAAATGAAGCCTTCAAGTGTAATGAGGGATAGTCTTTACAGTTTGTTCCAAACTATAAAACTCAAACTTCACTGTTATTCACTTATTCAGAAGGTAATTACTAATGACCTAATTGCTTAGAAAAAGATGTAATAGACCTATCGGTAAAGAAGAAAGTAAAATGCATTCCAAATGATCTAAAAGTTCTTCAAAGTATTAAAAATGTCCAAAAAATACCGAAAAAATATTAAAATGACATATTAGTTCAAAAACGTCAAAAAAGGAAAAAAACGCAATATAAGAAATTAATTTTTTACGTTGATATTAACATAGAAAGGATTTCTACATTAATAGGCATCGTCCTAATGTGAATAACAAGAAGATTTTTCGTCAACATTCGCCCCTACGTGTAATGTTAATTTTCGCATTTCAATCAAACAAATTGTTAGAATAGGCCTATACCTAGTTTGTCCTCATTACAATCCTCTAAAGAGGAAAGAAAACGACTTTCAAAACTATTTCTATCCATCATCCCAAGTCTGTCTAGGTCTTCTCTTCGGCTCCTCTTCATCCGTTCTGGCCTGTCACAGAATTTACGAACTCCACCATTTGATGTATGCACCTACGTCCAAGAAACCAAAAAGAGCCAATTTTAATAACTCAATTACGCGTTACCTTGTGTGTCTTTCTTTGCTCTGAGTCTCTAATCAAGTACAATGTCTTGTATCTGGGACTTCCAATATACCAACGGCCTAATCTTTCTTTGAGTAAATATAAACCTTTTGTTCATTAGAATTTATAAGGTACAATTGAAAACCTCCCGGGAAAAGGGTGTAACATGAAATTAATTAAATTTGTCACAGGTTGAAAGAGTAACTTTGAAGCATTCACTCAGGCATATAACAATAAATCATTGCATCCAACTTGTATCCCTGATTAATCAAATGGTTCTGCTAGGAAATACAGGTCTAACGAAATATGCCCCTGAAATAATTTCCTTTTCTCCTGAAATGTGAATTATAGATTTGTAGGTTACATCCTTATTTCAAGAAGGTCTTCAATCACAAAATGAGAACTATATATTATTTTCTTCATTGGTTCATTTTAGGACGGTTTTATCAACTTCTCTGGTTATCTAGCGTCTGAGTGAAACAAAGGCGGTAATGCAAGCGAAATGAGTCCTGAGTTCAGCGCCGAAAGTTACCTAGCATCGACTCTAGGATAAAAATCCACATTTTTTCCTTAATGGCTTTCAAACTTTAGTGACATGTTACTTGGAAGTAATCTAAGCAATTTATATAATTGAAACTTGAAAATTGAATTTGGGAGCCCAAAAAAAAATATTTTGGAAAAAATAATAACATTTTGGACCGACTTAACTCCATTAGAAATTGACCTAAGGTAAAACGTCTTTGGCCAAAATGATCCTCTACATATGGAGAATGTTACATACTAAAATGTTTTATTTATCTTGAATCATTCAGAAGATATACAACATTATATAAGCTAAGTTTAAAAAAATATATATGTATATTTGTATATTTTTTGGATAAAATAATTACAACCGATTGAAAATAATAATTTAGTTAACAACATAGCCACATGTTTAAGCTTCAATTTCGTACCTCAATGAAGTCTTTTTGCCCAAAGGGAAATCCACTTTTTGTCCGTCGGAAGGATAATAAATGTTGGAAAATGTGAAATAGGAGAAAACAGATACTGAAGATGGAGTAAGGTATAGAAAGTATAATACGCTTGTACTATAAATGTCCAAATAATTATGAAATTATTGAGGTAATTGGCACAAGTTACATATTTTTGAACACTAGAAGAAATGAGCTTCCAGATGAGGTTAAAATATTATTTACCGAAATTTTTAGAAATCTTACATTTTTAGAGTCGATGTGTACTTTAATAGGCTGAGGGAAACCCCCGGAAAAACCTCAACTAGGCTTTGAACATGGACCGACTAGTTTCACGGTCAGACATGCTAACCGTTACTTAAGAGAGCTTAATAAATTAGCAAGTTGTACAAAGGTGATGCAAAGAACCAGCCGCCACTGTTTGTATAATTCCTACAGTTTCCTCGTGTGCACTATTCTTTGAGCGCCAACTGCATTCGAGAAAATTGACCCGAGTCTTGGAAGTTCGTTAAGTTCACAGCTTGCGAGCGGTGTTCGACATCCCTGCACTAACAAGGAGAGGACACGCTCTGTATATCACCGAATTAAATCAGATTTTGTGACATGAAAGTACAAGACACACTGTTTAAAGTCATACCTGGTATAGGTGGCCAATGACCCCTCGTTTTGGAAATATTGGCTATTGTTTATGGCGTAGGGAAGCATTAGAGTGTGTAAGGGTGTAGCTCATGTGGTTGGATGCTGAGTTGTCATCCAGGAAACCCGAGTTCGAATTCTAATGCCTTCTCACTTTTTAAAGCTTGATATTATTATTATTATTATTATTATTATTATTATTATTATTAATATTATTATTATTATTATTATTATTATTATTATTATTATTATTATTATTTTAATTCACTTTCAGCTGTCAGTTCCTATATTCAAAGCCATGTTGAAATATGCGTGGTATGCATCAAAGTTGATAAACGAACGAGAAGTGTTTGTGAATGTGAAGGTTATCTATTTCGCAGCAGAAGTGCGGAAAAATGTGTGTGACTGTGGACAACCTTCTTTCATTTGCTGTGCATGGTGCAAAAAATATGTATGTTTTGTGTGTTTTTATGACATTTATCATAATGAATCGGGTACAAAATGAAATGGAATAGCTGCTACAGAAATAGAACAGACGCCAGTGACACATCTTACCTTCCTACGTGAGCAGTATTTCATTGTTTATCCTTTACAATACAATGTTAGTTAATTAGCAATTTGTTTAAAACATGATGAAGCATTCAATACATTTAGAAATATGATATAGGTATGTAAATAGATAACTGTGATCACAATATTAATCATTATTAAAAGAAAAAAATATAGGACCACTTAAGATTCGAACATAGGTTGTCTGGATAACAACTCAGCATCCAACCATATGGGCTACGCTGGTACGCAGGCTAATCCTTCCCTATTGAGCACCTAACGGAAGTATGTCACAAACAATAGCCAATATTTCCAAAACGAGGGGTCATTGGCCACCCATACCAGGTATGACTTTAAACAGTACGTCTTGTACTTTCATCTCACACAATCTTATTCCATTCGGTGATATACAGAGCATGTCCTCTCCTTGTAAGTGTTGAAGATTAGTGTGTGTGTGTGTGTGTGTGTGTGTGTGTGTATGTGAGTGAATGTGAGTGTGAGTGTGAGCGTGAGCGTGAGAGTGAGAGTGAGAAAGAAGAGAGTGAGTGAGTGAGTGAGTGAGTGAGTGTGTTGTCTAGTTCTCAGGTTGTAGGAGACTTACGCATAAAGTACCACAGGGATATGGATAGCCTTATTAGACAGAAATAGCTGTAATATAATATTGTGAACTTCATTTGTTGCAGTGGCTGCTGAACTTGATGGGCATATATGAATTCATGCCTCAGACAGAGTTGCTGACTTTGATCGGCCAAGTGTTCTGCAACGACGCAGCAATCACGCAGGAGATCTGCAGCAACGTGCTGTTCCTCATCGGGGGCTACGACTCCGCTCAACTCAACAGAGTGAGTAAATTCCACTATATTAAACAATTTTCTTAGCATATATACTGATTTTGCTATTTTTAAATAATAATTGTAATAATATAATTATAAACTTTCCTGAAATATTTTCCAGTATTAAATTTTGTCAGTTTATTGATTTTGCTAAGTTTTATAGTTTTGAAGACACTTGTGGACTAACCTAAGTAAGCAAATAAGATTTTGAAAAAATTGCAGTCAAACTTTCAGAAACAGTAGCGGATGAATACACAATTGCTATGTATAGGCCTAAGCTCATTGTAATATAAAAAAATACCGTTTGCTACCGTTTCTAAAACTTTGACCGAGATTTTCTCAAAATCTCATTTTCTTACTTCAATCGTTAGTCCATCCATGTCCCCAATTTTACTGATATAATTTATAAACTTTCCTGAAAAATGTGCCCTTACTAGGCAATTGTCTTAGCTTAGATATTGATTTTGCTAAGTTTTAAAATTATACCGGTATAGTTGTAGATTTTCCTAAAAATTCTTCCATTATTTAGCAATTTTCTTTGCTCAGATATTGATTTTGTTAAGTTTTATAATTGCATTGACATAATTATAAATTTTTCTTAAAAGTCTTCCCCTTATTAAGCAATTTTCTTATATTAGATATTGATTTTGCTAAGTTTTAAAATTATACCGGTATAATTACAAATTGTCCTGAAAATTCTTCCACTATTAAGCAATTTTCTTATATTAGATATTGATTTTGCCAAGTTTTAAAATTATACCGGTAAAATTATAAATTGTCCTGAAAATTCTTCTATTATTAAGCAATTTTCTTATATTAGATATTGATTTTGCTAAGTTTTAAAATTATACCGGCATTATTACAAATTTTCTTAAAAGTCTTCCCCTTATTAAGCAATTTTCTTATATTAGATATTGATTTTGCTAAGTTTTAAAATTATACCGGTATTATTACAAATTTTCTTAAAAGTGTTCCCCTTATTAAGCAATTTTCTTATATTAGATATTGATTTGCTAAGTTTTAAAATTATACCGGTATTATTACAAATTTTCTTAAAAGTCTTCCCCTTATTAAGCAATTTTCTTATATTAGATATTGATTTTGCTAAGTTTTAAAATTATACCGGTATTATTACAAATTTTCTTAAAAGTCTTCCCCTTATTAAGCAATTTTCTTATATTGGATATTGATTTTGCTAAGTTTTAAAATTATACCGGTATTATTACAAATTTTCTTAAAAGTCTTCCCCTTATTAAGCAATTTTCTTATATTAGATATTGATTTTGCTAAGTTTTAAAATTATACCGGTATTATTACAAATTTTCTTAAAAATCTTCCCCTTATTAAGTAATTTTCTTATATTAGATATTGGTTTTGCTAAGTTTTAAAATTATACCGGTATTATTACAAATTTTCTTAAAAGTCTTCCCCTTATTAAGCAATTTTCTTATATTAGATATTGATTTTGCTAAGTTTTAAAATTATACCGGTATAATTACAAATTTTCTTAAAAGTCTTCCCCTTATTAAGCAATTTTCTTATATTAGATATTGGTTTTGCTAAGTTTTAAAATTATACCGGTATAATTATGAATTGTCCTGAAAATTCTTCCATTATTAAGCAATTTTCTTATATTAGATATTGATTTTGCCAAGTTTTAAAATTATATCGGTATAATTAGAAGCTGTCCTGAAAATTCGTCCATTATTAAGCAATTTTATTTTATTAGATATTGATTTTACTAAGTTTTAAAATTATACCGGTATAATTATAAATTTTCCTGAAAATTCTTCCATTATTAAGCAACTTTCTTTGCTCAGATATTGATTTTGTTAAATTTTATAATTGCAGTGACTTGATTATAAATTTTCTGAAAACTCTTCCCCTTATTAAGCAATTTTCTTATATTAGATATTGATTTTGCTATGTTTTATAATAATAAATGTTTTCTAAAAATGTTACCCTTATTAATCAATTTTCTTACCTTAGATATTATTTATTTTACTAAGTTTTATTCTTGGAAATTTTCTCCTTAACCAATATTATTAGTTTACTGATTTTGCTAACTCTTATAATTGCACTGATAGCTTATGATTATAAGTTTTACTGAAAATTTTCCCCGTATTAAGAACTTTATTTAGCTTCCTGTGGGGATGTAGTTTAAAGTTTTCAAAAGCATTTTCGTGTTCATTCTACAAACATGTTCATACCATTTTTTCCTATATTCTTTAAATTTTATTGTTTGCTGAAAATTTTTAACTTTCAGGTGCGAAGTTATTTCTTTTATATACGTGCGCAGAAAAAAGTTTGTCTTTTTAAATAAATTACGAGTATGAATGCATACGTCTTAAAAACAAAGTATGTAAAGAAATTGATTTTTACACTGGCAGTTCTTTATAAGATAATCTTTGAACTAGTATGTTAATATGTAGGCCTAATACTGTTCCTGTGATTGTGTTGAAAAAAAATATTTTATTATAAAAATAAGTTTATTCAAAATTCATTTATTTCTATGAAACTATTGCATAAATATCGTAATAATAGTCTATTTTAAACGTTATTGTCCGTGACATTGGGTTCTACGGCTCTCAATCAGGGTGAAAAATAGGCCTACACGGTTTAATATTGAAGGAGCTTTGCATTTCAAATTATTTTACTATAACATCACTCTGTATCATGTTTCTGTTGCAGACTATGCTGCCAGTAATCCTGGGTCATACTCCGGCAGGGGCATCCACTAAGGAACTGGTTCACTACGGACAGGGTGTTCAATCAGGTACTCTTTCGCTACAGCAAGGCTTAACAGAGGCTGAAACTGTCTGATAAATAATCGTATTATACTGCGTGTTCAGTAAAGTGTGTCATGGCTCGCTGTATGCCGTCATGTGGCTAGTCGATGAGCCTAGAGAATTCAATCTTCCTACATTTCCGCAGAGGTGAATTACTTATGTGCTAGAGAAGTTGCCTAGCAAGTATGGCGTTCATTCAGAAGAGTACTTACTGATACGTACGGTAACGCCGGTAGTGGCAGGAATGTGAACTGTTTCGAAACATGTACTGCAGTGAGTTTTTTTTCTTACTGTCGGGATATGTGGAGAGAGTTAAGACGATTACTTATGTATTTATTGACATTAATTTCGACGGTCAACATGGACACGGAGCATTTGATTTGTGTTGTGGAAGGTTTCCGTACGCAACCGATGATAACAAATACCCTGCGTATGACTTGCCCGCGCAAAACACAGAAAGAGGTTATGGTAGCACACAGACCGTACAGACCGCCATCTGTTGCTACGACGTTCAAGTTATACCGTACACGTTCTCAAGTTCAGATTGAACGCCTTGATTAATAGGCAACTTCTCTGACACAAAAGCTGAAACTCGCTTCAAATCGCTGACTCATCAACAGTGACGTCATGACACACTTTGAAATGAACACCCAGTAGTTAGTGGCAGTTAATTCGGAAGTAAGAGACAGGACACTTGAAACATAATGAGCAGTCGGTACGTAGCAACTGCTGCTTGATAGATAAAGCCATATTTTATTTTTATGGATATCTGACGGCTCTCAGGAAACTCAGGAATAAAAATATGTATAAACAAGACGAATAAGAATATGAGTACTTTTTTTTAACTTTAAGGTGCATGTAGGTACATAAAGCTCATGAGTTAAAATATTTATGAATTACTATTGAATGAAAGAACACAAACTTAACAATGTAATTCACACAATTAGATATTGCAAAACATAAATGTATCTGATGATGCCAAAAAAGGGAGAACAGGTTTATTCATTCATTCATGTTCTGCCCAAGGGCAGGTCTTTCACTGCAAACCCACTTTTCTCCAGTCTTTCCTATTTTCTGCCTTCCTCTTTGTTTCCTCATATGATCCATATGTCTTAATGTTTTCTATCATTTCATATCTTTTTCTACCCCGAACTCTTCTCCCGTTCACCATTCCTTCCAGTACATCCTTCAGAAGGCAGTTTCTTCTCAGCCAGTGACCCAACCAATTCCTTTTCCTCTTCCTGATCAGTTTCAGCACCATTCTTTCTTCAACCACTCTTTCCAACGCAGCTTCATTTCTTATCCTGTCTGTCCACTTCACACGCTCCATTCTTCTCAATATCTACATTTCAAACGCTTCTATTCGCTTCTCTTCACTTCGTCGTAATGTCCATGTTTCTGCCCCATACAATGCCACACTCCATACAAAGCATTTCACTACTTCTTTTTCCAGAGGTCCGCAGAAGATGCTCCTTTTTCTATTAAAAGCTTCCTTTGCCATTGCTATTCTCCTTTTGACTTCCTGGCAGCAGCTCATGTTACTGCTTATAGTACACCCCAAGTATTTGTAGCTGTCCACTTGCTCTACTGCCTCATTTAGAATTCGCACGTTTGTCTTCTATATTTTTCTTCCTATGACCATGTTCTTTTACATTAACATGTGTTAACAAGTGTTAATAAACTACAAACAGTAATAAGTCATGTGATTGACACATTGAATATTGTTTTACATTACTTAAATTGAAGTAGTTGAGCGACTAATAGTAGTAATAAGTCATATGATTGACACATTGAATATTGTTTTACATTACTTAAATTGAAGTAGTTGAGCGACTAACAGAGCTCACTGTTGCAGCCAAGTTCAGGCAGTACGACTACGGGTTCTTCCAGAACCTCTTGAAGTACGGATGGGGCACTCCTCCGGACTACGATCTGAGCAAGGTGACGGCCCCCGTGGCTCTGCACTACAGCGACAACGACTGGCTGGCAGCTGTCGTGGTGAGTATTATCTCAAAATATGCATTCCTTTTCGTGGCAGGCTTAAAAGGGAAGATAGCTCAATTAAATCCGTGTACCCGTAGGCCTACAATTCACAGTCTGAATCAAAGACATCTGAATGGTACATTTAGGGTCGAATTCATAGTCGTCACTTATAAAATGAGGAAACACTTAAGTAATGAGCGTTTCCTTAGCACTTATTTCAGATCGTATTGCAGAGACGCTACTCATTCATATGCCCTGAGCATTCCCTTGACATCGAAAGAAATATGGCAACATGGCTAGACGTGAGCGCTTTCCTACATTCAATTGTTTTCCAGCGCCTTCAAATTGTTAAATCGGCATTATTGTCATACACAAATAAAGAAGTAATATTACAGCGCTAAAAATTATACAAGAGGTCCAGAAAGCATTTTACAGAAAAGAAAGAAGTGAGCTAAGATAACTAGTTATGAAATATGGAGATATCGTCGAAAGTAAAAAAAAAAAAATTGATAATTATTCTCTCCAAAGAAGGAATTGACATGGAATTAAATTGCAGTTGAGTTTAATGCAAACTCCGGAAATATTCCTGTAAGTAAATCATTTAAATTTATTTTTCAGTTATTTATATCCTAAACAAAGTAGAAGTGATATAATTACGCAAATTTTAGCAGCTTTTTCCTTGGGTAGAACAAACAAAAACGCAAATGACACTTTGTTGGGACGTGAATACTTTTCGAAAAAAAATGCCGCTTAAATCTACCTGAAATGCTGCTGTATTATAAAATCTCAAAGCAACCAGTACTTTCAGCAGTGGCGAAATCGGTAAGCCTCATGGTTGTATTGTGAATTGAAATGAGAGACACCAGAATATTCACAACAGTGTTCTTGTCGAAACGGTATCTCCTCTTAAATTGTTGATCATTATACATCTCTAAAGGGTTTTCCATATCTCTGATATATCTTTTGCTTGCCGAAACTCATTTTCATTTCAATTACAGAACTCAATAAATTAAATTAAATCATAATCATCATCTATTGTATACTGAATCAGCTGATTACAATGCATATGAAGAAACACTTGAGTAAGCTGACAAGCTACCTTATTTGAATAAGTGTTCACTTTAGTGGGATTTATGAATTGGAAATTATTATAAGCAAATGCTTAAGTGTTTCCTTACGATAAGTGTTGACTATGAATTCGGCCCTTAAACACACCAAGGTCATACAGAGTGAACCAGCCAAGGCTAGACTCCTAACCGCACTCATGGCGGCTGATTCATACGTAACGCCGCTACCATATGTGAAGGATTCGTTCCGCAACGGCCACAGCGAACCAAAAATCACGAGACGTCATGACCACTACCAGAGCCTTCTTCAGTTACAAGTCGGAGCCATACGTCGGCAACACTGTAATTAACTGTCAGCCGGATGCCGACCATACAGTACACGTGTTTGTGCTAATGCCGATTTTCAATGTAAATTAATGTTACAATATAAGTGTGTGTCAATGGAATTATGTTCGCGGTCGTACCAAACGTTCATTCTTGATGTATTATAAACTATGTGCGTGTTGGCGATAAAAACAAGACAATAAATGAAAAAAAAAAAATGGTTGCAGTCTTTGGAAATTTTTACGGTTAGTGAAGACAAAGTAAATATTAAATATTGTATTAACTACATTTTTATAGTCTTATTTGTGGTTTGTGATGTATCAGAATTCTAGCCAAATTGTTGGGTCTCGCCTGCTATATCAATGAAGTTACGCCGTTGATTTTCAAGTTCATTGTAAACAGCTGTTTTGTGATCCCATAAAATAAGTTGCAGTTTTAAAGATTCGGAATGCCTGCTATACGTCAGAACTATCTATAATTTGTAGATGCATGCACTCACTTTGTTGGTTTTCAAGGTTTATTTATTAATATTATTCCTTTTGTAATAAATTAGTTATAAACACGTTTCTTTTCACTTCGTATTTACAGGATTTAAAGTTCACTAAGTTTACGCTAATTGGCACATACTTAATAGATAATGATGTGTATTGGTACGTATGTTGAAGGTATTTTTCTTCATTTTTTTCATAGATCTTTATACTTGGCCTTGGCCTATTTAAAATTATATTTAAAAAAATGCAGGATAACATTATTGTTATGATGACTGGCGAGGTTCAAACTAAAACTGGCTTCCAGGGTATCGGAAATATTTATTGAAACGCACGACAGATCACATGGAATTAAAATGTAGGTCTATATGATATTCTAGACCTTTCACGTCAGAAGTGAAACAACATAAACTGACAAAACATTGTCAATTTAATAGCCACATAATGGTTAATTTATTTGAATAGGGTATTGCGAAAGTACGTCGTTATTTTATTTATTTTTGGTAGAAATTACATTTTTTTAAGTATTTATTTTTCCTAGTACCATCAATTGAAAACACGTATGGTTTTAATTTTTTTGAAGTTATAAGTGGCTGTATGCAAGTACTTAGGCGGTATTCTGAAATTCAAATAAAATACCATTTCGGATTCCGTAATAAATTACGTACATCAATACACTGAATCTTGATCATATTCACTTAGTTTTGTATCAATTAATGTCGAAAATGTACATGTGACAACGAAATCAAAACACTAAAACGTCAAACGTCATGCCTTTATTTCGCCTCCATTCAGCGTTGCCAAACCTACCCATGCTCCGGCTTGTAACTGAAGGAGGCTTTGACACTACGAGTCAACAGTGAAGGGAAATAATCGACCAATGCGAGCGAACAGTGACGAGACAAGGCAACAATGACGAGACAAGGCAACAGTGACGAGACGCCATCGACCATTACAATGCAACAATGACGAGACGTCATCGACCACTACAATGCAACAATGACGAGACGCCATCGACCACTACAATGCAATAATGACGAGACGCCATCGACCACTACAATGCAACAATGACGAGACGCCATCGACCACTACAATGCAACAATGACGAGACGTCATCGACCACTACAATGCAACAATGACGAGACGCCATCGACCACTACAAGGCAACAATGACGAGACGCCATCGACTAATACAAGGCAAGGCAACAGTGTCGAGATGCCATCGACCACTACAAGGCAACAATGACGAGACGCCATCGACCACTACAATGCAACAATGACGAGACGCCATCGACCACTACAAGGCAACAATGACGAGACGCCATCGACTAATACAAGGCAACAGTGTCGAGACGCCATCGACTTCTACGAGCCAACAATGACAGACATCACTGACTGCTAATAGTCAAGTGACGTGACGTGACGTCACCGACCTCTACGAGCCAACAGTGACGAGGCGCCATCAACTACTACAAGCCAACAATGACAGACATCACCGACTACTAATAGCCAACAGTGACTTGACGTCACCGACCTCTACGAGCCAACAGTGACGAGGCGCCATCAACTACTACAAGCCAACAATGACAGACATCACCGACTACTAATAGCCAACAGTGACGTGACGTCACCGACCTATACGAGCCAACAGTGACGAGGCGCCATCGACTACTACAAGCCAACAATGACAGACATCACCGACTACTAATAGCCAACAGTGACGTGACGTCACCGACCTCTACGAGCCAACAGTGACGAGGCGCCATCAACTACTACAAGCCAACAATGACAGACATCACCGACTACTAATAGCCAACAGTGACTTGACGTCACCGACCTCTACGAGCCAACAGTGACGAGGCGCCATCAACTACTACAAGCCAACAATGACAGACATCACCGACTACTAATAGCCAACAGTGACGTGACGTCACCGACCTATACGAGCCAACAGTGACGAGGCGCCATCGACTACTACAAGCCAACAATGACAGACATCACCGACTACTAATAGCCAACAGTGACGTGACGTCACCGGCCTATACGAGCCAACAGTGACGAGGCGCCATCGACTACTACAAGCCAACAATGACAGACATCACCGACTACTAATAGCCAACAGTGACGTGACGTCACCGGCCTATACGAGCCAACAGTGACGAGGCGCCATCGACTACTACAAGCCAACAATGACAGACATCACCGACTACTAATAGCCAACAGTGACGTGACGTCACCGGCCTATACGAGCCAACAGTGACGAGGCGCCATCGACTACTACAAGCCAACAATGACAGACATCACCGACTACTAATAGCCAACAGTGACGTGACGTCACCGACCTATACGAGCCAACAGTGACGAGGCGCCATCGACTACTACAAGCCAACAATGACAGACATCACCGACTACTAATAGCCAACAGTGACGTGACGTCACCGACCTATACGAGCCAACAGTGACGAGGCGCCATCGACTACTACAAGCCAACAATGACAGACATCACCGACTACTAATAGCCAACAGTGACGTGACGTCACCGACCTATACGAGCCAACAGTGACGAGGCGCCATCGACTATTACAAGCCAACAATGACAGACATCACCAACTACTAATAGCCAACAGTGACGTGACGTCACCGACCTATACGAGCCAACAGTGACGAGGTGCCATCGACTACTACAAGCCAACAATGAGCGTATTCCGAATCTCAACGCGATGAATCTGATGGCATCACGGTGTTCCAAATTTCAACGATGTCACTCACGCTCCCCTGGTGTCGCACCCAGTGTTGCCAACTCGATTTTTAAAAAGCCGCTAAGAGACCGCTAAATTGCTATACTGTCAATGTAGAATGAAATTATTTTGCCACTGTGAGTGTTACAAATGCCCGCTAATTCCCTATATCACCAATACAAATTTAATCAATTTTACCCGCTAAACTAACACAGAAAAACGCCAGATCTAGCGGAAAACAGCTATATTGGCAACACTGGTCGCATCGTTCCATCAGCTCGCAGAGGTAGTGGTAGTAATCCATCAACCGCCATCAGTGAATCTGATTGGTTCTTGTATAGGGCGGGAATTAGCAGACGAATGACATCGTGCACTGTTGTGTCATGGCGGTGTGTTCTGCTGTATTGTTTGTAATGAGCACAACGTAAAAACAATATGCTAATGGCTGATGAGCGAACATGTCAACGAACCAGTTATTACTACTGGTTCAAGAGATAAATTGTTTATGCTCTCTTTTCTTTGAACGAGATGATATTATGAAAATTTCGCAAAATCTTGCTAGCATAGCACATACAACAACTTGTACAGCCGCCATGATAACCATTAAACCTTCCAGCAGTTTTGTTCCTATTTCGCTGCAGCGTGACGTCATTGATGTCCACCGGTCCGGTGAGATTCGGAATACGCTGAATGACAGATATCACCGACTACTAATAGCCAAGTGATGTGACGTCACCGACCTCTACAAATCAACAATGACGAGACGCCGTCGACTTCTACGAGTGAATAGTGACAGATCATCGAGTGCTACCCCTGATCACATATTATATAACAGGTTGGCTAGCTCAATGTTAAAAATGAGGTTCGTTCCAACAAGCGGTTCATGGACGAATTCGTGTACGGTTCCTGTACCATCTTATGCGCATGCGCTAGTTAAGCTTCTGCTATGGGATTGAAACTGACTGGACGCTGTTGGAACGCTTTCGCGGATCGTTATGTACTAAATCCAGAGATGCTGTAACTGTGATCATCTTTCCTAAGAATGGGATACTTAATTATTATCGTTTCGCAACTAATTCTAGTTGTAGAAAAAAGAATTTCGATCATTTTCTATAAAAAGCAGTAGCGGCTGGTGGTCAAAATAATGAGTGTGCTACCATCTCTATATCGACCTACTGTATACACTTATATGTATTTATCTTAATTTGAGACTCGCCTAGTATGAAGTCCATACGACGTTCCTTCCTACTGTAGAACTTGTCAATTACCCTGGTGTAAACCCCTCCATCTTGGACATCATATTTTTTTTCTATTGACAGTATTGCAAGAGCAATGAGACGATCCTGGGACATAGTGTTCCTTAAAAACCGTTTTTATGCGTTTCAAGCAAGAAAAACATCTTTCTGGCTCAGCAGTGGCCATTGGTGTTGTAACCAAAATATTTAACAACTTCGGTACTTCACGGAATGGATCCTGTAAATTGTTGGAGACTATGTATTGTAACAATTGAACAGACCTCTATATTTTGGAAGTCGGGTTTTCCGTATAGAACTCCAAGTTGTGTCTTTAACACTCTTTTTTTTCAGTATAGTATAGCTGTTGACAGCAACTTCAAGTTCGCGTTCGCGAAAATTATACGAAAAATTCTAAAAAATTTTGCTGTTTAACAATTTTGTTGCGTCTAGGTAGCCTAGCTTACAGACTGGAAATGGTGAGTAGCTTCCTGAATTATACAGTCACATACTTCCTTGGCTTCAATTTTCTGGGATTCCATTTTCCGTCGCTTGCTAGCTGATTCAGGAGATACCTCGTAGCCCTACAGGTAGATGGCAGCAGCAGTCTGATATTTGAATTCCAAATACATTGTAAATAGTTCCGAGTTCTTCCACAAACAAGCATTCTTTCGTTACGCTTTACTTTTGCAATCTCCAAGCTGTGTTGTGCTGAAGCTGACTACAGCACTTTCCCGCGTAAAAATAACCAATCAGAGCAGTGATTTCAGCTTCGCACATGCGTATAAATGTTTACATTCTCATATGAACTTCAGAATAGCACAACGAACCCCCTGAGGCACCAAAGAGCGAAGAGCGAAGACTATACACTCGATAATGCGTCATGAATATAACCACGGGAAATTGTTAAATGACAGATCAGATACTATGGTATTACAAATGCATTATTTGAGCAAAAATTATCACTGTGCTGTAGCACTGTAACACATAGGGACGGGCCGCCCCTGATAAAAAGATGACAAAAAATATGGAAGGCAAGAATTCCGCTAATTCTGTGTCGTGTACTGGGGAATTCTCATCTAAAAATTAGTTCTTTTTTAATTATGAATTTATGTACTTTATTATACCTTTAATCAAAGCTGCATGTTGAAATTGTAATTAACTATTTCAATACCCAAATAATTTCCATTCCCTTTCTTTTTGGCGAAAATTTAAATTAAATCTCTAGTTTTATTATTCGTCTGTACTGTCACTTTTCATCTTTAACCTCATTGATGTGAACAGTCGATCATGTCTTTCTTCAGTATCCAGGAGACGCTGGTGAGCTTATGCGCATGCGCGTCTCGCGTACTCTTCCGTACATGCCTCAATCCACGGACTACTTCTGACCGTTCCGAACCCGTGCCAAAAGCTTGTTGGAACGCCAGACTGCAGTACATGTTTCCGGTTCAGGACTGGTTCGGATTGTGTTGGAACGCTTTTTCTGTACTGCGCATGCTCACGATAGTTAAGGACGATTCCTGACTGTTGTTGGAACGAACCTACGGTGACATGTGGAAGGGAACTACCATCAGGATCGCCGCCGTCGGTTGGAAACGACCGCTAGATGGAAGTACAGTTGCTCCGTACAATTCAAATGAGACTTATGCAGTAGCTAGATGGCAGCATAGTCAAACTGATAAAAGTTGTTGCCGTCAAAACCTATAAGACTGAGCAATCTGTTATATGTGATCTGGGGTACTACGAGTCAATAGTGACAGATATCATGTTTTACCAGAATTAATTAGTTGAATGATACATAGACGGTATAATGTCCTAAATTAAAAACAGTGGTACTTCATTGAAATAGGTTGGAGCCCTTGTTCTACTGCAATATTCTTTGTTGCAGGACGTCGAAGAGCTGCACAGCAAGTTGCCTAACTGTATCGCCATGCACAAAGTCGCTCTGCCTGCCTTCAACCACCTCGACTACTTGTGGGCCATCGACAGTCCTCAGCTTGTGTATGAGCACGTTTTGAGTCTCATGAGCAAATACTGACAGATGACTCAAGTGTGACGAAATGGAGACAGACAAGGACGAGATAGAATAATACTGCAAAAGTACAAAATATTTACTTATGTACATTTTATATCTAAATGGAAATTACAATCCAAGAATTTTTATTATGATCAGTAATTCACTATTATTGTTGTTATTGGTACTATAATAACAGCCAAACGAAAATAATAAATTGATGTAATTCTTGATAGTATGCTCATTGCTATGAAAAGTAATACGGAAGTAAGCGTTCAATATCTGCAGCATGCATAGTACATTACATGTCAAAATAATGGATGTCCGCCTGAAAACAGGCTCAGTTTAATACGGCGCAGTTCGTAAAGTGAAATGGACAAATAATAGCCTGATTCAGAGCGTTAGTTTCCGGCAATAAAATCTCTCGACTTACACATTTAATTAAACCGAAAGTCAATAGATATACATGAGTCCCGATTATCCGGCCTCCCATGTTATCCGGATCGGTATGGCATAATTGCGCCCCGAAGAAATCAGGTAGCAGGAGGGACATGGCATAGTTGCGCCCCGAAGAAATCAGGTAGCAGAATGGACATAGCATAGTTGCGCCCCGATGGGCATAGTACACACGAAAGTGACTGTCATAAAATAAATAAATTACCTAAAAATATTACAGTGATAGCTGCATTGAAATCAGGTAGGCCTAGCATATGATCAATTTTGCTATTTAAAATAACACTTTCTTACCGATCACACACAATAAATGAACTGCATTATTTGTTTGTACATTGATATCTTAACCCTGCGGTACAGGATTTCGAAAATTGAAACTTAGAACCATTGTGAATTATTAACTCTTTACCCTTTTCACTAAACTTAACATTCATTTTAAATTAACCTCACTATACGCCACAGACTGTGTGAAAATCACTAACAAAATGTCAAAGACTGCTAAGGCCCCATATTCAAACGACTCACTCATTTGAATATGTCAGTTAATAAAGTACTGCCAACTTCATGGTGTTCATTTTAACGGTATGCTATCGATAATCACTGGATAAACAATAGAAAAACAGTTAATAAAGTACTGCCAACTTCATGGTGTTCATTTTAACGGTATGCTATCGATAATCACTGGATAAACAATAGAAAAACAGTTAATAAAGTACTGCCAACTTCATGGTGTTCATTTTAACGGTATGCTATCGATAATCACTGGATAAACAATAGAAAAACAGTTAATAAAGTACTGCCAACTTCATGGTGTTCATTTTAACGGTATGCTATCGATAATCACTGGATAAACAATAGAAAAACAGTTAATAAAGTACTGCCAACTTCATGGTGTTCATTTTAACGGTATCGGTAATGAATATTAAATCGAATAAGAAATCAATAAGGTTGGTTGATGACGAGGCTCGAGTTTCCGTAGTGTCTTTTTCTCTACCTATTTCATCGGGGCGCAACTATGCCATGCCCTTTTCTATACCTGATGCAACTATGCCCACAAAACAGGGACCCTTTTTTATCTCCTGCATCTTATCTGACCGTGGGGCGCAACTATGCCCTGCCCATCCGGATCGCTTTTTGTAATTACAGTAGTGTTCGTATATACAGTACTGAACAACAAAGTTTTTTAAATCATTTACATACTGCAGTGTATTATGAATAAAAAGTCGTTTATTATGACGTATGGCAAAAAAAACCGGACCGACCCTTGTAGCTGATTTCAGAGTTACAGATTCAAATTTTGCTAGTCACAAAACACATCCATCTTGTGTAAATAATTGTAACAATGAAATTTATTGCATTTGTTCGATTCTTACCATCTTTTGTTTCCTTCATTGCCTCAACTTACAGACGAAAAAACTTTGAGAGTTTTATTTTCATCTGGCATCAATATTACATTTCTACCTCTATTCGGCAAAGATAACTGCGTATTTTTACATTAAATAGCAGTACATACCTCTGGCGTCAATACCCATATTGAAATTACCACAGTTTGACACAATACACAGCACAGGATTCTTTTGTATCAGCTACAAGGGTCGGCCATTTTTTTTTGCCACTGCTGTACAAGTAGCGTCTTTAACATTAATGATTCCGGCCTCTGTCCCTTTAAGATTACAGGATTAAAAAGCACATAGCGCTCTCATTCTCCATATTATCCGTATGTTTGCTTATCCGGATTGCCCTCGACACGTATAGTCCGGATAATCGGAACTCTACTGTATTACTTTTTTAAAATTCATTTCTGAGAAATATTCCCGTAATGTCATGTGTGTTTATCATTATTTACTTAATACGTCCTTCTGACGTCATAGTAATATACGTTACTTTGAACATAAAACGTTTATGCACGAGTATCAAATTAAAATGTCACGAAAATGTCAACATCTGACGTCAGTTGTTTAGCAATGGCAATGAGTTACATCACATTATTCTAACGCCAATTAACAATGGATAATTAAGATTAAATACAGTAATTTCATTGTAAATACATGTACAGGTACGTTATATGGTATATATTCAATAAAGAAAAGAAAAAAAAAATACAGTAATAATCAGCCAGCGGATTTTCAGTCCCTACACAGAGACAAGACACAAGGCATAAGGAGGAAGTGCAGCAGTGAGTTCAATGACTTCCCTGCAACTGACGTACAGTATCGGGACCAAAAATCCGCTGCCTGATAATCATTAATATATAACACATAAATTGCATTAAATTTATTTCACACCTAATCATATTCACAATCCTTGTAAAATTACAGGCTCGGGCGTGAAACATGGTAAATGACGTTTTAGTGTTTTCAAGTTATTAGGTAGGTAAACATTTATACATGCAACAGTTTGTATAGTTACCAGGAAAGTAAAATCTGCATACTTCTGTCATCTGTTGAGATGTTGGAAAACTAACTACTGCATTAGACGCAGAATGAAAGATATCATTATATGCTATCGGTCTTACTAATAAAAACTCTCTATACAGACGTTCAACTGTCTTATACTTATACAATGGGTAGCTCGTTTATAAGTCGTGTGTAAATTCCTTACTAATAATCACTACATACCTAGTGTATAACAGTAAAACTGTTACACAGCTACGTCATAGTTTCGTCATTACTTCATTCAGAAAGGTAATAGAATATCTGAGGTTCTCTATTGCATCCGGTAGAGCGCTCTAGTGTGCCGTGTTAAGTATCGATAGTACAACTGGTTCTGATCGATTACCACACTATATTTTGGTCAAAAAGTACAAGCTACAGTAATATTATTCTAATTATTCTGTGCTCTTTGGTTTGTTCTTCTGTGGTTACAAGGCAACCATCATAAAAAAAAAAATGACAGTCGTTACGAACAGCTGTTAAAGGGGCGGCCATTTTTTCTCTATTTACAACGCTTAAACAAGGGTTTTCGTGTATGTAACTACTGCAAAGCATTTCCCATTGTATAGTTACAGACTGTTTAAACGTCCATAGCTTATGCATGGTTTATTAGTAACATTTTCTGTCCCAACTCTGCATAAGTCTCGTATAAAAACTATACACTGTTTATTAGTAAGACCGTATATATCTCATTTTTTATCAAAATGTCAGTTACCATGTTTTACACCCGAGACCCTCAGAACCAATTCCTTAAAAATCTAAATATCACAATAACACCCAACCGGGAACATAAGCGTTTCACACAATTCCAGATACTGTATCCTTTCAATCCTCTGTCACATTAGTTGTAATAAAAAAAATATTCGAATATGTTTAAGTTCAGAATAAGCGATGAAAGAAAATGGGATTCTCGTACTTTTTCATCATTTTTGGAAAAGAGTCTCTAAATACAAAATCAACTGTAGAATAAATTAGTAAAACCGAAGGTGCGGAAGTATTGCACAGACATTTTAAACAAGAAGAATGTTACGAGTTTTTAGGCTTTCACAGTGATTGTGATCAGAATTAGGCTTTTGGGTATTCAACCGTGTCCTGGAACTTGACATTGACTACCCCAAAACCTAATTCTGATCAGAAGAATTTTATTGTATGAGTTATACAAGATATGGGGGAAACCGATTCCATGTGCGCTATTCCCCCGTCCTTTTTTCACCACAATCCGCCATTTAGTTTCTGACATATCTATACTACGCCCGCACCAGTCCATCGACATCCGGCAGGGAATGAAATTTTCGTTAAATTTCGATTAAGTATGAAATACCTGGGGAAAGTTTTTTCAATGACGGAAACATATTAAGAGTTTCATAACTGGGCTTACGTTACGGCAATTTCTATAATGAATTAATGAATAACTATTTGTTAAAATTCTAATGTATTTTTTAAACAACGAACTTCTTCTTCTTCTTCTTCTTCTTCTTCTTCTTCTTCTTCTTCTTCTTCTTCTTCTTCTTCTTCTTCTTCTTCGGCTTTTTCCCACTTATAGGTTCGCCGTCTTCAGTTTCCATATCTATCTATCGTTCCAATCTCCTTCTTCCAAATTCCTGTCGTCCATTATTGCTGTGACATGGGTTTTCCATTTCAATTTTGGTCTACCACGTTTATTTTTTCCTGGGGGTGACCATTGATATATATGTTTTTGGCCATCTTTCGTTGCCCATTCTTTGTACATGTCCATACCATTTCAGAGTTTGATTTCCTATTCTCTTAACAACAGATGTGGTGACGTTCATTTCTTTCCAAAGGAGTTCATTTCTAATTTTATCCTGTCTTGTTTTGTGAAGACTTCTCCTAAGATAGTCGAATTCAACTGTTTTAATTTTGTTTTTTTTTTTTAGTTCTGTCATGGACCAAGTTTCACTTCCATATGATAAAATATTCTGTATTATACTCTTGTAGATTTTAATTTTAGTTTCTTTTGTTATATTTTTATTCCAGATTATTCCATGCAAAGTCTTGGTAGCATTTTTTGCCAAAGCAATTTTATTTTGAATGTCTCTCTCACATGTACCTATATTTGTGATTATTGATCCAAGATATTTAAAGGATTCACATTTTTTAATATTTCCTGTTTCAAGTATGAGGTCACCCACATCTTTTCCTAAACACATATATTCTGTTTTCTGTAGATTTTTGTTTAGTCCCCATTTTCTTTATTCTTCCATTAGTTTAATTACTATATGTATCATATCATCTTCATCCCCCGCAAATATCACCTGGTCATCGGCGAATAATAATGAGTGTAGTGTGTGGCAAATAGATTCCTCGTATGGTAGCTCGGCAACGAAAGAACAAAAATGGCGAACGATATTACCTACTTAGACTTTATAGAGCTTTCACTTCCTAAGACGTAAGCAAAGAGGAGGAGTCACACCGGAAATAACAGCGACACGACTATAGATGGCAGCATAATGAAATTGATCAAAGTTTTGCCGTCAAAGCTTATAAGGCTGAGCTATCTGTTATATATGTGATCAGGGGTTAGATTCAAGATTCTGCGCAACTTAAAAACTCTTCATTATATTGGCGCGATGTTTATCTCATCAGTCACCATTACCAACCGTTTGTTCATTTTGTTCTTATTGTTATCATAACGAGCTAAATGTCATCAGGTGATATTCCAAATATTATTAAGTTCTAATAATGACATACTGTATGTGAAGACTGTAGTTTCTGAAAGTATTTACTCAATTTTAAAAAGCTTTACATTTAGAAATGTTTCTACATTCTACCCTAGATCATATATATCCAGATTGCTCTGCGTTATAGGCTTTGACAGTAACAACTTTTGTCAGGTTTACTATGCTGCCATCTAGGTGTTATATAAGGAGTCACGTCATAACTCCCATTTGAATTGCATTAGCGACTGTACTTCCATCTCGTGTTCGTTTACGGCGGATGGATGGCGATTCTGGAGGTTCTCTTCAAAGTGCAACCGTTTTTAACATAGGACTGAGCAATCTATATGTGATCTGGGATTCTACGAAAGCAGAATTCAAATCTGCAACCATAACGTATCAAAAGGAATTTTCTTGCATTATAATAATATATTAAAAAGAAAGTGTTTAGTCGAATGAGACCGGCTTTTTCACTTTAGGAAACATGTGCTAGCAGTTCGTTGGGTACGATAACATATGGCTCACCTTGTACGTTGAAATTTTCAAATTACGTAGCAACGAAAATAATGAACAACAAGTTCAGTAAATGTACAGAATGAGATATGAGTTCATATGAACAAGACATCGCTGCCGATCTAAACAAGTTCTCCCAGATGTCGTTAGAGGGCACTACATATACGCTCCTGCTCCCTACTGCCACCTATCATCAGAATGCAGAATTGTGAGCTCAAAACAGTATAGATCTGTAGTAGTAGGGATTCATGATGACAATCAATTACATAATCGCCTTATTGGCTTATACGTAAAAGGAAATTGAGTAAAGAGCAGACTGAATACTGACAAGGAGGTTCAAAGTTCTGTGCAATAAATTATATTAAAAAATGTCTCTGGTGAATCAGACAACGCGGTAATGAATCATGTGCTCCTAACCTATAAACTTGTCGATGTGATACATCATTACAAGACAGCAGGTACAGTCGAATTCAATTGTAACTAGAGCCCAGATATGTATGCATAAGCGAACAGAAATATGCATGAAAATATTTTTAAAAAATTCACTAAGGTGCACTATAAACGTGAAATTACAATATGCATAATTAAAATAGAATAAATATATCTAAATTCTATTATTTGATGTAGTAGACCCATATGTAGTGAAAGTCAAATTCTTTTTCTTTTCTTTTTTCTTTCTTTTTTTTTCGTGAAAAGTTCTACGTATAATATATCTCTGAAGTATATTTCAAAGTCTGAAAATGTCGTTTATTTACTATCATAACAAAATGTAGGACTTTCCTAAACAGTTTAGGCCTTTTTTGAATACCGTTGTAGCGTATATTATGAAACAAGTTTATAATGTTACTAGTGGCTTGTGCAGCAAATGCTGCAACTAAGTTCATTAGAAGTTCAACAAAAATTTTTCACATTTATTTCCAATGAAGAATACCAGACATTTTGGAAGTTTTGCTTCCATAATAGTGAAACATACTCCCTCTGAATGCTTTTTATGCCAAATACATTTCCTTGAACCTATCCATCTTCAGTTCTTGAGTTTCAATGCGAAAACGCAAGTAACAATGTTAAGACGATCAGAGAATTTTTCATGTGAGAGTAATGCATTAGCTATTTCAAGTCATTGCGGATTATAGGTGAGAGCTAAGAAAAGTTCAGGTTCGATTAAACCAAAGAAATATGAAATTAATTTTGATTTAGTTTCAAGACGCAGCTAAAATAGGAAACATGAATCATTACTACCTAGGAAAATTAGAGAATCACACATACAGTATAAATATGTACATCACACTGCCATTAAATATATGAGAAAGACCTACATCACTTGACTAATAACTATAAAAATATTTCATTTTTAATAACAATATTGTTACCTTACGTAGGTTTTATAGTTTTTAGTAACATTATATATAGCTGTTATTCAGTAAATTATAGAAATGGAAATCTAATTTAAAATATTCTTTCTCTGCGTCTATTTAGGCCTACATAAAACCTCAAAAGGTTTCACTTTCATATCATCAATATAGCATTAATGTGTGTAATTAGTGGCAAATAGGTATACTCACATAATTGTATTAACTATAATAATATTTCATTTTTAATGGTAATAATCTCATTAAACATTCTTAAGTTTTGTAGTTCTTAATATCCAATACACAGCTGTACTCGGAAAACTACAGACCAGAGAATCAGACCTGTAAATTATTTTTTATACGCCATCTGAACTCTAAATATGTCAGCAATCCTGCAGGTCATGGCCTTCGTGTAATATTGTTTATTGTAGTGTGTGTTTTGTTTTATTCTAAAAGCCATTATTTCTCAAAACTGACGACAGATTGATTTTGGAAAATAGGGAAATGATGTAGGAAAATTGACATTTCACAGAAAACTAATATTTTTCTGAAAAACTTTAGGTACCAAGCTTCAAAATAAGGAGTCATTTATTAAAATCCGTTCAGCCGTTTTCCCGTAATTTTCATTACCAGTTCAAATTATATATATAGATATACTTCATGGTACGGGTCACTGTTTTATACGTAATTTTTTTGTATAATAGCATTATAAAACAATTAATAAAGAAATAACATAGACCTATCCGATTTTTAATGGTGGGTAGTTTGGTAATTATGGCTTATACAGAAAGGAGTTGCTATGACAATAGCTATGTATTGCATATTATTGCATGGTAAATCGTTTCATAATGTTAACTTTATGGCACAAATTATGCCGTCCTAATAGAAGTGACACTCATGACGTTTTAGTTGACGTAGCAATATTTTACGACACTGGTACAATAATGTGGCATAATGTAGACGATTAGGACTAAAGATAAAGAATGTTTATAATGCTGGTGTACAAAAAAGTTATTTTATGATATTTTGAATAATAAAGATTGTTTAAGAGAAGTGCATCTATGTACGTAAAGTACGACTTAACAGGCTAGCACTTTTTATTTTACACTTAACGGGCTACACAACCGTTTCATTTAACATCTCACTCACTGCCTTCTTTATTCGCCATTCATTAAGTAGTGACAGCTCCTTATAATATCGATCTCGCTATTTCTCTGGTATAGCCCTTTGGGTTGCTTGTTCTGCTTCTGCCAATATTTCGTTAGGAATTTCAATGCAATCCATTTCCAGAAATTAATCTCAGACAAAACATTTGTAGTAAACACGTTTGTTTTATTTTTCTACAGTAGTAACTGATTATGACGTTTTCCCTATCATAGTAACTGATTAAGACGTTTCTCAATGGTTATTTTATATATAAATTCTCAGTAATTTCTGTTCCAACAACATGCAAAATACAGTAAAACTTGGTTATAGCGACCTCGTTTTGTGCGACACCTCGCCTATAACGTCAAATATTCTGTGGTTCCAACTAATTCCCCATAAGACATATGCTTTCCTACCTTGCTTAATACGACAAACGCATATGCGTCTACCTCGCATATAACGTCATTTTCAATCTCAGTTTGGAATACAATTTTCTAAGGACCAAAGTATTTTAAGAAATATTTTGCTGAAATGTGGAAAATTCATTACAGTTGCCTTCCATCATAGACCTCTGGAATGCAGGCAGATTCCTCATCCCATTGTAATCCGCCCGAATTCATGCGGTATTAATGGTACCTGCATGCGGTCAGTTTCGACAGGAAGTTTTCATAAGTGCACACATTTTAACGCAGTATGGCCACTAAAAAAAGTGAGTAACACTTTAAAAGCCATTAGAATTGTGAACATTTCTATGAAGCTAGAGAAGGGAGTATCAAGCTAGGAGAAGGAGCAGTGAAATTGCAACTGAAATAATAAACATAGAATTTAATTTAGAAAGCGTATATTGGGCAAGTAGGAGACAACAGAGTAAAATGACTGATTACTACACTCCTCAGTAAATAAGTTTGGTGAGTAATGAACAAACTGTTTTAATGCAGAATACTGTATTTATAATTGTACATGTGTTTTATTGTGTTTATGGTATGCTTAAAAGTGAATACATAAATCTAAAATAAGCCTAATTATGTTTATTATTTTTCATTTTCCACCTCACTAGACCGATAATATGAATCTCGGTTACTACGACACTCGTTTATAACAACATAATTTTCAAGGTCCCTTGAATGTCGTTATAACCAAGTTCTACTGTACAATAATATTATTAATTTATTTTCTCTTTAGATATACAATTCAAAATATCATAAAACGTTGTACAATACACGACTGTTATAAGAACTGAACACGCTCGCATGATAAGCTCTACATAACGGTCTTGTAACGTAAATAACTATTGTTGTACATTTCATGGCCTGTTTGTTTATATTTATGTCACTTGTTACCACAGAAACAGAATACTGTTACTACTATTACTGTTAAAATAGATCCATGACCTACTAGAGATTCTGTCCTTGGGTAGGATATATACTGCAAATCAAGATTTCAGGTATAACTCCCTGTAAAGTTGATTTGAATTTTACAGGGAGTTATACCTGAAATCTTGATTTGCATAATACACGTCACTGTTCGTTAACAGAAAGCCACAATTTAAGTCACACGGAGTTAGTGTGCACTCGAAGTTGGTTGCTTGACGGTTGTCAGCCCACTTTGAGGTCTGTGGATATAGAGGGAAAAATTGGATCGGTGTCGGTTAGAGTTCCCGAGTAGCTCAGTGGTAGAGCGTTGGTACGTTAAAAAAAAATTGGATCGGTGTGGGTTAGAGTTCCCGAGTAGCTCAGTGGTAGAGCGTTGGTACGTTAAACCAAAGGTCCCGGGTTCGATACCCGGCTCCGGAACAATTTTTCCCTCGAAATTATTCAATCAACTTTACAGGGAGTTATACCTGAAATCTTGATTTGCATAATACACGTCACTGTTCGTTAACAGAAAGCCACAATTTAAGTCACACGGAGTTAGTGTGCACTCAAAGTTGGTTGCTTGACGGTTGTCAGCCCACTTTGAGGTCTGTGGATTTAGAGGGAAAAATTGGATCGGTGTCGGTTAGAGTTCCCGAGTAGCTCAGTGGTAGAGCGTTGGTACGTTAAACCAAAGGTCCCGGGTTCGATACCCGGCTCCGGAACAATTTTTCCCTCGAAATTATTCAGGATATATACTGTAAAGAAAAATAATCCGTGGCGCTACAGTCCTTTAAGGGCCCAGACTCACCAGACAGTGCTGGCCTCACATTCACATGCCGAAGCAGAGGTGGACGATAATCCAACTAGAATGGAGGTATCGTGTGGTTAGCACGATGATTCCCTAACCGCTATAGCTGGTTTACGTAACCGGATTTCGCTTCCTACCGTAGCTCCCCAACTACATCGCGATGCTGGGTGGGCACGGGTTCCATACACTGGCCGAAATTTCATAAAACATTTCTTTCCCCGTGAGGACTCGAACCAGCGCGCATTTTGGTAGATTATTATTATTATTATTATTGTTATTGTTTTTATTATTATTATTATTATTATTATTATTATTATGGTTTTAAGGAACCCGGAGGTTCATTGCCGCCCTCACATAAGCAAGCCATCATCGGTCCTATCCTGAGCAAGATTAATCCAGTCTCTATAATCAGATCCCACGTCCCTCAAATACATTTCTATATTATCCTCTCATCTACGTCTCGGCCTCCCCAAAGGTCTTTTTCTCTCTCCGTATTATTATTATTATTATTATTATTATTATTATTATTATTATTATTATTATTATTATTATTATTATTTTAGTAAGTGTTACAAATATGGAATACAACGTTGGTTTTTTTTTCCGTTTTGGAACGTACATGTTTTGAATACTGAACATAAAATATAGTCCTGTTTATTGCTGAATGTTCCTGTGAATGGTACACCGGTCTTCAATGTTCGTAAGATGTTACGAAATGTTTGAAAAAAGAAATTTCCTCAAAATCTAACATATTATTTCCTTCGTAAAAATGGAAGTACAGAATATGGAATACTAGGGTAATTCCGGGTTAGATGGCCATAGTTTTTTAAATCACTTAGAACAGGGTAACCGATTGGAAAAGAAATACGAAACAAATCAAATACGTTCCTTCTAGGTTATATTTCTCCACTACAGTGCCTCAGGGCGCATAGAATTCACTGATGTAATAAAAAAATACGTTTGAAATATAATAGGCCACTGGCCATCTCACCCAACATATATGGGTGAGACGGCAATAGGAAATAGGGATAGATGGCCACCATTATTTTTAAGTAAATTCATAACAATTTTTTGTAAAACAATTAGGTTATATGCACTGGACACATAAATATAGTGTCTAAGTGCATAATTATGATTGTTTGAAATTTTTCAACAACTTTATTTTTTGTTTTTTTCCTCTTTTAGTGAATTTTCCTTAAAACAACACAGAAATAAATTGAAACGCTTATGAACACATAATAATAATCCGAGGCACGATAGCCCATGAAGGACCATGATCAACCAGCCGGCTGCTGGCCTCACGTCCACATTCGAAGCAGAGGTGGACGATCATCCAACCAAATGGCGGTATCGTGTGATTAGCCCGATGATCCCCCCAGCCGTTACAGCAGGATTTCTTAACCGGATTTCGCTACCTACCGTAGTTTCCGAAGTGCATCACGATGCTGGGTGGGCACCGATCCCATACACTGGCTCAAATTTCATGAGATAATTTCTTCCCCCATGAGGACTTGAACCAGCGCGAATTCCGTAACGCGAGTCCTAGGCAGGATGTCTTAGGCCACGACGCGGGACCTTATGAACATGTTAATGAAACAAAATCCTGAAAGATCAAAGTAACAGATCTTTTCCAGTTGGTTTCCGGGATAGGAAGTGTTGTCTCACAAGCAAACATTCTGATGGGAGCAGATAAAAAAGTTATTTTTTTTTCTTCCGCCATATTAATAATGTCAAAAGAAGTGCTTATACAAATTTTGGCCACTCGACCGTAATTACCAGGCCATCCAGAAAGTGATTTTCCCTGGGGCCGTTTACAGAAAAAAACACAATTACATGGAAATATTTATTGAAACAGATACAGCAATTGTTGCGCTAATTGTCAACGTATCTCCCACTGGAATTGAGACATTTGTCATACCATGGGATCAATTTTTGTATCATTGTGTCGTAGAAGTCAGCTTCCTG
Source organism: Periplaneta americana (assembly GCF_040183065.1). NCBI lineage: Eukaryota > Metazoa > Arthropoda > Insecta > Blattodea > Blattidae > Periplaneta > Periplaneta americana. The sequence continues at coordinate 176,349,166 of NC_091120.1, read as the reverse complement.
AGATCGAAACCAGCGTTGGACAGCCGCCTGCACCTCTCTACCGATCCCATGACATGACAGATGTCTCATTCCGGTGTGGAATGTGTTGAAAAAAATAGCTCAACAATTGCTGTGTCTGTGCCAATAAATTTTTTGAATTAAATTGTGTTTTCTTTCTGTTAACGACCCCTGGCGAACTTTTTTTTTACGGCCCTCGTAATTGCGGTCAAGTGGCCAAAATTTGTATAAGCACTTCTTTTGACGTTATTAACATGGTGAAAAAATACAACTTTTTTATCTGCTCCCATCAGAATGCTTGCTTGTCAGCCAGTCAGAGAATATTGACAAGTTCTTCAGCAAAAATGTAAGCGAGACTATAGACATCGGTCCCTGTAAGGGAAAATCCATGTTCCTGCATATTTAATATGGCGAACAAACTTACATCCATTGTCATTGCCTATGTGTCACTTGGTCCCATTGCACCCTTTGTAGAATTGTCTGTTTTAACTCTACTTTCCAGGGCTTTTATTGGAATATGAAATGTAATGAAGGCTTGACGTACAGAAGTGCCATATTTAATGACTTCAAAAGCACGGTGTAAGTCATCTTCATTCCAAAGACGCGGTTGCTGCCGGGCTTTGCTTTATATTTTATCGGAATCTAGAAATAACGATACTTTTAACATAATAGTATTCCTCAATTGTAGGCCATCTATCCCGGAAAAATGCTGGCCATCTCTCCTTTTTTACGGGAAAGATGGCCATACAGCGTAATAAAAACTGGCAACAGTGAAGAGAAGAAATACAGTTACGATAGAATGTTTAAAGATGCCTTACCTCTTTAATAATGTTTCCAGCAAATTTCCTCACAAAATGCAGTATTTCTCTATTGTTATTTCAGAAGGTGAAAAATTATTGCTTGCTCACAGACTAACGAACGGCTACAAAACGCGGAAATAATAACCTTTCGTTTTCGCAGGTGCAACAATCACTTCGTTTAATTAACATCTGGCGGCAAACCGATTTTCATTCGAAACAGATGATTAGAATAAAAATAAGAGCGGCTGGTCGTCTCACCCGCATGGTTATCTCCCCCGGAATTACCCTATTAACAAGTTACAAGATTAACAAAATTGCAAAGTCAAAATGGCCTCTACTAAGAAAAGCACATAACAAGCATTCAGTATCTTCATTAGAAGGTGTTTATCCAAATGTAATACTGAATCCAGATGAATCGTCTCTCAGTTAGCGCGTCTGGCCGCGAAACCAAGTGGCCCGGGTTCGATTCCCGGTCGGGGCAAGTTACCTGGTTGAGGTTCCGGGGTTTTCCCTCAAACCAATATGAGCAAATGCTAGGTAACTTTCGGTGCTGGACCCCGGACTCATTTCAGCGGCATTATCATCTTCATTTCATTCAGACGCTAAATAACTTAAGATGTTGATAAAACGTCGTAAAATAACCTACTAAAAAAAAAGAATCGTCTCTCACGTCTTTTCTCGAATTTGTTTTATGGCTTCTTGCATTTCCTTCTCATTCCACTGTTTCCTAAGTTTGTTGGAAGGTAAGGTTTTCCCTCCTCCTACAGGTGCCAACACTAGTAACGAAACAGAAAACCGGAGTATAAAGTTGAAATACTAATAATACTAGTATTTCATATTTGTGACACACTGATGTTGTAAGTTATAACCTCAAAACATATCATAATTTAAAAACGAAATCAATTAAACATACACTGCTATAAACGTAGATTATTTCTCTTTAAGAATATACTGAGTGAACCGTAAAGGCTGGTTCACAATAAACCGGGAACGAAAACGACAACGAGAACGGAAATATCGTTAAAATATATCTGTCTTACTAATAAAAACTCTATATACAGACGATTGTCTTATACTTATACAATGAGTAGTAGTTCGTTTATAAGTCGTGTTTAAATTCCTTACTAATAATCACTACATATATCGTGTATAACAGTATAACTGTTACACAGCTACGTAATAGTTTCGTCATTACTTCCTTACGAAAGGTAATACAATATCTGAGGTTCTCTATTGCATCCGGTAGAGCGCTCTAGTGTGGCGTGTTAAGTATCGATATTACAACTGGCTCTAATCGATCACCACACTATATTTTGGTCAAAGAGTACAAGCTACAGCAATATTATTCTAATTGTTCTGTGCTCTTTGGTTTGTTCTTCTGTGGTTACAAGGCAACCATCATCGTAAAATGACAGTCGATACGAACAGCTGTTAGAGGGTAGGCCATTTTTTCTCTATATACAACGATTAAACAAGGGGTTTCGTGTATATAACTACTGCAAAACAATTCTCGTTGTATAGTTACAGCCTGTTTATACGTCCATCGCTTCTGCATGGTTTATTAGTAAAGTTTTCCGTCTCAACTTTGCATAAGTTTCGTATAAAAACCATACACGGTTTATTAGTAAGACTGTATATATTTAAATGTGAGCATTCACAATTAAATTTCATGTTCCCGTTCCCGGACTCCGGCAAGCTTCTCGTTAATTGTGAATGCTCACATTTAAATACATTTATTTTAACAATATTTCCGTTCTCGTTTTATTGTGAACCAGCCTTTAGTAATAACAACTCATTAATTTCAAGGGATAGTTCGAACAAAAATGTTTAATACAATTTGCTCGTTTTTCCTTCCTTTTCGAGGAAAAAATTATTTTATATGACATATTTCATAGCGTGTTTTGGGAAAGCCATTGATTTAATCCCCAGTATACTCAGTCAGTTTAAGAGAGCAGTGTATTATGATATGAATGTTTGGAAGAAATTTAGTTTTGTCCTTTAAATGTGAAGAAATTTCATCTGAACAACTTTAACTTTTCGTTCAGAAATGAAATTTTAAAATGTTTAAACCTACTTATTTCTTAAATTTCTTAAATATTGAATGTGATTATTAAGTAGAATTTCCGTTCTAGAAAGTCGTTTTTTTTTTTCTGTAAGTGTAGGTCGAACAAACTTTTTGATAAACGTTAAACATCTTACATTCGTCAACTTTGGGTAACACAGACCATAAGAGAATCAATTTCTTGCAAGTTGTTAGTGTTAACAAGGGGAGTATAGGTCAGTACGAGATAGAAATCGACCATTTGATGCTGTGAAGATGATTCATCCTCGAAGACTTTATTAATATGCAGAAATATGTATGTTTACTCTTCCCTACAATAGCCTACAACGCAATCCGTCTACGTCTATAGCTCTAAACATAAAAATAAAATCTACATATGCGTAATTACATCGTAACAGATGACTAAGTTCATTATCAGGCTCCATGAGTAATCTGTACACTCCATTCAAATTCTGAGTTCTCTACTTCCGAGACATACAATGCAGAATCAGTATGGACGTCTGTGAAACGCAGACACATCTGTCCACAAGACAGAAGCTTGAGGGGAGAGGCGAGAAACAGCTTAGCCTATAATATTTCCTGGAGCTTCTAATACAGCGGTGACCAAAACTCGAGCTGCATGATTACTAAGGAGCGGATTCCTATGTAATTAAATATTTTTCTTGCTTGTGATAGAACACAATTAACAAAGTTAAAAATTCCGAATGTCAAGTTTCAAGTTTAAAACCCGAATTTTATTTCACATAAAAACACATATTTTCACAAAAAATTTATGTAAATACATATTTTCAGGAAATCTATTATAAACACATAAATCTTGTGTTTTTTTGCTCAATTTTTTTTTACAAGAACTTTTAAATATTTTAAAACTAAATCAATTATATCACTCAGATATACGTTTTCTTTTTAAGAATTCTTGGTTGCTTCGTGTTTCTATGAGCTGTGTGATGTATCCGAGATCCATTTTTGTAATAGTATCGCCTTAAGTTCTGAGAAATGCTAGGCAGCATATCAGTGTTATTATTAGAGAATAAATTAACATGGACAAGAAGGAGAGATTTTGCAACACATAATTAGGAATGTTTATTGTTGCTGAAGATGATTTCATTCCGCGCTTTGTTTGTGAAACACAACGGATGAGAGCTCGGGTATAAACATTATTTAATTTAAACAAATCTTTCGCCTCTCGCTCATGCCTATGAAGTGAGGAAATACATCTTGCTGTGATTCCCCCGTTATCGGACCATAAGCGTAAGCTGCGTAGTGTAGACGTGGTGGCGTCGCTATAGGAAGCTTTTCTCCGACATTGTCAGTCAGTAGCTAGAAACACTTTTTTACGTTAAGGCGTGTGTATATTAGCCCCTTAAGATGCCTAAAATAAAATCGAGTTTAAGATCGCGTCTATAGCAACATGTAGATGAATTTAAAAACATTTTTACTACCGACGGAAAAGTGTTATTTTGCCAAACATGTGGTAAATCAGTAAGTGCAGATCAGAGCTCTCAGGTAACCCAACATTGTCTGGAAACAAGCACATTGCCGCTGCTTCACGTGTGCATTCATGGCAAAACAGTGGATATAAAAAAATGTGTAAAGTTGCTCAAGTATTGGGTCAAATTGATGGTGTGTTTGTGACATTCCTCTCTTTAAATATGCACATCTGACGTCCTGTGATGTGGAAAGATCGTTTTCACAGTATAAGTCGTTGTTCAGAGATAATGGAAATGCATTTGTGATGGAGAATTTGGAAAGAACCTTTGTTGTTCACTGCAATTCTCGGCCAACTACTAGCAACTGATACTCAAGTGTGATTGGTGAGTACCTAGTATCATTTTTTTTTCAAGCTAAGTAAGGTATTTTTGTCATATTTAAAAAATATTTTTTTTTTATTTTTGTCAAATATTTTCGTACTTTTTAGCACATAAAAATAAATATATTTAAATTTTTTAGCACATAAAAATCCGCTCCCTAGTGATTACACGCGACAGACAACCTATGAAGTAAGGAGACGGAGGAAAGGTACTTGGCATGAAAACTACAACCAGTGGTGGTTCCTGTACTAACATCTTGATCAATCTCGCGGATAAAAATCTCAAGCTTTGCTATATCAGTAATGTCACTGCTGTCATCAAGAGTCAGTGAATAATATACGATTTTTCTTGCTTCTTTTTTTTTTAACCTTCCTCTTGAATAAAATCAGGAATTTTCTGAATTTTTGTCTCGATACTTGATCGAGAAGTTCGTAGTTTTTCAAAATTAAAAACTTCTTATGGACAAGCTATTTAAACATTACCCTTATGAGAAATTCTGTTCTATTGAAAGGCTTCAGAGCACGAAATATTTCAAACCCCATTAGGTAAATGACTTCCTTACATTTATTTATCTCATCATCTGGCAATGATTTAAAACATGTCAATTCCTGGTGTTTAACAGTTCGTTGGCACATAATATTGAATCAGTTTTTATATAATATTATTAAATGAATAACTAATAAATAGTTACCTGATCTAAAGATTAAGAAGATTAAAATTGAGATAAAACCTAGTAATTTTATCCTTCTAGGGAGAAGATTTACATTAGATTTGAAATTACTTAGAATATCGGGTTAAACTTACTTCGCTTGTACACCTTGCATTTACGAATCTGTGACAAAGTTAGATTTGGTTAGTTTAGGCTTTTGTTGTGCCTTGCATATAGAATGAACTCCATCTCCACAAAAATCCCTTATGAATTCAAAGATTTTCACTAATGAAATCACCAGAAATACATGTAGGCTAATTTCTCCGGAAATCGTCGTAACACTTCTTTCCTTGGACAAAACCTATAAATTTATCATCTGATAGGTTTAAATTTAATAAACTTCTCATACATATATCCAGTGCTGTCATGGAGGCCACACGGGGCCATACAACGTATGGGAGTCTACAATTTTTTTTAATTAATCGTATGAGGAAAAAAAAAAAATTGTCTGTATGAAGCCATATGGCATATGGGTGCCTAAGATTTGTACGCGGAGGTCTGTACAGATCTTAGATCATCTCTTGCTGTTCCTAATGTATTTTGTTTGATGTTCATAAACAAAAATTGTCCACCTCTGCAGCACTGGAATCCAGAATATATAAAATAATGGTTGAAAAACAAGAGGTGCTGCAAATACCCCAAGGTTAATCGAGACAAGTGGGCATCTACGGTGGTGCTATACTGTATTTTATTTCATGGAGTGCAGTTTCACAGAAAGGACTTTGCCGAAGACCTTCTATTGCCCCCTACTAATTGGTTGTCATAAATAAATGTCTTCCTTGCGGTGACGGAAATCTTGTCTTCTCCTGTCAGTTACCAATCGCAACCCTTGTTCAGAAGAATTGACAGGCTCCCGTCAAATCCACGTGGAGGCAGAGTTGCTGCATCTTTTCCGAATTCCAAGAATCCCGTCAGTCTCACTGTCTCATTTCGAGGGTCACCAGGATTGTGGCAACTGTGCAATGTTGGGACGAAGGGACAAGATGGAATTGTCAGAGGTGTTTGTGTAGGAAGTCATAAATCATCTGTAAGTGAGTGTTCAATGGAGCAACCGAAATGCACTCCTTGAAATAAAATGGAGTATACATGGTGTATTATTTAAATGAAACTTCTTGTACAATTAAAATGTAAAGCAAAACAATTTCTCTACTTCTTTAATACAAAAAAGGATCATTAAATGACAGTCGGAGAGATAGAGAGAGGAGAGTAAAATATATTTCAAGGGAGAAAACAAGGGGTGGGGCGTATGGCCAAGAAAAGAATTGCCATGACAGTACTGTAGGCCTATATATCCCCAATACCATTACTGAATTTCGCTCGCACTTCTATGTATCATTAACCAGTAAGAAACAAGTTCATCACCATGACACTAAAGAAAAATGTTGTGAAACTTAGGCTTCCCGCATAACAGGTGTGAAGAACATGCTATAATTTCCCGTCTCTGATCATGACTGTCTAATTAGCTGAAGTTTCGTTATACTTGTTTTTTTTAAAGATGGGACATGGCAGTTAAGCGGCCGAGTTTGGAACTACAGTGCTATGTTGCCAATATGGACTACCATGCTGCCAGCAATTTACGTTAAGATGGCTGATGTTAAAACATTCATTGACAATTGACGCGAAGGTAAGAAAACAGTACAAAAATCGACAGAGAATCAAAGACGAAATATACCAATGCTAACATTGTGTGCACAATAAATGTCGCCAAGAGAGCTATTAAGCACTCGCCAAGTGAGAATGGTAAGTTTGGCAACTCAACCATTGTTACCATAGCAACAGGCCTACCACGTTACGTGACATTCATTTGTTTTTCCGATCGCAACGCTCCTGCTATGTCCCATCTTTCAAAAAAAAAAGAAGTATAGTTCTCATCAAGGTGTAATATAGCACATTACTACCACCGTAACACCACAGTCTAATATATAGTCACGAAGCTCAATACTTAGTAAATATGCATCCATAGATAGGTGCTAGCCACTAGGATCGCTAATATCGCCTCATTACAGACAATGCGAAATAGTACCGGCACAGTCTATTGTTCCTAGCACCCTCACGACTCAAGCTTCGTGACTGTATTTGGGCTATTCCGTCTCAAATCGACCGAAATATAGAGAAAATTGACCTTGCAATTTTTAAGTACAATGAAACTTTTTCTGTCCGTAGACAATTATGATACAATGTTTTGTGCAAGGTTTGAGGCATCAGAACTTCATAGTGTTTAAATTAAAAATATTTAAATTTATCGTATTTTCATAAAATTAGCAAATTTAAACTGTTGTAGCTCCGAAACCCTTTCACCCAATGATCAAAATCATGGTTTATTTTTGATGCTGAAAAGTTAAAATTTATATTGACATGTAAACAGTTTTTCTTACTTTTTATGGAAATGGAGAAATTTAGATTTTTCTTCATTAAGACGCCTTTGCCCACGAAAAAATATTTTTAAAATATATGGTTAGATTCCGCATTGAAAGTACAAATAAACACGTATTTTTTACTGGTGCAACGTTAATAAGAAAGTATTGAAAAATCAAATAAAGAAAATAAATAGTACGCGCGTGAGCTAACCAGCTGACTGTGAGGCGGGAGCTAGCCTAGGCAAGCAAGGCCAGGAGACATAAACACGTGATGTTTCGTCTAGTAGCGCATAGCTGGGCTAGCTTTATCACAGGTTTTCATAAACACAGGAGTAAAATGACGCCCAACGCTCGCTTATCTTCATCTCTCGGCCAGTGCGTGCTGTGTTGCGCCTTTCAAGTCTAGGCGTGTGAAAATAATTTATTTAATATCCCCGAAACTTATTGCCGTGACACTAAGCAAACAATGCCTAATCCCTCTTAATAATGTAAGTTTTTTTCTCAATATTTTTTTACATTTTTACAAATTGGCAAAAAGCCTAAAAGTAAGTAAAATCAGATTTTCTGTCTCTCTGTATACAATAAAAATAAGGATTATTTCTTATCATAACCTACCAAATGTCAGCTTCAAAATGGGCTCTCGTTCAATGTTCTGCAATAAATGGTTCCAGAGTTCTTAGCGCTGAAAGAGGCCTGTTTTTATAAAATACGCTAAATTTGTCGCTCAACAATACGAAAACCGTTTGACTTTCGATAGTATATTTTTGAAAACGCACATTCTTCAGCACCTTGTATAAATAGGGAAAAAATTAAGAGTATAAAAAATGCGAGTTTTTTTACTGATCGATTTCATATGGAATAGCCCATATACTAGACTGTGGTGCTAGTATATACAGTCGCGAAGCTCAATACGTAGTAAATATGCAAACATTAGATAGTTGCTCACCACTAGGATCGCTAATATCGTCTCATTACAGGCAATGCAAAATAATACTGGCACAGTCTATTGTTTCTAGCACCCTCAAAACTCAAGCTTCGTGACTGTATATAGTAGACTGTGGTAACACACTGTGACTAAACATGGCAACTGTGTAGTGTTCTCACAGCTACCCACGGCAAGACTTTGTCAAGGCGTATTGTTCATTGAGTGAAGCTGCATTATCCCCACTCCAGGGACCGAAGGTCCAAGAGCGGCAAGCCGTGAGTGTACTTAGATAACACGTCTCGTGCTCGGCTCGGGCTGGACAAAACTATCAGTTTGTGGGGGACTGCGGCTGAGGCGGAAGACATGTGCATCATCAGCAGTTTGGGACTCATCGCCTTCCTCGTTTTGTGGACCGACGCAGGCGCGGCCTACAATTCCGATGAACATCTCACCACGGTGAGTGAAATGAATTTAATGTCATCAGTAGAAACAGAATTTTCATGCACTATCAAATCGTAAAACATGCATGTATTCATGCACTGTAAAATTACCAAATATGTACAATGAAGGAAAAAAAGCTAATAATATGCACAATCAAAATTGAAACATTTTATTTTAAAACGGACAATGTATGTTAAAGGCTGGTCCACAATAAACCGAGAACGAGAACCAGAACGAGAAGGGGAAGCGGAGGACGTGAACGTGAAGATTTTTTATTCACAATAAACCGGGAAAGGAAACGACTATGCATATCGATAATAATGATATGTAAAGTCGATATTACGGATTCTGATCATTGACCAATGGCGTTCTCTCATAAGTACAAGTCAGTCAACATAGACACAGGCTAACCAGCATCAAAATTTGTGACACAGAATATTTAAGAATTCAGTTCACGTGGTAATCTGGTCACATATACATGTAGCATATATTAAAGTGATTCTACTGAATTTCTGAGTTAAAAACGATGGATGAAGAAGAAATTATGTCACGATTTCCTTGCTACAAAATATACGACGACCAAATAGATTTATGTTGACAACAGAGTGAATCTAAAAGGCTCATTCACAATGAAAATTAAACATAATGTAAGCGTTAACTTAAATATGTAAACGTTACGGTAAAATCAAGAAGTCATACCATCATTCATGATGGGAACATAAACATAACCGCAAAGATACTTGGTAACCATGGAAACATAACAACGACGCCATTTCCTCATATTCTGTCGTATACTTCAGCGCTCCACGATTGTGTTCTGTTTGCAAATCACGTAAGCATAAGCATGAAAGTTTGGAGTTTGCAAACTTTGATGTTAACGTCTTACGGTAATGTTAATGTCAGTGTTTATGTGAATCATTGTGAATGATCCTATTTGGTAATCTGGCCGCAAACTTCTGTTTATGTTACGATTATGTTTAATTTTCATTGTGAATGGGAGGCTGTGATCGGAAACGAAATCGGCAAAGTTGAATATTTGCCAACTTTCACGTTCCCGGGCTCCGGCAAGTTTTTCGTTAATTATGAATGCTCACATTTAAATAGGCCTATATACATTTTAGCAATTTTTCCATTGTCGTTTCCGTTCCTGGTTTATTGTGAACCAGACCTAAGAGTCTTTCCAAATTTTCAGCAGTCAAATTAATGCGTGTATCTGTCAAAAATGTTGTAAATAGAAAGTGACCTTTTCACTTCAGAAGAAGTGACGGGTGCAAATTTAAATGATGAAATTTGAAACAAAACGAGGCCAAATTCTGTGTCTTCAACATTTTTATCACAAATTAGTATTTTTACTGAACATGTAAGTTCATAATCGCGATTTCCATTAATGGATTTGTCCTGTTTGTCTTTAGCTGATGTACCCACGTCGACATAGATAGATCCTAAAGACTTTACAGGATATCATTATTATTATTATTATTATTATTATTATTATTATTACTTGATTATTTAACGACGCTGTATCAACTACGAGGTTATTTAGCGTCGATGGGATTGGTCGATGGGATTGGTCGATGGGATTGGTAATAGCGAGATGATATTTGGCGATATGAGGCCGAGGATTCGCCATAGATTACCTGACATTTGCCCTATGGTTGGGGAAAACCTCGGAAAAAAACCCAACCAGGTAATCAGCTCAAGCGGGAATCGAACCCGAGCCCGAACGCAACTCCGGATCGGCAGGCAAGCGCCTTAGCCGACTGAGCTACGCCGGTGGCTAACATTCTTATTGAATTTGGTATTCCCAAGAAACCGAGAGGTAAATTAGTTTGACATTTTTATTAGTTATTACTCTCTTCTGCAGGATCACAATAATTATATGAAACATTGTGTGGGTATTGTTACATGGGCCTACGCCAATTTACTTTAGAATATGTCCGTAATTCTTTGGCCCATCCTAAACATTGTCTGGGCTTCCCTTAGAGTATTCTCTAAGTATTGATGGAAATTTAGGTAGAGGGGAAAACTTTTCGGTCACACAAATGGATTTTACTACCACTACCATTACCATTACAACTTCGTAGGTTCAAAAGCACAAACTTGTAAACCACATTCAATAAAATGTTTCCTTGTCATAAAGTAGGCTATATATAGTCTAGCATTCACAGCAGTTTCAAAACCTGCTTCTCCTCCTTGTGATTATTTTTGGAACTCCATATAACTCAATCAACCAAAACTAGTTATGGAAACGATCACATGTAGAGCAGAGACTGTGCAGACTTCTTCGTCAAATTTTCAGAGATAAACGTTTGATAAAATTGCACTTTTTGTTTTGAATGTCAGAATGAATAATGACCAGAAATTCTTCCAAGACGTTTCATGTTATTATTAGGGACCGGATTTTTATGTAATTACATATTATATTCCTTTCAACCTAATCGTATATAAATAACAATCTTCGCGAATCTTGTAATTACCATTAATATATTAAAATTGTATACTACATATTTTTACATATTTACCCCACATTGCGTATTATGGCTTGGTATTACATACATCTACATATTTAAGGGGTTTATTCATTTTTACTTTTCTAAAAGGGAGAGAAAAAACTTCTGTTGGGGAAGTTTATAATTTGAAATACACAGATTTAAAAAGCCTTTTTACCTACCCAAGAAAATATATATTTCGGAACGAAACATAACGTCCTTAGTTCCAGGAAGTAATAGAGGCTCTCATCCCATACCGCCTACTGTAAATATGAGTGAACAAAATACAACCTTCTCATACAACTACCTTGTAATGTAAAAATCACTCAGAAAGTAGCGTTGTCTTCATGCGGTGGAGTGGGTCGAGGACGACATGATTTGTCTCGAACTATAATTGTTCTGCACACGTCTTAACAACCTGTTCCCATGCAATTGCAACTTTACCCACCCTCTTCCTAATCTTTCCATGGAAAACCCGTGTCAAGTCTGACATGAGCCGCTATAAAGTAACCGACTTTCGAAAAGAAGCTGGAGTAAAGGAACAAACTGGAAAGATGTTGAAAGATTAAAATAAATAGCTTTTCAGGTTATTGCTTGACCTCTTTACTTTAAATTTAGTAGACCTATGCGGAAATGGGATTTTCCGAGGAATTAGAAACTATGGTTCTCGGCTGGAATAATCTTACCCTTCTGAGTGAGACAGGAATGTCACTTTTCAAACAACAGTTTGTAAATACCTATGGTTTGAGCTTTTAGTAGGTACTTTGTTTCTTACAGGGAGCAGCTAAAATGCATGTGTCCCACATCTCTTATTTTCTCCTAATCCAGTAAAGCGAAACAGTGCTTGCAGTACTGTTGTGTCATTCATTTTACTCAGTTCTCTAGTTTTAGTACTTACAGCATAAAGTGCAAGTGAGTTTATCTCCTGCTTGTACTAACTAAAGTGGCCCCTGTATCTTCAATCCTAACGACAAAAATAAAATTATGGATTGCGATGGACGAAGCTTTCACTACAGATGGAGAAATAGTATTGTGTCAAGTGTGCAGTAAAAAAGTCGGGTGCTCTATGAAATCACAACTGAAGAGTCTTACCTATCCTATACCTACCACGTATTGATATTAAATATTTTCATGATTTTACATATTTTGGTACATATTCAGCTTATTTTTCTTACATAAATATGTACATATTTCACACCTTGATATTACATAAAAATCCGGTCCCTAGTTATTATGATAGATCTCGGAAATTGGACGAGAGCCGTGTTCAGTTTGTTCATAGCTTGGAAGAAAAATATTTGCTTTATACCTAAGTAAATTGGCTTTGAAATATTTCAGACAATCTCCTATTCGCATAGTATTTCAATTTCTTATAAAATTATTACATCTGACCTTACATCGTTGTCGAAATTGCTTTGCTGTCCTCCATGAACCTCGGTTGCATAAAAAAATTGCGAAGTGTTCATGTGAGCTACAAGTTAGTTACATTTTAAATATAAATGTATGGTACGTATAACATTATTCACACCTTAAAATTAGTTTCTTCATGCTTTGATCTCGGCAAAGTTATCTGTTACTTCTTACAAGTCCCGCTTACTAGCCAAGGATTGCTCGATGAATATAAGTGCTAAACCTTTCCATATTACTTTATAGTAAAATACTGACGTAATTCTCGTTATTACCAGTAACACAGATAGCTTACCAGAGTCTATTTTATAAATGAGATTCTATGCAATAAGCGTAATTTTTCACTGATCTCTATACACTGATACCACTTAATGACAATTGTAAATAATACGTTATATTACTCGCTATTGACTAGAAAGCACCATTAAACAGTTTCCCCTTAATATGAATTATGCATGAAAATGGGTGTTGACGGACGTATTAATATTTCACATTCGATATCTCTCCTCATCTCCAATATATTTCCCCTTTAATGGGTTTAGACCTTTTATCCTATTACAGACTTCACGAAAATTCATTCTCTCATTTAGAAAGATGAAATGGAACATTTTTTCCAACCTCGAGTTTCTGTTGTCATATTATTCTGGAAGATCTCTCTGCTATCTTATTTAAATTCGTGTGTACATCAATACTACAACATGTCCCAAAATGATTCCTACGATTTTATATTGCAGAAAGTATGTAAGCTCTAGAGACGCAGTCTCAATCTGTGGTCTCAATAGACAGCTAATATCTCGTATTTTATTAAGGTTACGGCTACTATATGCGCATGCGTTTGCTATTGTTGAAAAAATTTCGTTCTTAGAAAATGGCGCTATCGAAACTTCAAAGAGTTTTTTGTGTCCTGAATTTCGCAGGACATCATTCTGTTGTGACTGGAGAGAAAGGAAGATGAGTTTATTTTCCAGCAACATGGTGCACCGCCTCACTTACACCGTCATGTGCTTAAGTACCTCAACGAGCATCTCTTGGATTGGCCAAAGACCAAAACTTGACGAGGTGGTCTCCCTTTTCACCTGACTTAAGTTCCTCCTGTGATTTTTTCCTGTGAGGGTATGTAAAGGACAATGTTTACGTTCCTCCTTTTACCAATAACTGCACGAGCTGCGGCGTCGCATCACAGCTGTGGTGCAGGGCAATAGATCGTGACACGCTGTGCAGAGCGTAGGAGGAATTTTATTGGAATATCGCTTAGATGTGTGCCGTGTGACCAGAGGTTCATATATATATATATATATATATATATATATATATATATATATATATATATATTTCCAAGAAATAGTCTGCCCAGGCATCCTAGGTTGCCAAAAACACAGAATAATACACATACAAGAATAGCCTAATAACTAATTACAGTAAATAGATGAGTCAAATTAAATATGAACTTAAGAGCTTAAATTTCAGAAATAATGTACATTGTACTTTATATTTATAACAATCATACACTAACGAATAGAAAAGGGGGGGGGGGGAATTATGATATTCAGTATAAATGATTTTTCAGAATGCTTGAAGTGATTAATTACTTTAGGTATGATATCATGGATTCCAAATGTTTTTAGAGTGTTAACAGTTGATTGTGGGATGGTGCCCCTCACTCCGATCATTAAACGATGCACTGCCCAGGTGCCTTCCATATGATATTTTTTGTATCGAACAAAACTTAAAAATAGATTACCTGTCAATTGGCACTTATTGCGTTGCTGTAGCATTGATAGTTATAGAGATAAAGTATTGTAAAATAGGAGCTATCATTTTGGAACACGGTGTATTTCTGATATTCGAAATACATTTCAGCTTCTTTTAACTTTCCCATTACCATGAGGTGTAGGAGAAAATATTGTGATGCGGCAAAGAAATTTACTTAAACATTTTCGCTTAAATACACATTTTCATCATCATCATCATCATCATCATCATCATCATCATCATCATCATCATCATCATCATCATCATCATCATCATCATCATCTCTATCCGTCAAGTAATAGGCTAGTGGCCTGTTACGGTCTCCCGTCATCTTCTGAATGGTCGACCCACAGATCTTCTTCTTGGGAGAATCTTTTTTTATATCCTGGAGTATATTTGAATATCCCTAATTCTGGAAAAGTAATTTCCGGTTACTATAAAATTTGTTTATGAAAATATGTTGAACGACGATAATAATAATAATAATAATAATAATAATAATAATAATAATAATAATAATAATAATAATTTGCTAACTGATATTAGGCAAAAATACTGTCAAATGCACTGTTAATTCCGTCTTATTATTTATAGGTAATATGTACTTATATCCATTACTGTTCGATCTCAATACTTGAAAAATGTGAACTGAACTGAAAAAAAAAATGTGAATCGTACTTACTTACTTATGGCTTTTAGAGAACCCAGAGGTTCATTGCCGTCCTCACATAAGCCCGCCATCATTCCCATATTTTCCTAAGCATCTTATTGTCAAACTCTGTTCCTCTCTCAAAGTGAGAGTCCATGTTTTACAACCATACAGAAGAGCCGGTAATATAACTATTTTATAAATTCAAACTTTCAGCTATTCTGAGAGCAGACTGGATCACAAAAGCTTCTAAACCGAATAATAACAGGCATTTCCCATACTTATTCTGTGTTTAACTTCCTCCCGAGTGGCATTTATATTTGTTACTGTTGCTCCCAGGTATTTGAATATTTCCACATCTTCAAAGGCAAAATCTCCAATTTTTATATTTCCATTTCGTACAATATTCTGGTCACGAGACATAATCATATATTTTGTCTTTTCGGGATTTACTTCCAAATCTATCTCCTTACTTGCTTCAAGTAAAATTCCCGTATTTTCCCTAATAGTTTTTGTGAATTTTCTCCTAACATATTCACGTCATCCGCATAGACAAGAAGCTGATGTAACCCTTTCAATTTCAAACCCTTCCTGTTTTTCTGGATGTTCCTAATGGCATACTCTAGAGCAAAGTTAAAAAGTAAAGGTGATAGTGCATCTTCTTGCTTTAGCCCGAAGTGAATTGTAAAACCGTGAGACAGAAACTGGCCTATATGGACTCTGCTGTACGTTTCACTGAAACACATTTTAATTTATCGAACTAGTTTCTTGGGAATAACCTCGAGACACGAGCAAATATAAATACATCACAAAGCTTTTAAAAGACTAGATTTCTGTAGAGCACAACGCTTTTCCTTTCTGTAAAGCCATTATGTTGTTCTGGTGGTGAAAATTCGCACCTGAAAAGGCGATCTAATCTCCTGCTCTCGTTTGTATGAGAACTTTGCACTGGGAAGTATGGAAGCGAGTTTCAAAGTTTCCTCTCAAGTTGGAATCGCACTCTATCCGTCTTTCCCCGAGGGAAGTAGACCCCACTAATCATTTCACAGGAGGATGAGTGGGCCCCAGAGACGTTTTGAAGTTAAGGCGAGGAGAAACTGCTTTTATCCGCCCGAGATCAATGCCCTTGCTGGCAGGCGCTCTGCGAACGAATTGATCTGGCTCCCAGAACCAAATTTTAAACAATGATTTTCCTTTATTTCTGTTCAATTTTCATTATAAGTATTACACCCCCGCTGTGACCCGATAGTAGTTTCTGCCTACAAACCCAGACGAGCAGAGTTCTAATTTCAGCAGAAAATCGAGGTAGCTCTTTCCCATGTGGCCACATGACGGAGAGACGTCTACAGTCTATTTATATTTGCGTTTCAATATATAAAATCTATTTTTGATCTAGAATTACGTCAGTTTTCTCACTAGATAAGGCGAGGTGTTATTTGGTAATTCATCGTCACATAAAAATGCTCTATCCAGTCATTTGAAGATTATGTGATGATATATGATATATGATAGATATGATATATGATATATATGATATGATATGATATATGATATGATATATGATATGATATGATATGATATGATATGATATGATATATGATAGATATGATATGATATGATATATGATGTGATATGATATGATATGGCATATGATATGATATATGATATGATATGATATATGGCATATGATATGATATGATATATGATATGATATGATATGATATATAATATTATTATATGTATGATAGATATAATATATGATATATATGATATGATATATGATAGATATGATATGATATGATATGATATGATATGATATGATATGATATGATATGATATGATATGACATGATATATGATAGATATGATATGATATAAATGATATTATATATGATATGATTTGACATATGATATGAAATGATATATGATATATATATATATATATTTTTTTTTTTGTATTTATTTATTTCCCCCTTTTATTCAGTATGCTCCATTGCAGTAATGCAATACTACACACATTTGTTGCTACACTGTTTTTACATTCTGTCTGAACTTAAAAAAAAAACTAATAGTAAACTATTTGTAACAATAGTAGTGCTTTGACTATTTACAATATTTACAAGGATGTAAAGTCAACTGACTGAATAGAGTTTATGAATTACTTATAATTATTTTAACGTATATGACTTGAATACTAATATTAGTAGTAATACTAATACTAATTTTAACTGGAGTAGTATTTTCACTATTTACAATAATTACACTACCGTGAAGTCTATTGACTTAATAAAGGTCGTGAATTGCTTAGAGTTATTTTAACATATCTAACTTGAATACTAATACTAAATGATATGATTTATGATATGAAATGATTTATGATATGATATGATATGATATGATATATTATATGATATGATATGATATAATATGATATGATATGATATATGATATATGATATGACATGAGATGATATGATATATAATTCATGAGATCTAACCTAAAAATTTATTGTGTTTGACCACATAAAATAATTAGTACGAACTCCAAAAATCGAATAGCATTTTAAAAGCATGCTGTTTATTCATTAATAATATTGTTACTGTATTATTTATTAATATTATTAATTATTCATTAAGTTCAAATTTTAATTAACACTCGCTTGTAAATTTCGTTTCATGAACCTTGTCTGCTTTTTCATAGGCAAACATTTCTGTAAACGTAAGAGCTAGAAAGTAACTGCCAGTTTGAGTACTTAGCAGTACCGGTAGCGAATTTCGAAACAAAGATGGCAAAACACAATTCAAACTGACAACTAGAAAATCATTATAATGCATTATCATATACGAGGCGCTCAACACACAAATAGCCCAATCCACAAATTTATATTTCCACTTTACCTCTTTGTAACAGTGCCGAAATGCTATACACAAAAGAAAACTGTGCTGAAATCTCATGTAAAAACTGGGAATGATGATCTCGGAGCGGATTCCTATGTAATTAAATATTCTTTTTGCGTGTGATAAAATACAATTAACAAAGTTAAAAATTCCGAACATGAAGTTTCAAGTTTAAAACCCGAATTTTATTTCACATAAAAACACATATTTTCACAAAAAAAAAAATGTAAAATACATATTTTTAGGAAATCTATTATAAACACATAAATCTTGGAGTTTTTTACTTAAATAATGTTTTACAAGAACTTTTAAATATTTTAAAACTAAATCACCTGTATCACTCAGAAGTACGTTATCTTTTTTTTTTTTTTTTTTTTAAGAATTCTTGGTTACTTCGTGTTTCTAATTGCTGTGTGGTGTATCCGTGATCCATTTTCGCAATAGTATCGTCTCTAGTTCTGAGAACTGCTAGGCAGCATATCAATGTTATTATTAGAGAATAAATTAACATGGACAAGGAGGAGAGATCTTGTAACACAAAATTCCAGAATGTGTTTGGGAAGAACAGTGGATATAAAAAAAAATGTGTAAAGTTGCTCAAGTATTGGAGGATGTGCCAGTAGGTGAAATTGACAGTGTAGGCGTTTGTGACATTCCTCTCTTTAAATATGCACGTCTGATGTGGAAAGATCGTTTTCACAGTATAAGTCGTTGTTCAGAGATAATCGGCATGCATTTGTAATGGAGAATTTGGAGATGACTTTTGTTGTTCACTGCAATTCTCGGCCAACTACTAGCAACTGATACTCAAGTGTGGTTGGTGAGTAGCTAGTAACTTTTTTTTTTCAAGCTGAGTAAGGTATTTTTGTCATATTAAATTTTTTTTTTTTAATTTTTAGCAAATATTTTCGTACTTTTTACCACATAAAAATAAATATATTTAAATTTTTTAGCACATAAAAATCCGCTCCCTAATGATGATTAAGCCAATTTACTCTTTGAAGAGAACAATATGAGGAGCTCTTTAAAGCAATAAACTCCAAATTGAAATTTTATGTGTTGGTCATTTATGCGCTGAGCGCCTCATATATAATAATAGCGGCAAGAATGATTAGATTTCACCCTTAGGGTATAAAGTAAGAAGACCTAGATTATATAAAGAGTAATGGAATTGGGATAAATAAATTTGCGGTCAGATTTAAGTGTGTATTTAACAACGCTCTTACTGTAGCCTGTATAGCCAAAACATTTGCCCTTACCTCCATCCAAGCGATCGCTACGTATCAGACTTGTGACTTGCAATTTCCTGTGCTTCGCACACATTGGACCGACCGAATATTGCAACGTAGATGAACGCAGGGAACTGTAGTCATGCGATTCCCTGGTATTAGGCGTGAGTCATGAGAAACGCATTGTTAGCGAAACTACTACACACAACGACGCAATGTAACTAATCAATCAATCAATCAATCAATCAATCAATCAATCAATCAATCAATCAATCAATCAATCCACCCACTCATCAATAAACCAGAACACCCACCCACTAAGCAACTAGTCCATCCACTCATTAAGCAACTAGTCCACTCACTCATTAAGCGACCAGTCTACCCACTCATTAAGCAACTAGTCCACCCACTCATTAAGCAACTAGTCCATAAACTCATTAAGCAACTAGTCCATCCACTCATTAAGCAACTAGTCCACTCATTAAGCGACCAGTCCACCCACTCATTACGCAACTAGTCCACCAACTCATTAAGCAACTAGTCTACCCACTCATTAAGCAACCAGTCCACCCACTCATTAAGCAACTAGTCTACCCACTCATTAAGCGACCAGTCCATCCACTCATTAAGCAACCAGTCCACCCACTCATTAACCAACTAGTACACCCACTCATTAAGCAACTAGTCCACCCACTCATTAAGCAACTAGTCCACCCACTCATTAAGCAACTAGTCCACCCACTCATTAAGCGACCAGTCCACCCACTCATTAAGCAACCAGTCCACCCACTCATTAAGCGACTAGTCAACCCTCTCATTAAGCGACTAGTCCACCCACTCATTAAGCAACTAGTCCACCCACTCATTAAGCGACCAGTCCATCCACTCATTAAGCAACCAGTCCACCCACTCATTAAACAACTAATCCACCCACTCATTAAGCGACCAGTCCATCCACTCATTAAGCGACCAGTCCATCCACTCATTAAGCAACCAGTCTACCCACTCATTAAGCAACCAGTCTACCCGCTCATTAAGTAACCAGTCCACCCACTCATTAAGCAACCAGTCTAGCCACTCATTAAGCAACTAGTCCGTCCACTCATTAAGCAACTAGTCCACCCACCCATTAAGCAACGAGTCTAGCCACTCATTAAGCAACCAGTCCACCCACTCATTAAGCAACGAGTCTAGCCACTCATTAAGCAACCAGTCCACCCACTCATTAAGCAACCAGTCCATCCACTCATTAAGCAACCAGTCCACCCACTCATTAAGCAACGAGTCTAGCCATTCATTAAGCAACCAGTCTAGCCACTCATTAAGCAACCAGTCCACTCACTCATTAAGCAACTAGTCCACCCACTCATTAAGCAACCAGTCCACCCACTCATTAAGCAACCAGTCCACCCACTCATTAAGCAACTAGTCCACCCACTCATTAAGCAACCAGTCTAGCCACTCATTAAGCAACTAGTCCACCCACTCATTAAGCAACTAGTCTACCCACTCATTAAGCAACTAGTCCACCCAGTCATTAAGCAACCAGTCTAGCCACTTATTAAGCGACCAGTCCACCCAGTCATTAAGCAATCAGTCTATCCATTCATTAAGCACTAGTCCACCCACTCATTAAGCAACGAGTCTAGCCACTCATTAAGCAACCAGTCCACCCACTCATTAAGCAACCAGTGCACGCACTCATTAAGTAACCAATCCACCCACTCATTAAGCAACTAGTCCACCCACTCATTAAGCAATAAGTCTACCCACTCATTAAGCAACAGTCTAGCCACTCATTAAGCAACCAGTCTACCCACTCATTAAGCAACCAGTCTACCCACTCATTAAGCAACTAGTCCACCCACTCATTAAGGAACCAGCCTAGCCACTCATTAAGCAACCAGTCCACCCACTCATTAAGCTACCAGTCTACCCGCTCATTAAGCAACCAGTCTACCCATTCACCAATCAACCAATCTATATGTCCATCAATCAGTAAATTCGCCCATCAATCAATCAATTCATGCACTAATTCAGACACTCACCAATCCGTCATCCTATCAGTCTGTTCACGGTAAATCTCTCTATTTTGTCCAAAACCGCAGGGGCGTATTTTGCGGGCTACCGGGGCTACCGGCGGTAGCCCAAGGAAATTACAAAAGAAAAAGTTTATAATATAACATAATGTAATAATGTTGTATTATTAGTTTTACCATAGTAATTAAAATTAAAGTAATTGTTAGATATATTTTGTGTAATAATAGGGTCAGCGGTAGCCCAAACCCTTTAACCAGTATACGCCTCTGCCAAAACGAACGGTCACATACCGAACCCCAGCAATGTGCTTCATGATTCTGCAATAGGCCGCACACTTTCATATAACGGTGGAATGGAAACGATGGAATTATGGCAGGGGTATGGATGAGAGTTCTCCCAGAAATAACACCCCCAATTACGTCTCTGTGCATCACGATTTTCAGTGTCCGTGCCAGGATTTAAATCAGATATTTTGTTTTCTATAAAACATCCATACTGATCATAAATAAATTGTATTTCAAACAGCCGCAACTGATCCGGAAGTACGGGTACCCCGCTGAGTCTCACACCATACAAACTGAGGACGGCTATCTCCTAACACTGCACCGTATTCCCCATGGCAGATCGTCCGCATACAACGCTTCCAAGATACCCGTGTTCCTCCAGCACGGCCTCTTGAGTACCAGCGCCACCTGGGTCCTCACCGGGCTCAACAAAAGCTTACGTAAGTATCGGGAAATCTTTGGAATCCAGTTAATGCAATTCTTTATTCAGATTCTATGTCACAATGGATAACAAACATACATTTCATTTTCCGTCAAACAGATTCTTTCAGTGTAAAAATAATCCCGTAACATGTATATAAGAACTTTTATGATTAAAATTGAAATAAATAGTACCGTAGAAGTGGGTAAAGTCAATCAGTGGGTATATAATCGATGATTTGCAATTTTTATTGGAAATTATATATTCTCTCTGTTACTTGTTAAAATTTTGTTATGCTGACTTCATTGCCTGACATTGCAAATGTAAGCGAGAGGGACAACAAAAAGCCTGCGCATGCCAACAATGGGAACACTGTGTAATAATTACTGCTGAAGTGAAAATTGTTTGCTCAACTTTTTCTCTTAAACAAAAACAAGGTCATACAAATTCTAAATTATCGTCAGCAGTGAAAGGAGACAGGAAGTATACGCAAGTACTTTTCGTTGAAATTGTATCGTGAAATAATAGTTTTGCAGTTCTTAAAATGTTAATTTGAAACTTATTATTTTAAGAAAACTTGTACCTTTGTAGGGTTAAGTCGATCATGCAATCGACCTACTCGAAGCAGATAGGACCAGCGGGAAAAATAAATTGTTCACCGAAATACTTCCAACTAACACTTATAAACAGAAAAGTGCCATAGTATAGCTTATATTGATGGGATAGTTGGGCAAGAGGAAGGTGAAATTATGGTGAATTTCTTGCGTAAGAGAAGCACTGCCAAAGGTATGTATTTTGTATACCCTTCTGTAGCTGACGATGGGAACAACGTAGTTTCTAAAGTGACATGAGGAGGGGAAGATTTCGAATAATATCTTACATAAACTTAAGCAATGTTGAATAGCATTTTAGATTATAATTGAAGTGTGGTATTTCAATGTAAATTTTGAATTCTTAAATCTTTGTTTGTTGGTATGTGAAGTATTAAAATGTGTTTTTATGGTTTATAATTTGGCAATCATATTCACTTTTGTACAGTGGAGACCTATAGGCCTAATTGTATCGAATTGTATGATCACAGTAACAAAAGATACACTATATAATTCTGTAGGCATATATTGTGGATTATTATTGTTTTTACACCCCTTATAACAAATAAAATATATGTAATACACTTAATTTCTTTTTTAAAAACATAAACAGTGATCGAATTTACTCCGCAATATTTTAAAATCGATATTAAACTAAAAATTCAATGGTGATCGACTTTACCCTAGTTAAGGAGGTAACTTCGATCACAAGTAAAATAAAAAAAATCTGTTTTTGATAGATTGTAATTCACTTCCTGTAATGTGTCTTCATAAGTGAAGGATATGACGACAAAATTATATTTTCTGAGGAAATTCGCTCCATTGCATAACCTCAATATCATAAAAAAATTGCAAAATTTTGATCAACTTTACCCTCTTCTACAGTAGGCCCGATATTACGATACAAGATTGAGAACTTCTTAAACTCTCTGCTCGTTTTTCAGTTTCCGAGATTTTGTAATGCAATTCACAAGCGTGTATTGTACAGTATTTTTTTTTGCACGATAGTAGGCCTATATATTGAAAATAATATGCACTTGTCGACAAGTGATCGCACCCACACACAGTTCTACATAAGGATCTGCAGCGTAGTGAAGCTATGCACTTGTCGACAGGTGATCGCACCCACACACAGTTCTACATAAGGATCTGCAGCGTAGTAAAGCTATGCACTTGTCAACAAGTGATCGCACCCACATACAGTTCTACATAAGGATCTGCAGCGTAGTGAAGCTATGCACTTGTCGACAAGTGATCGCACCCACACACAGTTCTACATAAGGATCTGCAGCGTAGTGAAGCTATGCACTTGTCGACAGGTGATCGCACCCACACACAGTTCTACATAAGGATCTGCAGCGTAGTGAAGCTATGCACTTGTCGACAGGTGATCGCACCCACACACAGTTCTACATAAGGATCTGCAGCGTAGTAAAGCTATGCACTTGTCAACAAGTGATCGCACCCACACACAGTTCTACATAAGGATCTGCAGCGTAGTGAAGCTATGCACTTGTCGACAGGTGATCGCACCCACACACAGTTCTACATAAGGATCTGCAGCGTAGTAAAGCTATGCACTTGTCGACAAGTGATCGCACCCACACACAGTTCTACATAAGGATCTGCAGCGTAGTGAAGCTATGCACTTGTCGACAGGTGATCGCACCCACACACAGTTCTACATAAGGATCTGCAGCGTAGTGAAGCTATGCACTTGTCGACAAGTGATCGCACCCACACACAGTTCTACATAAGGATCTGCAGCGTAGTGAAGCTATGCACTTGTCGACAGGTGATCGCACCCACACACAGTTCTACATAAGGATCTGCAGCGTAGTAAAGCTATGCACTTGTCGACAAGTGATCGCACCCACACACAGTTCTACATAAGGATCTGCAGCGTAGTGAAGCTATGCACTTGTCGACAGGTGATCGCACCCACACACAGTTCTACATAAGGATCTGCAGCGTAGTAAAGCTATGCACTTGTCGACAGGTGATCGCACCCACACACAGTTCTACATAAGGATCTGCAGCGTAGTGAAGCTATGCACTTGTCAAGTGATCGCACCCACACACAGTTCTACATAAGGATCTGCAGCGTAGTGAAGCTATGCACTTGTCGACAAGTGATCGCACCCACACACAGTTCTACATAAGGATCTGCAGCGTAGTGAAGCTATGCACTTGTCAACAAGTGATCGCACCCACACACAGTTCTACCACAGTCTACTATATACAGTCGCGAAGCTTGAGGTGTTTTTTTGCAAATCTCGTGATAAAGCGCTCCAAGCGGTTAGCAACTAGAAATAATAGACTGTCCATGGTCGACTTTGGACTGTGTCGTATTTCTATCGAGTGCTAGCTCGTTGCGTATTTCACATTGATGCTTGTGAAATGTTCGTTATTGGTTATAATGAAAATGTTAATGGCTAAAATATAATAATTGGAATAATAATATGGTACAAGGAGGAGACGTTTGTAGTGCTATAAATTGTAGCAACAGTAAGAGAAAGAGACCAGTTATCCTTTTTTCCGAAAGATTCAGAAAGGTTCCTGGGTTTCCACAAGAATGCTGTGCAGAAACAAAACTGTTAATTTGAAGTTCTTTGTGACTGTTAGAATATATTATATCATTAAATTTCACAATGAAACGTTTCAGTCTAACTGAAAGGACATTAGATACCGGTTAAAGTTCTGTCACTTAGGCTGTTAAATTTCCAGAGAAATAAAGATTAGGTCTACTTTTTTTTTCAGAGGATATATTTTTAATTGTAGCTATTAATTTTGTTATTATTTTTATATGTTATTTAGTAAAGACGTAGAAAAATTAAGTTTGTTTTAATGAAATTTATTGATCACGTTTTATTTTCAATTCTGGTGGGATTATTATTGTTTAGGCCTACTTTTTTCTTCAAAGGATATGTTTTTAATTATAGCTGTTAATTTGTTGTTATTTTTATCTGTTGCTTTACTAGAGACGTAGAAAAAGTATGTTACAATAAAATTTACTGATCACGTTTTATTTCCAATTCTGGTGTGATTATTATTGCTTAACCTCATCCCACTTTGTTAACTACGTAAGCCTACACTACAAGTACCGGTACACGTAAGTTACTGCATTAATTCATATTTCCATTATTATTGTTGTAAAGAGAAATGCAAATTAATATTTACTGGTTTCATAGTTAATTTTCGCTATAATCTTGAATGAGTGAAGCTATTATAGTAAATTTCAGTTGGTTTTGAACAAACAAAAATTATATTAACTTATTTCTTGCAGGTATCTTCGAGTTTATGGTGGAATTTAATATACTTCATTAAAATAATAAATTAACTTTATGCGTTTAATATTTCAATAATGGAAGGAAGGTGTTAATTTTTCCAAAAGAACACGACAACGAAAGTGTAACATATTTTGTCGGATGCTAGGACAGAGATCTGAGATGATGAGGAGATAGTAGCGATCCTAGTGGTGGGCAACTACCCATGTTTGCATTTTTACTACATATTGAGCTTCGCGACTGTATATAGTAGACTGTGGTTCTACATAAGGATCTGTAGCGTAGTAAAGCTATGCACTTGTCGACAGGTGATCGCACCCACACACAGTTCTACATAAGGATCTGGAGCGTAGTAAAGCTATGCACTTGTCGACAGGTGATCGCACCCACACACAGTTCTACATAAGGATATGCAGCGTAGTAAAGCTATGCACTTGTCGACAGGTGATCGCACCCACACACAGTTCTACATAAGGATCTGCAGCGTAGTAAAGCTATGCACTTGTCGACAGGTGATCGCACCCACACACAGTTCTACATAAGGATCTGCAGCGTAGTAAAGCTATGCACTTGTCGACAGGTGATCGCACCCACACACAGTTCTACATAAGGATCTGCAGCGTAGTGAAGCTATGCACTTGTCGACAAGTGATCGCACCCACACACAGTTCTACATAAGGATCTGCAGCGTAGTAAAGCTATGCACTTGTCGACAAGTGATCGCACCCACACACAGTTCTACATAAGGATCTGCAGCGTAGTAAAGCTATGCACTTGTCGACAGGTGATCGCACCCACACACAGTTCTACATAAGGATCTGCAGCGTAGTAAAGCTATGCACTTGTCGACAAGTGATCGCACCCACACACAGTTCTACATAGGGATCTGCAGCGTAGTAAAGCTATGCACTTGTCGACAGGTGATCGCACCCACACACAGTTCTACATAAGGATCTGCAGCGTAGTAAAGCTATGCACTTGTCGACAGGTGATCGCACCCACACACAGTTCTACATAAGGATCTGCAGCGTAGTAAAGCTATGCACTTGTCGACAGGTGATCGCACCCACACACAGTTCTACATAACGATCTGCAGCGTAGTAAAGCTATGCACTTGTCGTCAAGTGATCGCACCCACACACAGTTCTACATAAGGATCTGCAGCGTAGTAAAGCTATGCACTTGTCGACAGGTGATCGCACCCACACACAGTTCTACATAAGGATCTGCAGCGTAGTAAAGCTATGCACTTGTCGACAAGTGATCGCACCCACACACAGTTCTACATAAGGATCTGCAGCGTAGTAAAGCTATGCACTTGTCGACAAGTGATCGCACCCACACACAGTTCTACATAAGGATCTGCAGCGTAGTAAAGCTATGCACTTGTCGACAGGTGATCGCACCCACACACAGTTCTACATAAGGATCTGCAGCGTAGTAAAGCTATGCACTTGTCGACAGGTGATCGCACCCACACGTAGTTCTACATAAGAATATGCAGAATAGTAAAGCTATACGTACACCTTTGATTTTTTTTCTGGTGACGGTGGTGTCTTGTCCCAACATTGGAAAACGCTATTTATTGTAGTCGTGAAAATTGAAAATCATCCGACACTTTATGCTCTCTTGTGTGCAGCTCTGCTCCTGGCGGACTTGGGGTTCGATGTGTGGCTGGGAAACGCCAGAGGGAACACTTATTCCAGGGCTCACGTGTCCCTGGATCCAGATGACTACAGGTTTTGGGACTTCAGGTGAATTATAAGTTAATGTGTTATCTTTTCATTCGTTCATTAATTTTAATTCATTTTCTCTTTTATCATTACGCTAATTCATTCACTCGTTCTTTATCTAACGTATGAGTCACGCAATCCTTTATTACAGCGTTTCTCAAACTTTTCTGAAGTGGGGACCACTTTTTAAAGTCAGAGCAGTTCCGCGGACCACCTTACTCTTGTTCCCTTCGAAAGCAAATTTATCACTTAAGTAATAATAATAATAACAATAATAATAAAAATAATAATAATAATAATAATAATAATAATAATAATAATAATAATAATAATAATAATAATAATCCGTGGCGCTACAGCCCGTGAAGGGCCTAGACCGACCAGCCGGCTGCTGGCCTCACGCCCACATGCCGAAGCAGAGGTGGACGATCATCCAACCAGAATGGAGGTATCGTGTGGTTAGCACGATGATCCCCTCAGCCGTTATAGGTGGTATTCGCAACCGGATTTCGCTACCTATCGTAGCTCCCCAAGTGCATCACGATGCTGGGTGGGCACCGGTCCCATACACTGGCCGAAATTTCATGAGAAAATTTCTTCCCCCATGAGGAATCGAACCAGCGCGCATTCCGTAACGCGAGTCCTAGGTAGGATGCCTTAGACCGCTACGCCACGGCGCGGGACTTATCACTTAAGTAGCGTATTTTAATACCAGTATAGTTACATTTTAATGTAGAAATAAATTAAAATTAATTTAATTCAATTAATTTTATATTAGTATTAACTAATTAAGTTAATGTTAATAGAAGAAAATTTCTTATATCGTCATTTGTAAAAACAGAAATAAAAAAAATAATGCAGAAACATGCCCGATTTTCAACAAGTAAAGATGCAATTTTTCATGTTCTATTATTGGTGTACGACGTACAGTACGTGACCATTTGAATGTGCACACTGGGTGTCGGCAAAAAAAACTATTAAGAAAGTCATAAATGCATGAAAAGGTTCGGTACTTTGGTCCTGTTATGAACTCGAGTGGTCCCTAGCTGGGTTACAGGCACAGCGCCAGATGTGCACGGAAAAGAAGGCGAGAAACACCACGTTCATAGTGCTTTAAATCCCTTTTTTGTTGCTGAGAGTAGAGTGGGTAGGCGATAGACGGTTAGGGTAAATAAATTTTATAAAATGTCAGTACTGGGGGAAAAAGTGAAAGGCGATTGCCATGTGTCATTTACAAACTCTGAGATTTTCAGCTATAGTGTGATATGCAATTCGTTTGAATTTTATTTTTTCTTCTGTCTTTTTTGAAGGGCCATAAGGCCATACCTCGAGGAACACAGGTGGTCCGCGGACCATAGTTTGAGAAACACTATTATTTTTAGTATGTGTGTTTGACGCGTCAGTAAGTCATTTGGGTTACGCCTATTGTAATTTGTGAGTAATTTTCGCGTCTGTCAACAAATCATTAAATCAGCAGGTACAATGCAGCGACTTTACCTACGCCATTCCATTTTATAGGTAAATGCAGACATTAGATAGTAAGAATAAAGCTTAAGTACTTTCTCAAGTTTATACTTTTGAGTATGAGCACTTCCTGTGATTATATACTCGCAACCACTAGAACATACTCATATTCGTAAGAATAAAGACATTCTACCTAACGCGAATATACTCTACAGCCTTCTTGATCGTTTAAAAGTTAGTATGTACTCGTGTTACCTATCCTCTTTGACCACATTGCACCGTGATGCTCAGTTTTTTTTATAGACTTTCACATGCTATCCGCATGCTGTAGTGGTTTGTGTTTTGCTTTTTATAAAATAATAAATAAATAAGTAAATAAATAAATAAGTAAATAAACAAACAAATTAATTAATTAATTAATTAAGTAAATAAATTAATTAAATAAACAAATAAATAAGTAAATACATAAATGAATAAATAAATAAACATGAAAGAGAGAGTGAATCAAATAAGTGACGTTAATAAACAGGAAACAACTGGGAAATCGTTATTACGGGATGTTGGATAGAGATTACAATCTATTTCTAGAATTCCAGTTATGCTAATTCTATTTTTTATTATAGAGAGTTATATATAATTTAAAGTTACATGTAATTGCATTTTGCAATTCAAATTTTACAAAATAAACTGTAATTATTAATTATATTTAAGAATACAATCTAACCTTATAATTTGATAGCCATTCATATTTTTATAGGTTATATTTTTTATGAATAACAAATACGTGTTTAACTTTTTTCACATTCACTTCTGTGAAGCGTTAAAGGCTTCTGAAGTTCACGTCTTTTTCTATATTTTTCCATGAAGTACTAAATCGTTCATAAATTCTGCCATTTTTCTTTTATTTAACTTTAAACTGAACAAAAATCAACAAATATTCAGAATTGAGCCTGCTACAAACCATACTCAGAATAACATGAGAACGAACTTATAAATATGAGAATATACTAGCTTTTATTCTTATCAAGCATGAGTATATATTCTGTACAAGATGAACACTTGAGTACATTCTACTATGCTGTCATGTTATGAGCATGTAATCAAAAATGAGTAGGTACTCAAATGTTTTTATTCTTACTAACAAGAGTATATACTAAAAAAAAGTCCAGTATATACTATATACTCATGTTTATTCTTACCACGGATTATATAATGATAGCTGAAAACACGAGTAATTCCAGAAATCCTGTTATATGAATATCTATATAAATGTCTCCCTACATGCCTATTAGTATCTCATTGAATGTCTGATGTCTGTATGTATCTCTGACTGCCTATATATGAATATCTGTACGAATATCTGCTTATCTGAAAGTTGTGTTGTCCACCCGTCCTGCCGTCCATCTACTTCAACACACTCTGATATTCACTCATTCACTCATCGAACTATTACCTAAATAATTTTTATTCATTTATTAATTTTCCACTAATTCCCTTTTATTTTTCACCGCCATCATCATCATCATCATCATCATCATCATCATCATCATCCACAATGAATAGGCATCTGGCCTGTTCCGGATTCCCGAAGTTATCTGTTAAACTAACATGTAGACTACATTAAAACGCTCAAACCTGAAATATTACAATTGATACCTGCACTACATTCTTGAAAGTTTAAAATATCGTAAAAATTGTTCTCTCCTTCATTTACATGTCTTTTTTGCTTCTGAGGTAATCCAAAACTGTTCTTCATTCGTTCTTTCTACACGCTCCCTCCATCTTATCTGGTAATTCCTTATTTTAGAAATAATATCTTCAACTGTATTTGTAGTTTTTTTCGTATATTTTCACTTCGTCTATGATCAATAAGCCAACATCCTACCACTGCTCGTAAGAAACGCATTTCAGCTGCTTCCAATCTGATCATTTGTAAGTGTCCATCATTCAGAGCCGTACAAGAAAGCTGGTATTGCCATTACACTATAGAACTTCAGTAGTGTTTGACTTTACCGAATAGAGTTTACCTTAAAGTGCCACATATTTGTTGGAATCTTTGCAGATTCTCATTAATTTTCTGTTCTTTTGCATATCCCACACTGCAGGCCAAGTAGTTGAAATTAATCACCTGTTCTACTATTTTATCAATTATCACTATTTTACTTCTTACAAGATGTTTTTCTACAAAGGCTTTTACCTTTTTTTTTCTCTCTAATATTTTCTCGCCGTTATATCCAGTTTTTATAGTGCTGTTTGTAAGTTATCTTCCATACTTGATATTAAAACCTGATAATCAGCTTAAAGACGAGTATTGGTTTGTATATTATTAATATAAAGTTGTCTTTAATTTCACTTTTCCATCTCTTAATGATGTCGTGTATATAATTATATTAAACAACGTGGGCTACAACGAGAACCCCTATCTAACACCTTGATTTATAACGCTTTTTGTGTTACTTACTCCTTTCCCAATTTATTTCAGTGTTTTTCTTTTCATGAAACAACTCGCCTGTTTAATTCTCAGTCCATCCATTCACCTACTTATTTACATACTCTTACTCACA
The DNA here is from genome assembly GCF_040183065.1 of Periplaneta americana. NCBI lineage: Eukaryota > Metazoa > Arthropoda > Insecta > Blattodea > Blattidae > Periplaneta > Periplaneta americana. Next base: position 176,317,259 of record NC_091120.1, on the reverse strand, counting down.
TAGTTATACATCTTTTTGTTTACTCAGCCTGTAACAGAGGTGAGTACCAGGAGCATTTTCTTGGGGGTAAAGGCGGCAGGCATGTAGAACTGAAATCCCTACTACCATTAAATGCCGAATGTTTTTAAAAAGGAATCTAAACCTCTCGTAAACTTCTGGGCCAATTTGGCCCATCATGGGGCTGAATTTACCTTTACACATATTTTTTTTTTTATATTTATGTATTACTTGTTGTATTCATTTTTTTTTCATTAATTGACTTTTAATTTATTTATCTCGACATTTATTCATTTTCGGATATATGATTTATTAATAGAAGAGTAGATCTCCAGTCTACCAAATAATAAGTTGTTTGAAATAATAATATTAGGTTTGGATAATTTCAAGAAAAAATTGTTCCGGAGCCGGGTATCGATCTCGGGACCCTTCGCTTAGCGCGCGAACGCTCTACCGACTGAGCTACCCCAGGAACCATACACGACACCGTCACAATTTTTCCTTTTACAGCCATACAACTCACATGAGCTGACAAGACGCCAGACCTCAACTGCGAGTGCACACAAATACTGTGCGACTTTAAATTGTGGCTTTCTGTTAACGTACCTCGAGTAACGAAAGTATTATATATTGGATGATTTAAAGGAAAAATTGTTCCGGAGCCGGGTATCGATCCCGGGACCCTTCGCTTAGCGCGCGAACGCTCTACCGACTGAGCTACCCCAGGAACTATAAACGACTTACTTACAAATGGCTTTTAAGGAACCCGAAGGTTCATTGCCGCCCTCACATAAGCCCGCCATCGGCCCCTATCCTGTGCAAGATTAATCCAGTCTCTATCATCATACCCCACCTCCCTCAAATCCATTTTAATATTATCCTCCCATCTACTCGGCCTCCCTAAAGGTCTTTTTCCCTCCGGTCTCCCAACTAACACTCTATATGCATTTCTGGTTCGCCCATACGTGCTATATGCCCTGCCCATCTCAAACGTCTGGATTTTAAGTTCCTAATTATGTCAGGTGAATACAATGCGTGCAGTTCTGTGTTGTGTAACTTTCTCCATTCTCCTGTAACTTCATCCCGCTTAGCCCCAAATATTTTCCTAAGCACCTTATTCTTAAACACCCTTAACCTATGTTCCTCTCTCAGAGTGAGAGTCCAAGTTTCACAACCATACAGAAGAACCGGTAATATAACTGTTTTATAAATTCTAACTTTCAGATTTTTGGACAGCAGACTGGATGATAAGAGCTTCTCAACCGAATAATAACACGCATTTCCCATATTTATTCTGCGTTTAATTTCCTCCCGAGTGTCATTTATATTTGTTACTGTTGCTCCAAGATATTTGAATTTTTCCACCTCTTCGAAGGATAAATCTCCAATTTTTATATTTCCATTTCGTACAATATTCTGGTCACGAGACATAATCATATACTTTGTCTTTTCGGGATTTACACTATACACGACACCGTCACAATTTTTTCTTTTATTGCCACACAACTCACATGAGCTGACAATACGCCAGAACTCAACTGTGAGTGCGAAAGGTCCCGGGATCGATACCCGACTCCGGAACAATTTTTCCTTGAAATTATCCAAACCTGCTTTACAGGGAGCTACTACCTGAAAGCGAGATTTATATAATATTAGGTTTGTTCCAGCAAGCAATTCAGAACGCTTTCCGAACTAATACCAAACTTCTTTCGACGCATGCGCCAGTTGTGTACGATGTCGGAACTAGTTCGTAATTTTACGTTGTTGGAAAGTTTCTTTAACTGTTCTTTCTCGGCCTTCGGAGTTTCTTCTCACATTAAAATTATATTCATCTTCCAAACTTTATTCGTCATAAAATATATCACTATCACCTTCCAAATTACTCATGATCGACTATTTTTTTTTTTATAATTTTAACATGCCTAGTCTCGAAACATTTTAACCGTAACTTCAGATTAAACCATCTACGCATGCGTCAACAGTTCAGAATTCCCAGTTCTGCTCTTTGTCGAGAACCAATTTCACTCGTTCCGAACTAGTTTTAAAGCACTTTGGAACAGGAACTGGGAATTCAGAATTGATTCGAAATCAGTTCTAGTCTTGTTGGAACGCACATTGAGCTACTGCGCATGAGCAGGAAGTGCTGAAACAAACCTATTAACTCACACTTTACTGTACTCCAACCACGAGAAAGTCTCAGGGGAATGAGACGCAGCGGAGCAATGCTGTGAATGAATGCTGATGTTATACGATATCATAAGGTCACACACGTGGGTACACGCATCTCCATTGGCTAACTCTCATAGTACAAATGAGAACACTGATACACACATACTTATAATATCACAGTTACAAAATTAAGATAACTGTTAATCTCCTGGTCTTTTAATTTCTCCATACAGGAAATAACATATGCAGGAGAGCGCATGTTTTTAAACTGACGTTATAACGGTAATATTATTCATCTACTTCGCTCCAATAGATGACGCAATAGTAAGCACATTCCTTTCACGGTTAATCTCCTGGTTGGAGAACAGTACAACTTACTTTATTATAGCCATTCTGGTAGTGCGGCAATATTTTAAAGTGTGGGTAATAATTTTGTATTAGTAAACTAAATTTGGAATAGTTTAATAACTACAACTGTAGTTGTTGAAATTGTACATGCCCCAGAATGAAAGCAATACATTATTATACAGACTGAAGACGTTGTTTCGAAAATAAGTCATATGTATGTATGTATGTATGTATGTATGTATGTATGTATGTATGTATGTATGTATGTATGTATGTATGTATGTATGTATGTATGTATGTATTTACACTGCAAGTGGGCAAGCACCCGGTGGCAGTGGTATATACAATATTAACAATACACAATAAAATGATAACCAATACACAATAAAATTTACAATACACAATACAATTTTACAACACATATACAATTTTACACACAATACAATAATAATACACAATACAATTTAACACAATAATAATAAAACATAAAATAAAATACCTAATTTTACAATACAACCTACATAATTATGTATAGGTCCTACATAAGTTTCAATAGTCTTTCACTTTACTCTCATCTCATTCCCTGTAGTGGCACTATGACGCATTTCACTGACACTTTAGCACACATTTCACTGACACTCTGTAACACATTTCACTGACACTATAGAACACATTTCATTGACGCTATAAATTATCACTGATCGGAACTGTTCACTGCACTGTAAAACCATAACTTCACTGATTCACCTCGCTTCACTGATACAACAGTTCAAATAAGTCAAATAATTACATCCTTATGCATACTTATAAACAGAACTACATTTAAACTAAACATTTCTAGTCTATTTCTAGTCTAAGGCCCTCTTACACGCTAGTTTTATATAATTTACAATTCAAAACAAGGAAGTAAGCTCGTCAGCCTAGATAAATACATGTCACCTTAAAAAAATTAAATGTTGAATGTCACCTTAATTTTAATTTTCACTTTATATACAACTTTTTAAATTATTCTTGAATCTCCTTAAGGAAGGACAGCCCTCAAAGACCGCTGCAGGTAGGTCATTCCAATCATTTATAGTTCTATCTAGTCTAGTTAATTAAAACTAAATCTTTATACGTGACAAATGTGACGTAACTGCGCATTTCGTAAAACAACGTGGAGACATATTGATTCGACGCAGTTAAACACCCCAAGCAATTTTTAAGCATTTTTAACAATTCAAGAGCCATCAAAACAAGGCAGCTGTCACCAGGGCACTATCGATCGTGCGCTCTCAGTCGGGAATTTAATGAACTACTCCACCAACAATAAACACGTCTGGGGGCGGTGACACGTGCCGGAGGGGAAAAACATCGTGGCATTCAAGCTGACAATGAGACGCAAAGAGTAGTGTAACACTGGCATTTAATTACAAATATGGTACATGTTAAAGATCATAACAATATTAATATTATTATTACTTACTAGTGGCTTGTGCAGCAAATGCTGCTGCAAACTAAGTTCGTTAGACGTTTAAATAAAAATTTTTCAGATTTATTTTCAATGAAGAATACTTGTCTTTTTTTTAGTTATTTGCTTCCATAATAATGAAACATACTCCCTCTGAATGGATTTTTTTTTAGGCCAAATACTTTTTCTTGAACCTATCCAACTTCAATTTTTGAGTTTCAACGCGAAGACGCAAGTATCAATGTCAGGATGATAGCAGTAGCTATTTCAGGTCATTGTGGATTGAGGCAAAAGTTCGTTAGACGTTTAAATAAAAATTTTTCAGTTTTATTTTCAATGAAGAATACTTGTCTTTTTTGTAGTTATTTGCTTCCATAATAATGAAACATACTCCCTCTGAATGGATTTTTTTAGGGCAAATACTTTTTCTTGAACCTATCCAACTTCAGTTTTTGAGTTTCAACGCGAAAACGCAAGTATCAATGTCAGGACGATAGCAGTAGCTATTTCAGGTCATTGTGGATTGTAGGCAAAAGTTAAAAAAATGTCAGGTTTGCTTAGCTTTCGAACAATAGCATTTTCGTATAGCTGCTGCATGTAGAACTTGAAATGTAGAGCGTAAAATCATTTTATCCTACTAAGAGATCTTGCTGAAATGATCTGGAGACTACAAAATTTTCTAGGCCTCTTATTTTATCAGTAAGTAATACCTTTTGATCTTTCCTTAGAAACTGTAATTTTTGCGCTCTCTCGAGCCAATACTGAAGACAATTACACATATCAATATCTACACTACACCGCCATTAAGTGTATGAAAAAGATCCAACCTCACTGGTTAATAAGTATAAAAATATTTGATTTTTAATAACAATATTATTATCTTACTTAAGTTTTGTAGTTATATATAGCAGCCACTCAGTAAATTATAGAAATGAAGATCTAAATTAAGATATTCTCTACATTTACTTACATAACCTCAAAACGTTTCACTTTCATGTCATCAATATAGCATCAATATTATGTACAATTAATGAAAAATAGATGCATCATGATATTAACTGTAATAATATTTAATTTCTAATGGTAATAATGTCATCAAACCACCTCAAGTTTCGTAGATTTGAATACCCAATACACAGCTGTACTCAGAAAATTATACACTGCAGAATCAGTTTTTAATAACAAATTGAATTGAGCTCTAAATGTGTCGGCAATCCTACAGGTCATGGCCTTCGTGTAATAGCCTATTGTTTATTGTAGTGTGTGTTTTGTTCTGAAATTCAATCAAGTCGGCCGTGATTGAATAAAATTAGTTCTCAAAACTGACAATAGATGGATTTTGGAAAATAGGAAAATTATGTAGGAAAATTGACATTTCAGTGAAAACTACTACTTTTCCGAAAAACTTTGGATGCCAGGCATGAAAATGAGGGGTCACTCATTAAAATCCGTTCAGCCGTTTTCCCGTAATTTCTATTACCAGTTCAAATTATATATATACTCGTAATTGTAATCTGTATTTCTCCCGATGAACATGGAAATGTAGTTTCATAATACTGAAATCTTAAAAGTTTATCGTTATTTGTCAGCGTCTCACCACATATGACTGGAGTTCGATTCCAACCACATTATGTTAAAACACGTGAGAATATCCTTTGATAGTGCAACAATGGTTAATTCCGATGCTTATCTAGGTCTAGGATCTCAATGTGTAATAGTAACCTACTCGCAGCCAACACTCATGCAGAAAACTACGATTGCAATATTATACTTGCAGTCAGTTTTGTGAATTAGAGCCAAACATATCACTGGTCTACAGTGAATTTGCTAATGAACAAAAACAAGTGTACCAACACTAATTTGAGTGTGCCGATTAAGGAATCTGAAGTCCGTTTTCTCTATCACGTCACAATTTCAAAATAATAACATTTTTTTTTTTATTTTTACATTTGTAATACATTTAGATCCATTTTTATTTATTTTATTATAATTTTGCTACTGAACAAAAACAACTGTAGCGACCCTAATTTGAGTGTGTGCTCATTACAGATCTGAAGTCCGTTTTTTTCTAACACATTTTAAAATAAAATAAAAATATTTTAAAATAAAATTTTTAATTTTTAATTATGATGTGTCAGGTCAAAACAGTACTCTTGAATTCGAAACTTGGGACACATTTGTATTAATGTCAACTAGGGTTTTAGAAAATTATCGAGCTGATAATTATTATGCTGAGCTAGTATATAACATGCTTAGAGCATTTCAGAATCTAGGTTGTTGCATGTCTTTAAAACTGCACTTTCTTCATTTACACCTTGACTTTTTCCCCTAAAATCTCGGCGCTGTAAGTGACGAACATGGTGAGAGGTTCCATCAGGACATATCAACGATTGAATCCAGGTACCAGGGTCAATACGGTCCGAGCATGATGGGTGATTTCTGCTGGTTCCTACAGCGATCAACCAGCAAAGGTCTTAAGCACTTTTAACAGAGTTTTTAGTGCTTACTACATATTGTAAGTGTATATCTATTTATAATTGTATTTAAAATAATATAATATAACAATTTACAAAGAATACATACACTAAGCTCTAAATTTATATCTCTGGTTTTACGGTATAGGTGTGTAATGAATAGTAAGATTTAGAATTAATGTTTCAGTCCCGTAACTCAAAAACTTGACGTGCTATGATAAATCTGATTACAGATCTGGAATCAGCGCATCAATTTCCTCAGTAGCAGACAGAAGTTTTTTTTTCTTTTTTTTTTAGACCAGTGTAATGGAAAGCATCATGCAGCGCAATAAAAGCTATAGTCCGGATCGTTCCGCGGCGTGGACTAAGGCATCCTGCCTAGGACTCTCGTTACGGAATGCGCGCTGGTTCGAGTCCTTACGGGGGAAAAATTTTCTCATGAAATTTCTGCCAGTGTATGGGATAGTGCTGCTCATCGGAGTGACTACTACCGCGGAGGAATCGGAGATTACGAATAAAGCTCTCCACCGGTGATCTCCGGTACTATCGTAGGTGGAACAGGGAACATACGGAGGGATGCGGTGGTTCGGAGCGAAGCGAAGTTGGAGGACGTAGAGCTCAAGGACGATCGGCGCGTACGGACTGAGGGCAGTTGTGAGTGGAATAAAATGGCACCAAATCGTATATCCGTCGCATGGAAATTCTTTAATTTAGTTGAAGATAGTAATAAAGTCACACGCTGTTAACTTTGTGGGCGAATTTACTCTAAGGGTGGTGGTACTTCGAATTTGTTAGACCATTTGAAGCGATCGCACAATCGCGAACTTGAAGAAAATAAGTAAGTAAATTTAACTGTTCAAAACACTTTTGAACTCTTTTAAAAAGCGTGTTTACTTTGATTTATATATATAAAAGTTCTAATAAATAATTTCGTGGTTTTGTGTGCAGACAGAGTAACATTGCGAATGAAAAACTGAAAAGCAGAAGAATTTCAGCAAAAAAGGACCCCCTAAGATAGATCCAGCATATTGTTACGAGGTGAAACTCCAAACTTCAGTGATTAGCCGCTTACTTGAAATGAAATATGAGTTGGTGATTGTGTTGCCAGAAAAGCCAAACGCTCCTAGGACGCTAACAGATCCGTATTTGGACATCTCTATGGCGTGGACCAGGTTAGATAGATTCGCTGAGTAGACCAAAATTTTAAAGTGTAGGTATGTAGGTATTTAGGCTAACATTAAGAGCCGCGGTTGTGGTACTCGTACTTGCTGTCAAAAATAAATTATTACCATTCAGATACACATTGACGATTAATTAGTGATATCGTTTTCGTAGTTTTAAAATTACGCAAAACATTTGAAATGATTTTTTAACTGCTTTAATTCTACTGTTCCAAAGGTACACGCCTAGAAAAACAAGCCTTGAAATTTCTATAAAACGTAACTTTCGAGGCAATAAAAATTATACATAACTTATATGGAATATTTAAAAGGCAACTTGAGTTATTAGATTAAAATATTGAGTTTCATTCTGAAACTAAAGAAACATATGGTAATAATATAATTGCAATTATCCTTAAGTTGATATCCGCTTATATTTTTTATTACAGAGGAAGAGTGGCGCGTTTTAGAAGAGTACTGACACCCTTTAATACAATGATCACAATCCTGTCTGGTGAAGAATCTTAATAAATTATTTTGGACAGTAAACTTTAAGGGGACACGCTACTGAGATTTCTAATCTCCACAATTTTGATTGTAAGCTTTTGAAATTTTAAAATCGAATAGATGTTGATGAGTTACATGTGCACAATTATTTTCAAAATTTTATGTTGAAAAATGTACTCGGAAAAAAATAAAATATAAAAAAGTGTTTATAATTTTAGTAAACAAATATCTGGGTCTCATATAAAGATAATTTGTTTCTTAAACTTTTAAAATGATGCTAAGACTACGTACAATGAAATGGTGCATGGGTTTGTTCCTAGTCAATACAGCTCATTAGTAAAAAAAAAATTAACTTTTAACATTGACCAAAATTGACGAAAACTCAGTAGCGTGTCCCCTTAACCCATTGATGTCACACGTTTCGTTTGTAACATTCTGAAACTCCCTTAATATATTTTACGTTAAACTAAACCGATTAGAATAATAATTGACAAAAACTGTTTGTGAATAAACGAGCGTTTCCAGGAAAATTATAAATGTTTACATTAGCTACTGAAAAGCTTTACTTCTGCGTTAGTTTTCAGTTAATTTTAATGTTATTAATTTGATCAATGACATAAAACTAATACGCTTTTCCACATATACTATGAATTTCAAAACTAGAAAAAAAAAATGTCAGCTAACACAGTACTTCAAGCAAAACAAGAAAAAAAGAAGAGCCGAAGAAAGAGAGAGAGAGAGGTAAATAAAGAAGAGAAAATAAACAACATAAAATTACACTCTTATTTTAAAAGATACGCGGACGTCAGCGGACCTGAATCACTACCTGATCTGATTAAAGGAATGCTCAGCGGAAAGTGTATGTCTGCGCCACATCACATATACAACCTGCGCGGCATCAATCGGAAGTAACCGGAGGTCTCCGATTGAAAGCGCACAAACAAGCGCTCCGGAGAAAAACCTAATCATAAGCAGCACTAGTATGGGACCGGTGAAAACATACGATGCACTTGGGAGCTATGATAGGTATCGAAATTGTTGAGAATCGTGCACCAGCTAATTACTCATTCATATTCAGCTCTAATACTGAAAATGTAAGATTTTTTTTATTTGTTTGAGAAATTTATAAATTCTTTATAAGGACTAACAGTCATCATATAAATATCGAAATTGCACTAAAAAATTAGTCTTTCCTATTGTTAATCAACAGTTAAAAACATCGTTAGTTTCTCTAGTAATTTAAGCCCAGGACAGCAACTTATAAGAATTATAAGGTGTCTCTAAAGTTTCTGGCAACACTGTAGATGACGGTTTAATGAGAGATGTTCTAGAATAATGTACAGATTCTTTTTGCAGCTTTCACGAGATGGGCGTGTACGACTTGCCCGCGGCTATAGACTGGGTGCTGGGGGTCACGGGACACAAGGAGCTCGTGTACGTGGGCCACTCCATGGGCACCACCATGTTCTACGTGATGGCTTCCGAGCGCCCGGAGTATAACCGCAAGGTGAAGCTCATGAAGAGTCTGGCGCCCGTCGCATTCATGGGGCACGTCAAGAGCCCCATCCGCCTGCTCACGCCCTTCACCCGCGACCTGGAGGTAGGCAGAACCGGTTACGAAAAATAGAAATTATATATTGCTATTGAACGCCTGGCGCTATAGTCAGTATGCAAAGCTCTTCCATCTCGCGGAGTGTCTCAGTGTTCGGTTTAACGAATATTCGAGTTGCTTCTCACTCTTTGTGGATGGACGGCAAAGACAGACCACATTGAGCCATGCAGGAGTTATAAGAGCCCTTGCAAGGACGCGTTTATTATCGTGTAGGCCTACCATTTAATTGACAATAATTCTTCTTCTCTCACTGCAATCAATCAAACATCCATTCATCGACTCATTAATTCATTCTTCCATGGATTGTTTATTTATATGACTGATTGATTGATTGATTGATTGGTTCGTTCATTCATTCATTCAAGTATTACAATTGGTATCGTCAAGAGCAAAACATATGTTCTTAAAAATGATTTATCATCTCCTTAGAGTAATTAAAAGGCATTAACAACTACTGTTTTAAAGGTATGCATTTTGAGTTTAAAATTTAAACGTTACAATAGAATGCATGTATTGGTGTTGTAGTATAAACTTCGTATTCATCTGATTGATTGAGGAGAATAGCCTTCCTTGAGTAATATTTCTCACAATTTTGTTCTAAAAAAATTCTATTTACTTTGTCAAAGGCCTTCACATAGTCGATGAATAATATATTTATGTATGTATGATTTGAGGCTTTCTCGGCGTTGGTTCGCTAATATGTTTTCGCGGGATATCAGCCGAGTTAAGATTTTGGAATGCTCCAAGCTTTCGACTGCTATCTCTGCAGCCATCTTCAGGGAAGTGATGTCCGAACCGAAAGTCGACTTTCGGTTCGGACATCACTTCCCTGAAGATGGCTGCAGAGATAGCAGTCGAAAGCTTGGAGCATTCCAAAATCTTAACTCGGCTGATATCCCGCGAAAACATATTAGCAAATATATGTATGTGTTTCAAGAATATTACATTTCCTTCTTTCCTCAAGTATCTGATTTATAGTAGCCTAATACACAGTCAATCGTCGAGCTTCTCCTTCTGAATCCGTGGAATAACAAAGCAGATTTTTAAGACGATGACTAAAAACTGCATGACATATGGGGCAGAAAATTGGATACTGAATATAGAAATGAAGAAAAAATTAAATTCTTCTTACAATTAGCTACATTTTCATGTGTTACTGACTACATTTACTTTAAGAAATTTTTCTTACATAGCATGAATTATTCAAAAGTTCATAACTTATCAGTCTTCGGGTACAGTAGAGAATTAAATAATTTAAATTACTCGTAGATATCAATGTACTTGATTAACTTTAAATTACAGTGTTACTGCAGTCTAGTATATACAGTCACGAAGCTCAATACGTAATAAATATGCATCCATAGATAGTTGCTAACCACTAGGATCGCTAATATCGCCTCATTACAGACAATGCGAAATAGTACCGACACAGTCAATTGTTCTTGGCACCCTCACAACTCAAGCTTCGTGACTGTATATACTGGACTGTGGTGTTACTTCCAAAGAGTGCAGAAAGTTGAATGTTTTACATAATTCCTCTGAGAAATATTGATGTATCAGTACAGTGATTCTATTAAGTAATAATATTTCCTCAAATTACCTTGCATGACTTCCATTAATTAAACGCAATTCGTGACTAATGCCTTGATGTTTGGTTTCAGTTTATTTCTAAATACCTCGGAAAGGGAGAATTTCTGCCTCACAATAAAATCCTTCAATGGCTGGGTAAATATGGCTGCGAACAAGTCACGTTCGAGAAGAAGATCTGTGAAGAAACTATCTTCATCTTTTCCGGATTTGACGAAGCGCAATTTAACATGGTAAGATCTTACACGCAATAAATTCACTTCTGTTTTAAAGCTTTAGATGTGCACGCTATTTTTTCAAGTAGTTGATAGTCAAGAAATGAGTACAGTATGCATAAAAGATAAATATACACTTTTTATTCTTCACTGTAATTAACATTTCCATACAATTTATCAATGGACACGATGTTTATAAACATACCTTTGTGCGAGATCGTGCGTACTTGCTTGTTTTCCGCACAGAACCAATACGCGGTAAGTGTGAAATACCACATTCACTATTCCCAACGTAACACACATAACAATTTCCCTCTTCTTACCGCTTAAGCGTGACATTCATTTTACTACTTTAGGCTTTTAACATATTATTTTTAGAGACGTTTAACTTAGTAATAATTATAAATTGGAAACTTACCACTGCAATTTCACCTAAATTGCAATGTTAATTATTGCATTTAAATATTTGCAAAAATTAAGTAAAGTCTACTACTCCACGAAACTTACTGCATTCCTGATACAAGTAACATTAAGGAAGCCGTGAAAAAATCAACAAGATTCCAGATGCTGATGTTATTACTGCAATATGTTATATAAATAATATTGTTAAAATATTAAAATGAAAAATAAATCATTACATAACCTTACCGTTTGTTTTAAGTTCGCATTTATAGACTGGGGGAAAAAAAGACAGACGTATATCACGGCCTGCTGGAGTATAGTAAACACAGAAAATATTTTACAGCAACAATGTTGAAGAAAGATATTTTGGTTTTCCGAAGTTGCCGTCATTAAACAGAAACCAACATGGAGATTTCATTGCAACTAATTAGAAATTCGTCTTTCAGGTATGTAATAAACGATCTTCGCACAAAATAATGTACGATACACGAGCGGTATGTTTGTTTTCATGTTCTCGGAAATTAAAAAAGCTCAACTACGTTTCGCTTTTTCAATCTTTTCCTCGACCATGAAAACGTCAACATACCGCTCTTGTAACGTATATTACTATTATAAATTACAATTATTTCTTCTTCCTACTCTATCTGCGAAAAAATCAACTCTTCGAAAGCATACTTTCTTACTCCACTTTAATTTCCACAATACATTTCCGTATTCACACTTCTCAAGACCACTGGAATGCATTCAGAAGTCTTTCAACTTTTATTCCTCGCTTCTATTTAACATAACATCCGGATGGAGCGTGATAGATCTAAGTTTATACGACACAACATTTTTCTGTGTTTCAGATCAGCTAGGCCTACAACAGTGACAACCGATAACTCAATTGTCAATAAATTTGTATCGAAAAATTTGGGGGTCTTTAAAAGGACAGAAGTTACGGCATCCGACAAGGAAAACTCAGTGCGCAGAAACCAGCGGCGTGACTGTCTCGCGCAGATGACGTATGCTCCCGTTCCCAGCATGCTCTCACGCCTACTGCAGGGAGTAAAGGGGAATAGCATGCGCGCCGCGAGGAGTCCGAGCTGAGTTTTCCTTGCAGGATACCTATAGTATCCACCGCTGTGGGGTAACGGTTAGCATGTCTGACCGTGAAACGTGAGGGCTCGGGTTCAAATCCTAGTTGAGGTTTTTCTGGGGTTTTCCCTCAATCCAGTAAGATCAAATGCTGAGTAACTTTCAGCGTTGGATTCTGGACTCATTTCGCTAGCATTTTTCACGTCCTTCTCATTCAGACGCTATAAAACCATAGCAGTTGAAAACGTGTCGTACAATAACCAATTAAAAATTACGTTAGACCTATTAGTTATTAGCCATACCCGTGCGCTGCGCTGTACTTGTTCCCAGAAATATTCAGGTTACAGTTGTATTATTTATTAGTAAAAGGATCATAAATCGTTTATATTCCGTGAGCAAAAAGAAATTAAAATGTAAGTAGTATAAAATTAGCACTTTATGTGGACTAAATAAAGTTTAAGTTGGGTTATCTGTTACTGTGGCTCATCAAATACGTAATTAAGTGATAAAAATGCTTCGACAGTATATCAAGTTCTCTGTGCATAAGGATCTGTTTTAATTCTGCCGTGTTGCGCTTTAAAATTTGTACTCAGTCCTCGATTCACTCTGGAGTTACCGTACTGATATATAGACTATGTCCATCTAGAGCAGCTACACTTTCCAATGGTGAAAGAATTATTCAAATCATTTAAGTATATTCAGATATTACTTCTTACAAACACACACTCTCTCTTTACATACTTACTGGCTTTTAAGGAACCCGGAGGTTCATTGCCGCCCTCACATAAGCCCGCCATTGGTCCCTATCCTGAGCAAGATTAATCCATTCTCTATCATCATATCCCACCTCTCTCAAATCCTCTTTCTTTACATAGCCTATTAATATTTATAAACATTTATATTTACGATGATATGCATATAGCAATAGTGTTAATTGAACATCTTCCGTTTGTTGTGCAAGGCCGTCTAAAATAAGCGCAGAGTCATTTGTTTTCACTTCATTGTATTAGCACTCTAGTATATACAGTCACGAAGCTCAATACGTAGCAAATATGCATCTGTAGTTAGTTGCTAACCACTAGTATCGCTACTGTCGCCTCATTACAGACAATGCGAAATACTACCGGCACAGTCCATTGTTCCTAGCACCCTCAAAACACACGCTTCGTGACTGTATATACTAGACTGTGGTATTAATGTGATTGAGGCGGCACTGATATAAAAAAGCATTGTTATTTTAAAACTCATATAGTCTATCTCTTAAATATCAGTTTTATTAAAATGTTGCATGGAATAAAACTTGTCGGAAACATTTTTTAAAAAAACTTTTGTAATGTAACATTTTTCTAAAAAAATCAATAATAAGAGAGATGTTTCGATTTATTGCCTTCAGTCCTCTTTATATCTCTCTTGCAAAGAAGGTATTTTGAATGCCATATAGCCTAAATTTTAAGTGGGATCCAACGTAATTTATATACCAATTTTCATAGAAATCGATTCGGCCAATATTGCGTGAAAAGGTAACAAACAAACAGACAGATATACATACAAACAAAAATGTCAAAAATGCGATTTTTTGTCTCAGTAAAGCTAATTATATATTATGTTTACGGCGATAATTTTTGCAAAGGCGAAAATTACCACAAAAATTTAGGTCAGTTTTATTATTAGTTGAGATTAAGGGAAATATTCGTATTAGAAAACGGAGACTGCATAAGGGAAGCAACTCATTTATACTATATAAAATGACAAGGACAGTCCTACCATTTCACGATTACTATCAGGTAGTTGGCTCTGATGAATTTCAGCATGCTGTTCTATCACCTATAAGGTTTATAAATGTAAAAATGACACAGGATGTGGCTTGAACAATGTAAGTTATTGGTATGTTATTATTTCTTAGAAAATAACACATTTTAAGTGATTCCCTCGCTATCTTATGGTTTGTTGAATCTTACTCGAAAATTATTTGAGTTCGTGACACGTTGCAATAAACCTGTAGTTTCGTTAATTTTTTGGACTTCTGCCTGCATTCTGTTCTTCGGGTCCTGGATACAGTGTAGACTGGTTTGAAACACCTTACTTTGAAGTATCTCCACAAAAAAAAAAGATCAGCAGCTGTAAAGTCTGGGGATCGAGCCGGCCAGTTGATATCGCGTATCGTCAAACCCAGAAATTAAGCGTCAGGGAAAAGGCTTCTCAACAACCGTAGAGTATATCTGGCAGTATGGGGCTTAGGCCCGTCTTGTTGAAACCAAATGCCATCCGTGTTTTGTGCGTCTCTGCATAATGTAATAACTGCCTCATTTTTATCTTGAATAGAGTAGAAATCAATGATGACTCTAGTAGAAACAGCACACCATACGATCACCTGTTCACTGTGTACTTGACGTACATGTAGTGTCTAGACAACGTTTAATTTTTGCTACACTCGTTTCATTTTACAGTTCTGTTGTTTTTATTCAGAAGGCCACAAAATATCGGTTATCGTTCTCGTTGCCTTGAACCAATCGTCGGCGAAATTCCATTTACGCCGCGACATATATTTAAAATTAATAATGTAGCCTCAATTTACGAAACATTCGGTAAAGGTTGGTAATGTTGTGATACGAGTAATAGCTTATTGTGATAGTTCTTTTTGAGAATTTATTACAATTTTACCGAGTTAGAGAAGGACCAGTTTTGTGCGGAAACTTGTCCACGAACATTCCCTTAATACGTTAGCGCAAAACACCGATCTTCCTCGTGCTCAGTAAAATTGTAATATATTCTCAAAAATAACTATCACAATATTACCAAACTTCACCCTACACTTCAATTCACAGAAATTTTCCCTTTCCACCTCTTCAGCATCAAGAAATAAGTGGTGTCGTCATAATGATGCGCCCGAACAATATACGAAATCGACCACAAACCAATTTGCAGCATAAATGCTTTTAAACCTCAGAAAATTTTGACTACACTAATACCTTCTGAGAACTATAAAACACATTTCTCAAAGAATAATCCTCTAGGCCACGTTTGTAAACTCACAGAAGTTTAGTTAACTTTTATAAAATAAAAATAAAATAGATGCCCTACAACCGATTTCATTTACGATTCAGACAGTCTTCTGTTAGATTGTTCCGATTGTTGAAAACATATCGAAGACAACAGAAAATCGTGGCTAGCCACGACAGAAAGTTATCTTTAATCATGCAAGAGAAATAAACTTCTGTCAAAATTCGAAGAGTTGTGCGCCGTCTGTTACATGAATAGGCTACCTCGAAAAATGTACAGTCAAATATTTATTCGTAACTATTTTTAAACATTCATTCTAACAGAAAAATATATTTTATCTAGCCGACACACAATGGTAATTAGAATAACAGTAAAGGTAAGGTTCTTTTCGTATAATAGGCTATCTCATTTTTCGATTTAAGGTAAAAAAATCAATATTGCTTCTATAACTCTGTCTTGAAAATTCGTATGTTGAATACATACATTTACTACAAGATAAATGTTGGTCTCGTCATTGACTTCATGAAAACCAAGGATAGGTAGATGTAATGATTGCTTCATATGTATCTTGTTAATTTACATTCTAGGTAATAATTTTTTGTAGCTTTCGGACCGGTTTGACAAAAACCATAATCTTAGAAAAGTTTAATTAATGCAAGAAATATGTTTAAACGTAATTAATATTTGTATTTATTGAAGAGTATTACATCTTCTACATCAGTCATGTCAGTTGATGCCCATAGGCGCAAGCGCGCTTTAGAGCTCAAAAGATTCCGAGTGCTTTACAGCGGAAAGGAAAGAAACAGACGAAAGAGGTAGTATATGCCACTTGGTAGAGCTATAAACTATATATAGGGATGGCCGGCACTGATCCAATACTGTAGATAAAGGGAAGAGAAATTATTAAAACTGTATCCATGTTAATTTTTATATTTATCTGAGAAGTATAAGTACATTATAAGAATGTAAGTTTTAATTTTAATTCTCATTTTTCACAAGTTTGTTTTTTTTTTTTTATTCAAAAAGAATACTTTCTCAGCTATTTTTTTTTATAGAAAAGTGAAATTTTCAGATATAGGCCTATTTATTTAGTAGCCTTACAGAATGTTTTCGTAAATCTAACATACCGTAAATACTTATTACTGAAGATAGTGTATTGAAAATTTTGAAAATATTCGCATGGAAAATGTTTGTAAGGAAATGAATTAACAAAGCAACTACTGTTACATCATAAGCAAAAGATATGTGCCCATGTGTTGTAAAAATGTCAGCTCTATAGCTTCAAAAGGTTTCGAGAAAATAATTTAATTTTCTGATGATAGGAAATTGCTCACCAATATCACCTTAAAAACATAATGCGATAAGAGTTTTGTTATGTAATATTAGTTACAGTTAAAACATAAACCTAGGTAACTTTGCTCTGTACTATAATATTGTTTTGATTAGTTTATTGGTTACTTTTATAAAGGCTAAAGATACCATCAATATCAATTCCAACTTACCATATCATGCTCAATCTCTTTCTTTCTTTTTTTTTTTTTTTTTTTTTTTTTTTTTTGAATATCACTTTCTTTATGAATGATGTGTTTCTTCACTTAGTACAGTATAGTTATACTACTGTGGAATTAATGTAAATATTCCTTCTTAAATCTTTATTATGTTATTAACGTTTAAAACACAACTGCAATATTAACAAATTGGTGTTAGTACTTTTGTTTTACAGACAATATAGATAATATCAAACAGAAAGAAACCATATAAAAATAACGACATAAAATTTCACGTTCCGTTTGAAGTTTGTGCACCACTGTTTTCTTAATTCAACAGGCTGCTTATTCCTCCTTCCATACCTAGCGCTTGATGCCCGCGCACGACGTCAAGGTCAAAAAATTCGCTTGTTTTGACATCATTGTTCTACATCAATGTTTCCATTCTTATTTTCAGGATTTTACTTTAAATGTGGTCAAAATTACACTATTCACTACACTGTACGTCACTCGCAATAATTCTTTTTCCAACTTGCAGTCTTTGCTGCCGGTGATCCTGGGTCACGAACCTGCCGGAACATCCACGAAAACAATCATTCATTACGCCCAAGAAATAAAATCTGGTGAGTGTATCAGTCTTGGAAAGCTTACTAACAATTTTTTACCCGGTGTTTACAGCATGTACTATTTTCTCATCGCTATGTCGGATAATTTGTTTGCAGCGAGTGTATTTCTGGAGTCTTGATGATGATTTCCTGTAGCAGTGCTTAGAGTTGAAATATTTAAACGTTTTTCTTTCAGGTAAATTCCAGTACTACGACAACTCCACGAGTAAGAATTTCGATCAACCCAAGGAATATGATCTCAGCAATATTATGGTTCCCTTAGACCTGCACTACGCAGACAATGATTGGCTAGCCTCTCCAGTTGTAAGTATCTGAAGATAGATCACTCACAGATCCAGAAGATGCCTATCTTAAGATTGACGTCAATTCCAATCTATCTTTCAAGGCAATAAAGTCTCTTCTAATATAGTCATGAATGTTTTCAGTTATGGAAAATTGAAATGCCAAAAAAATAAACTGAAATTACAGAACGACAGATCACCTATACCAAGAACATAACGTATCTTACTTCTTTGAAATGACACTTTATCCATATCTGTTGAAGAACTCGCACACGCGCGCACACACATCCGGATAAACCATAAGCATTTTAATTTAAATTCTTAGCCATCCCGAATGGATAATTCAACATTCGGTCCGTGCGCCCCTCTATTTATTATGTCAGTGGTAACGGCGTCCGTTCTCATGTTTTGGATTAGATTTTGTTTCCTCAGGCTAATTTTATATTATTTGCGTGATTTTTTAAAATTAAGATGAGGTTTAGTTTTCTCGCTTGTTTTAGTCTGTTTACATAATTTTTTGGTTCTGGTTAGGCTTGGTCCTCTTAGGTTAATTTTAGTTTATTTACGTGATTTTTGGTTAAGTTCAGATTAGATTTTCTCGGGCTAGTTTTAGCCCGTTTGCACGATATTTTGTTCAGATTAGCTTCAGTATTCTCAAATTAATTTTAGTTTATTTACGTGATTTTTGGTTCAGATTAGGTTTGGTTTTCTAGGTTAGTTTCTGTTTGTTTGCTGATTTTTTATTCAGATTATATTTGGCCTTCTCAAGTTATTTAGTTTATTTACACATGATTTTTGGTTGCGATTAGGTTTGATTTTCTCATGCTAATTTTACTCGTTTAAATAAATTTTAGTCCAGTTTAGGTGGAGTCCTCTCAGATAATTTTTAATTTATTTACATGATTTTTGGTTAAGGTTAGGTTTGGTTTTCTCAGGCTATTTTTTTTAGTATGTTTACGTGATTTTTGGCACTGGTTACGCTTGATCCTCTCAGATTAATTTTAGTTTATTTACGTGGTCAAGTTCAGATTAGAATTTCTCGGGCCTATTTGCATGATATTTTGTTCAGATTAGCTTTAGTCTTCTCAAATTAATTTTAGTTTGTTTACGTTATTTTTGGTTCAGATTAGGTTTGGTTTTCTCAGGTCGTTTAGTTCATTTAAACAAGTTTTTAGTTAAGGTTAGGTTTGGTTTTCTTAGACTAGTTTTAGTTTAGAATAACTCTTCTCGGGTCCTCAGCCAGGTGAGTTGGAGATTTCCTTCCAAGCTTTCGATGGCTAGCTCTGCCATCTTCTTCAGGGAATGAGAACCCGAGAAGAGTTATTCTACATCAAACCCCGGGAAAGCCTCAAGTCATACATAGTTTTAGTTTGTTTGCTCATTTTTAGTTCAGATTATATTTGGTATTCTCATGTTATTTAGTTTATTTACAAATGATTTCTGATTGATGTTGGGTTTGATTTTCTTATAGGCTACTGTTTTAGTCTATTTATGTGAATTTTAGACCAGATTAGGTTTGGTTCTGTCTGGTTAATTTAAGTTTATTTACTTCATTTTTTGTTAAGGTTACGACTGGTTATCTCACGCTAGTTTTAGTCTGAAATTTCTTATTAAATATTTCAGTATAATACTTAATGACGTGAATATGTTAGCAGAAAATCCACAAACGATTAGGGAAAACACGGAAATTCTACTTGAAGCAAGTAAAGCGATAGGGTTGGAAGTAAATCCCGAAAAGACTAAGTATATGATTATGTCTCGTGACCAGAATATTGTACGAAATGGAAATATAAAAATTGAAGATTTATCTTTCGAAGAGGTGGAAAAATTCAAATATCTTGGAGCAACAGTAACAAATATAAATGACACTCGGGAGGAAATTAAATGCAGAATAAATGAACGGGTTATTTGAGAAACCCCTCATGTCCATTTCTTTTCAAAATTGAGATACTGATCATATAATATCTTTAGGGGTCGATACATCGTTTTATGGAGAAATTCCTCAAGTTTAGTCATTCTTGTAGCATACAGAGCCCGTTGAAAAATGCATATATTTGAGAAAGCCCTCAAGTACAGGACATGAGGGTTTTCTCAATTACATCACTTCCAATGGTTTTGGAATTGCTTTGAAAATATTTAATATTTATATGTTGGTAATGTTGAAAAGTGTCGGGAGGAAATTAAACACAGAATACATACGGGAAATGTCTGTTATTATTCGGTTGAAAAGCTTTTATCATCCAATCTGCTTTAAAAAAACCTGAAAGTTAGAATTTATAAAACAGATACATTACCAGTTGTTCTTTATGGTTGTGAAACTTATACTGTCACTTTGAGGGAGCAACAGAGGTTAAGTATGTTTGAGAATAAGGTGCTTAGGAAAATATTTGGGACTAAGAGAATGAAGTTACAGGAAAATGGAGAAAGTTACATAAGGCAGAACTGCACGCATTGTATTCTTCACCTAACAAAATTAGGAACATTAAATCCAGATGTTTGAGATGGACAGGGTATGTAGCAGTATGGACGAATCTAGAATTGCATATAGAGTGTTAGCTGGGAGGCCGGAGGGAAAAATACCTTTGAGGAGGCCGAGATGTAGAAGGGAGGATAATATTAAAATGGATTTGAGGGAGGTGGGACATAATTGTAGACACTGGAATAATCTTGCTCAGGATAAGGACTGATGGCGGGCTTATGTAAGGGCAACATTGAACCTCCCGGTTCCTTAAAAGCCGTAAGTAAGTAATGTTAAAAAGTTGTATATTTATATGTTGGTAGCATTTGTATGATTTGATATAACTGGACAGTGCTGTGTATGTGACCTTACCTAAGGATGATTTAATATAAAATTCTTATCAACCAACTTTTTTCACAGTATTATTGACTGATACCAATAATTTTTGTAGACATCGAAATATAGGGTGTGGCAGTGGGATATGAAGATTTTTACAGCCCTGTTGTGGGGCACTCGGGGCGAATTAAAAGGAAACACATTTACTGGAAGTAATCTAGTACAATGCAATTTATTAATGTTTGATTACATTTTAAAAATTACATTCCATAAGTAACCTCCACGGCAACGAATACATTCCTACAAACTGCTGTGAAAGTTCTGTATAACTCGCCCCAACAAAACAAGTTCGGTGGCACTAACTTCGTTCCCTATGTTTTGTTTCAGCTGGATGATGGTGCGAGGCTTGTTGCGATACACCTTACTTTTGAGATAACTCCGTAGCAAGTAATGTGCGCACACTGCTCATGGTTCAATGAACTGACTGCAAAATATGTTTCCAGGACGAATAATGTCATGATTTGGAGACATTGCCTGGCCGCCAAGATCTCCTGACCTGACTGCAGCTGATTACTTCCTATGGGGTTATCTCAAAAGTAGGATGTATCGCAACGAGCCTTGCACCATCATCCAGCTGAAACAAAACATACAGAACGAAATTAGTGCCACCGAATCCGTTTTGTTGGGGCAAGTTATGCAGAAATTTCATAACAGATTACAGGAATGTATTCGTTGCCGTCAAAAGTAATCAAACATTAATAAATTGCATTTTACTAGATTACTTCAAGTATATGTGTTTTCTTTCAATTCGTCCTGAGTGTCTCACAACCGTCATATCCCACTGCCACACCCTATATAATACGTGTATTAATACTTCACAACAATACAATACCTTCTATCGCATTCTGCTTCATTAATAATGACATAAATTCCCACATTTAATCTTTTATTTGAGAAAACCCTCATGTCTCACATATTTAAATAATTTTTCTGAGGAACTGGCTTGGGTTAAAACCTCAATTTTGAACTTGAAACATGTAGTTACAACGTAAAATTAAGGGAAAAATATATATACTTCAATAAAATTATTTTCATATGGGAAATATTTAGTTTTTTATCTCTCCTGAAAATTGTAAGATTTTGGACATGAGGGGTTTCTCAAATAACCTGTTCAAATATAGGAAATGCCTGTTATTATTCGGTTGAGAAGCTTTTATCATCCAGTCTGCTGTCAAAAAATCTGAAAGTTAGAATTTATAAAACAGTTATATTACCGGTTGTTCTGTATGGTTGTGAAACTTGGACTCTCACTTTGAGAGAGGAACAGAGATTAAGGGTGTTTGAGAATAAGGTTCTTAGGAAAATATTTGGGGCTAAGAGGGATGAAGTTACAGGAGAATGGAGAAAGTTACACAACGCAGAGCTGCACGCATTGTATTCTTCACCTGACATAATTAGGAACATTAAATCCAGACTTTTGAGATGGGCAGGGCATGTAGCACGTAAGGGGGAATCCAGAAATGCCATATAGAGTGTTAGTTGGGAGGCCGGCGGGAAAAAGACCTTTGGGGAGGCCGAGACGTAGATAGGACGATAATATTAAAATGGATTTGAGAGAGGTGGGATATGATGATAGAGACTGGATTAATCTTGCTCAGGATAGGGACCAATGGCGGGCTTATGTGAGGGCGGCAATGAACCTCCGGGTTCCTTAAAAGCCAGTAAGTAAGTAAATAAGTAAGTAAGTAAGTCTAATACTTCTTGATATCTACACTATTTAATAAGAAATTTGTTGCAACAGTACTTATCTGAACAACAAAATGACTTTGAAAATTAGTTTTAAACTGTTTATGTGATTTTTGATTAACGTTGGGTTTGGTTCTCTCATGCTAATTTTAGTCTGTGTACATTTCTTTTGGCCCTGATTAGATCTGATTTTCTCAGGTTATTTAGTTTATTTAAATATGATTTTTAGTTTAGGTTAGGTTTTATTTTTTCAGACTAGTTTTAGGCCCAATTGTATAAAACTCCCTGACTAAAGATCAACTTTGATCGAAGATCGAAAAGTGAACCGAGTTCAGACACTTCTTCTATTGTATAAAACTTTCCTGCGATCAAATTACCTTGGTTCAAATGCAATCTAAGTTCACGTGAAAAGGATTTGGCAACATCGCATAAACAGGTGAAAAACGTGATGCGCGGACAGGTTTGTTCAGTGTTGCCAATCTAGCGACTTTAACTCTTTTTCAACAACAATTTCTTTTAACTTTTATATTGCTTAAATAGGGATTTAGCGACCTTTTTAGCACCCCATAGTGACAAAATTTAATCTTTCTTTGTCGATAATGAGAAATCTAGCGACTTTACAACTACTTTTTGGCGACTTTCCGTACACTCTGTTGGAGACACTGGTTTTTTGTGCAATGTAAATAATGGCGGACAATAAGAAGAAGGTTACTGTTCTCCGAGTTGTTATCATGTTATGGTGTTTGATACTGCTAAACATAATAAAGCTTTATAAAACGACAATTTTCGTTTAGTAATACAGTTAATTGAAAATTTATGAATGTACCTATCATATCTGTTAATAATTAATGGTTGTTATAAACATAATATAATTATAGGTTATGTTATTTGATACTGCTGAACACGATAGAGCCTTATAAAATATAAGATTGTTTGTGTATTAAGGCAAGAAATTGAAAGAAATATATATAAATGTACATATCATAGCTATTAATATTAATAATAATGGATATTTTATTTGCACAATCTGTCACTCGTATATTTCAAACAGAAAAGAAATAACTGAACTTGGATCATCTAACTTAATCGGAGAAATTTCTTCAGTCAAAGTTGACTTTAGTTTGAGACAAATTAATCTCAGATTAGACTTCATACAACACAAAATTCCAAGTTCAGCTGAAACAAGGATCAATTTAACCTCTGATCTAAGATTAAATGGTTTATACAATCGGGCCTTAGTCTGCGTGATTTTTTGTTCAGATTAAGTGCGGTCTTCTCAGATTGATTTTAGTTTATCTCTTAAACAAATTTTTACTGACAGTTATAGTAAAAGATATGAATTTCATAATCTCAGAATATATGTTTTTGTTCACCGTGCCGGAGTTGATATTGTTAAATGAATTAATTGTATATGTAATGTACACAGTATTTACAATTAATGTGTACCATATTTACTATTATACTCTATAATATATATTGTATATACTAGTTCAGTATTACTATCGATCTAATTATATTTTCTGTCATTTGTAGCACTAATATACTGTACAGAGCTAATTTCGCAGTGTTAGTGCGTTTATGTGGTCAGAAAGTAGTTGCACAGATCATTTCATTGTAGTAGCAATCCCACTTACAGTTGTCATGCTCCATTATTATTATGATGTACCAAACTAGGTTATACCTTTCGTAGCGTCCTGGCGCAAGCATTTAGGGTTAGAGTTTGAACTCTAAAGGTACTATTCAGTGGCGTAGCGTCAATGTAAGCTAAAAAGCTTAGCTTCCCCAGTTAATAATAATTTCATAATAAACCTGCAGTTTATGGAGAAAATTATTTATTAATTTTAATAGAACTCATATTTACGCGTTAAATATTGTGATGCGGCAGCTCAGGATTATTTGTGATGCAGCAGCAAACAAGAAGCCTGCACACACCAGCTTCCAAGCAGACCGGTTTCTTCTGTGTAATCCAACCCGCAGATTTTCCATCCCTTTTAAACTACCCTAGTCGCAAGGCTCGCAAAGAAGCTAGCTTTAACATTGAGAATAAGTAGTTTCCGAGTTATCCATTTTCGTCAGTTGTTTTCAGTTGAAGTGTTAGTGTGCATTGTGGCTGATATAATAAATAATGAGCGAAATAACAGTTCCTGACACTAATTTACTTGAATTTTTTAGGACAATTGTATTATCAAGACTGACTTACGAACAAAAGTGTGATTTAAAAAACAAATGATCGACTCCTTTGCTGTCAATGAAGGACACAACCAAAAGACAGACGCATACTTACGTAATGATACTAATATATTGTGATTTCTCTAAGTATGACAGGGAGTGAGCTAATGTTATACGTATACGTGTCTATTTGTTAAGAGATATGTGTAAACCGTGAAATCATATTTTACTACGTATCATTTGAGGTCATGCCTTATTGGTGTTACTTACGATGTTCCAACCAATCTTCGACTGCTGACTTGTCATTGACTACTATTTATTTTAAGACTGTATTTTTGTAATACATTTTCTCATATTGCATGAAAGACAACTTGAGTTAGCTTCCCCTCCTCAAAATTTCATGCTACGCCACTGGTGCTATTCATAGACATTTCGCAGCACGCGCTACGAGCGTACTAAGCTAGCCCCGGCTATCCACTGGTTACTAGTACAGAATTGAAATCATATCCTATTGCTAACACTGGTTTATGAATACGAAAAACGCTGATCATCCACCGAAAGCCCGCGCTAAAAATGTCTGTCAATACGGCCCTAAAACTCCAGGCTATACTAACCGATAACTTCCCTGCTTGGGAACAAAAATGCGCTGCCTGCTAAACACTCATCAATTCTCAAAGCGATTAACTGCAGTAACAGTCCTGCAGATCGCAGCACTTATTCTAAGCTATAATCGCAGTCTAGTACATGCAGTCTCGAAGATCAATACGTAGGGAATATGCATCCAATGACAGTTGAACTTTAGTTGCTAGCCATTAGGATCGCTACTACCGCACAGTCCATTGTTCCTAGTACTCTCAGTTGCTAACCGCTTGAAACATTGTATCGCGAGAAATGCAAAAAATCACCTCAAGCTTCGTGACTGTATGTACTAGACCAGTCATGTCAATTGATGCCCATAGGAGCAAGCGCGCGCTTTAGAGCTCAGGAAAGCCTGAGCGCTTTACAGCGGTAAGGAAAGAGACAGACGAAATAGGTAGTATATGCCGCTTGGTCGAGCTGTATTCAGGGATGGCCAGCACTGATTCAATAGATAGAGGGAAGAGAACTTATTACAACTGTATCCATGTTAATTTTTAGATTTGCCTGAGAAGTATAAGTGCATTATAAGAATGTAAGTTTTAATTTTAATGCTCATTTTTCACAAGTTTGATTTTTTTATTCAAAATTAATTTTTTCACAATTTTTTATAGAAAAATGAAATCTTCAGGTATAGGCTTATTTATTTAGTAGCCTTAGAGAATGTTTTCGTAAATCTAATGTACTGTAAATACGTATCACTAAAGATAATGTATTCAAATTTTTGAAAATATTCGCATGGAAATTGTTTGTAAGGAAATGAATTAACAAGACAACTACTGTTACATCATAAGCAAAAGATACGTGCCCATGTGTTGTAAAAATGTCAGCTCTATAGCTTCAGCACATTTCGAGAAAATAATTTAATATTCTGATAATAGGAAGTTGCTCACCAATATCACCTTAAAAGCATAATGCGATAAGAATTTTTTTTATGGAATATTAGTTACACTTAAAACATATACAGCACCTAGGTAACTTTACTTTGTACTGTAATATTATTTTGATTAGTTTATTGATTACTTTTATAAAGCTAAAGGTACCATCAACATCAATTCCAAGTTATCATGTCATACTCAATCTCTTTTTTTTGAGGGGGGGGATATCACTTTCTTTATGAATGATGTGTTTCATCCATTTAGTACAGTATAGTTGTACTACTATGGAATTTATGTGAATATTCCTTCTTAACTCTTTAATAACACAATAAAGTTTAAAACACAACTGCCATATTATGAAATTGGTATTAGTACTTTTGTTTTACAGATAATATAGATAATATCAAACATAAAGAAGCCATACAAAAATAACGACATAAAATTTCACGTTCCGTATGAAGTTTGTGCACCACTGTTTTCTTAATCCAACAGGCTGTTTATTCATATTCACAACCCTTCCTCTTTCCATACTTAGCGCTTGATGGCCGCTCGCGACGTCAAGGTCGCGACATCACTGTACTAGACTATGCTATAATCGTATGTAACATTACAACTTTCAAAGGCTTTCAACTTTAGCGCTATTTAGTTTTGAGGTGTTCATTTTGGCTTCTGAATTTTTCATATTGCATTGTGCCGATTAGCTATGTTGAATAGAAATCATGCATACTTAACTCTAATTCTCAATTAAGATAATCTTTTACCAAATAAGAGAAAAGTGTGTTGTGCTGGAATGCATAGTCGCTCCGTCAACAGAAGCAGCATGCTTCTGTTTAAGGAAACGCAGGCAGGATTCCCGCACTTCCTTACCGGTCCTATCTGCAGGAATCTGCACCACTGCGTTAACCTTGTGCACCGTTATGTCGGCGACAGGTTCCGCCCTGCTCTACAACGGGAATCCGGTAAAAATATATCAGCTGTCATTTTTACATTGACGATGTCGCTGTTGCGTCACGAGATGCATGTATAAGGTCCGGTCTGCTACCTCTCTGCCTTGCACAATTGAAATGGATCTGAATTCAAGGCGGAAACAAACTCAGTAGTGTAATGAACCTTACACTGACGTATACCACAGCAAATCACTGCCACATCATTTTACACTTCTTACTTCTCACATAGTGCAGAACTTAGCAATTAGGCTTGTTCTGATTTCAAAATGTTTAAATGTTTCTTGGATCTTTCTCTACAGCTTTTTGGTTTCCAACAATTTCATTTGCCTGGAATTTGTCTGCAATGCAGAAATCTGATATCCTCTCTCTGTCATATCTCTGCAACTAACAAGCAAACGTTCTGATACTCTTCCCTGACACTCTTATTGTGACAGCTCCACCATTCCCCTTACCTGACACTATTCGCATGCTCGAGATGAACCTGGGAGAGTCTACTAGCGATGGACATGAAGTATCAATTCATACGTTCATGATGAACTTGAAATTGTGTGTATGAGTCAATTAAGGTTTCTTTGAGAGCAAGCATGAGTTCTCTTAACGGATATGAATGGAGTGTCAATTAAACTAAGCAATATAAGCCCATGTTCTTACCGTAGGTACATTATTTTATATTCTAAAATTTTAAGGTTTGCATTTGATATTTTAATTATTCATTGCTAAACTGCTATTGCAGATTACATTTTTCAACCAAATAATACCAATTATTATTTATTGTTTTACTATTTTAGCAGATCAGTGCAGATTTAGAATATGTACAATGTACCAGCCAGTGTAATGCTCAATCCATTTTTTACAGAGCTAATGCTGGGTTGCAAGAAACCTGTTCCATAAATTGCTATTCTCGCGTTAAGTAACGGAACTTCAAACTATTCCAGTCTTTAAAGTATAGGTCGTTGCAAATGTGATTTTTAACGATCTGTTAGCTATTCCATCTTTAAACGGAAAAGACTGAAAACGACAGAGCCATCGTAGCCGGCGCAAATAATTCGCTTATTATACGTGCATGTCGCTATGGTAATATTGTGTTTTTGGATAGTCATTGTTCTCAAACTTTGCACAAGACAGGCATCAAATACTGACCCAGGCCAACATGCAACGATTCTTGGTACAGATTGATAGAGAAGTAACCCTTCTTGTTTCGGTACATCTCATTCAAGTGTCCAGTAGGGCTTTGAATTTTCATATGGCTACAATCTATGCACCAATAATGTTGGAAATATTGCAAATTGAGAAGAAATCCTGTTTTACTGTTAGTACAGAATTTCCTTGAGGTATGGTAATGTATTGTTCTCTCATTCTTGCAATGCAGTCACACATCTTATTATTATACAAACTGTAGATTTATAAACATGAATATGATCCACCATCACATTCTGAAACGCTCCTATTGCGTAATAGCGCAAGGCAATTTAGTGCGTGCGATTTCTTTTCCAATATAATGCCCTATTTCATGCAAGAGAGCCATGAATGTGTCTTTCGATCATCTAAATCTAACCTTAAAATCAATATTATCGTATTCTTCTAGAGGATTCGATCTGTCTCTCAGTATTCTTTGTCTTGGTAGATGTTGTACTATATCAAACATAACCTCTACGTCAAACGATTCTATAATAGTAATAAAATTGTTTTATTCACAAAACTTTTCCTACACACACATGAATCTCGAGTTCACTGTGATATGTCTATTACATTTCACTTATTTACTTCTGATGATAACATATCCACGAAATTACTTAATACTGTCAGATACAAAAACAAGAAATATACGTACAATATGGCGGCTAACGATTCGTTAATAGTTTATAGCTCCGATTTTCGACCTACAGTTTACAGAGTGCTTTAACGAACCAATAGCTTTAAAGGTCGTTCTTGCAACGCTTATTGACGCTAAATGAACAGTTATAGGACCAATAGTGTTTAACGAACCTATAAATGCTTTCTTGTAACCCAGCATAAGTCGGTTAAATGTTAACACATATACACCAGCAATAACCTATAAATTTTAATTGCTCTTCGTAACAGTAGATTGTTGTAATATTTTAATTTCTTCCTCTTTCTCAACAGGATGTGAAACTGTTTGCAGAGAAACTGAAGACCAAAGTGAATTTCATTAGAGTTCCACTTGCAACATTTAATCATGTGGACTTTGTTTGGGCCAAGGATCTCTATAAACTCCTATACGAAAGCATAATTAAAACCATCAATAAACAATAGCCTTCACCAGTGACATGGTGAAGATGGTACATGTGAAAGAATCTACATATTAAAAATGCAGACGATCTGCAGAAGACAATTTCGTCTCTCAAGACTGAAGCTAATCAAACTTCAAATCAAAGAAAATGTACTGTAAAAATAAATACTAGTGATTTGTCGTACTATATGCTTTACATCTAAAACTTAAATTGTAAAGTCATATGAGTGGTGAAGTATTATAGTCCAGGGGCTCGTTTCATAATGTTAAATTACAAATTAATAATTTACAATCCAAAGTAAAAGATTACAAATTCCTGTAAACTGTGTTCCAAATAAGTATTTTAGTACGATTCTTACCGGTTGTTCTTTATGGTTGTGAAACTTGTACTCTCACTTTGAGAGAGGAACATAGATAGGTTAAGGGTGTTTGAGAATAAGGTGCTTAGGAAAATATTTGGGGCTAAGAGGGATGAAGTTACAGGAGAATGGAGAAAGTTACACAACACAGAACTGCACGCATTGTATTCTTCACCTGACATAATTAGGAACATTAAATCCAGACGTTTGAGATGGGCAGGGCATGTAGCACGTATGGGCGAATCCAGAAATGCATATAGAGTATTAGTTGGGAGGCCGGAGGGAGAAAGACCTTTGGGGAGGCCGAGACGTAGATGGGAAGATATTAAAATGGATCTGAGGGAGGTGGGATATGATGATAGAGACTGGATTAATCTTGCTCAGGATAGGGACCGGTGGTGGGCTTATGTGAGGGCGGCAATGAACCTTCGAGTTCCTTAGAAGCCAGTAAGTGAGTAAGTACAATTCTCGACATCTCTCAGTGCAGTCCCTACCCGGAGATCCGATTGAGGGACTATTTTACCTCCGGAGAATTTTACACTGAGGGACTCCATGAATCATAAGCAGTGAAAAATATAGTGGGACTGCGTTGATGTTAATGCAGCTTCTGTGGGTAGCTCTTTTGTTCTCAATTACTCAAATTTCTGAAAAATCTATTTGCATACTTACCGACTCCAAGGGGACTATATTTAATATAATTAAATATGTATCAACTCTATACGCACATTGAATTATTCCAATTCAGAAACAAGTAAACTAAAAAAAAAAAACTCCAAAATGAAATTACATTTCAATGGATACCTAGTCATTGTGGTATACTTGGAAACGAGAAAGTCGATAATATTGCAAAACAAGCAACATATTTGCAACCAAGACCTCTTCAAGTGATATCTCTATCCAGTGCTTTTGCTTCAAAGTCGCATTTTACAAACCTATGGATCAACAATTGGCTCTCTTCTGACAAAGGAAAAATTTTACTGTCTGTACAAAAGAAACCAAATGACCTGCCCAGACATGTTCAAACATTTTTAACAAGAGCCAGAACAGGTCACATTGTCACTCAATTGTACCTACACCGATTTCACATTTCTGATAATCCTATTTGTCTGTGGTGTAATAATCATGATGAAGATCTGGAACACATTCTCCTATACTGTCCATCCATAAACCACAAAAGGAGTAAATTAAAATCATCAGTACCAGTTGCAGAAGACACAGCCCTGCAGTATATATTGACTACACCCCAACTCTGGCTACTAGCAACAGGCATCTATAATGAACTCCGATCAAAATACCCCTCATTTCTCGTGAAAAACAACAACTGAATAGACTACAGTGGATTATAGTGGACTTTATGTTGTCAGCAAAGAGCTGGATACATTAAGAAGATTGATTGGATTGATCGAGTGATCGATTGTAAACTGTGTTGCAAAATGCAATCTTATTAATTTGTAAAGTTTGACAAGCTTTACAAAATCAGCTATAGAAATTTATAAACGGAATTATGCATAACACAATTTCTCCAACGACAGTCCACGCAAAGTCACTAAGGGGCAGAGCTAAAGATGCTGCATTTTTACCACTATCAATGGATATGTTTTTATGTTAATTTTATCCTAAAATAGATAAGCCCGATAAATTATATTTCAACAATACAAAATAAAAAAATATCGCAAGAAACATTTAGAAGTCTCAAAGTTTTGTTGTATTGGCAACGTTGAAGTTTCGTGATATGATTGGTCGATTACACCAAAGCGTTGATTGCTCTACGACAGGGGTTGGCAGAACGTCAACATAGGTGACGTCATATGAAACGCAGCCCGCCTTGCAAGACGCAGGGTAGCAGAAAGTAATAGGCTGGGGGAGGAAAGGACTGAACCACAGTCTACTAGCGGGTGTTCATTTCAAAGTGTGTCATGACGTCACTGTTGATGAGTCAGCGATTTGAAGCGAGTTTCAGCTTTTGTGTCAGAGAAGTTGCCTATTAATCAAGGCGTTCAATCTGAACTTGAGAACGTGTACGGTATAACTTGAACGTCGTAGCAATAGATGGCGGTCTGTACGGTCTGTGTGCTACCATAACCTCTTTCGAACTGTGTTTGGCGCGGCCTAGTCGTACGCAGGGTATTTGTTATCATCGGTTGCGTAAGGCAACATTGCACAACACAAATCAAATGCTCCGTGTCCATGTTGACCGTCGAAGTTAATGTCAACAAATACGTAAGTAATCGTCTTAACCCTCTCCCCATATCCCGACAGTAAGAAAAAACTCCCCTCAGTACATGTTTCGAAACAGTTCACATTCCTGCCACTACCGGCGTTACCGTACGTATCGGTAAGTACTCTTCTGAATGAACGCCGTACTTACTAGGCAACTTCTCTGGCACATAAGTAATACACCTCTGCGGAAGTGTAGGAAGATTGAATTCTCTAGGCTCATCGACTAGCCACATGACGGCATACAGCGAGCCATGACACACTTTGAACTGAACACTCAGTATATACAGTCACGAAGCTTGAGTTTTGAGGGTGCTAGAAACAATAGACTGTGACGGTACTATTTTGCATTGCCTGTAATGAGGCGATATTAGCGATCCTAGTGGTGAGCAACTATCTAATGTTTGCTTATTTACTACGTATTGTGCTTCGCGACTGTATATACTAGACTGTGACTGAACCTCGCCCGTATAGTCTGGAAATAAGTACCCGAACTATATGATGTCTTAGCATCCTTCTGATGGATTTGAAATTACTCATCAGCCTATCCGATGTTTTAATTACTGAAGTGAAATCTAGTTCTCCATCATAAGTTGAAATTTGTAATTGCTCAAATGAATGTTGGTTCGTCAATCGGGAGCGCGCTTTATATTTAACGTGGTTCATATATAATATATGTCGGGCCGCACATTGAAATAAACCTAGCACAAAATGGCCTAAGGAGTGGCTATTTTAAATTGTACTGAATTTTCGGGAAATTTTTAAATCTGAGAAATTTTCTCTTATTTAGGCTTCTTTGCAAAGTTTCAAAATTTTATATCAGAAAATGATATTGAGCATCACTTTTTTCTTAATCAGTATTCATATTATGGCAAAGTGCACATGCCAATATAGTTTTGTACAGGGACATAATTTTATTTTTTCTTCAATCTTTATTGTACCTAAGTTTTCCAATGTACTTCACTCTCCCCCCCCTCTACTAGCAAACTTTCAACCATCCTCCACACAGAACCAATGCCACGTATGCAGTCAGAGTCGCCTTACGGTCATAGTAAACTACTGAGTTAGTGAGTATAGTACGTTCCAGAAATATGTTCGCGTTTTCCAGTGACGAAAGAGCTTTCAATGTTAAATCATACTTTCGCACAGGTACTGTCGTCCGTTTGCCTACGTCGCGTCCCGGTTTTCCCCACCACCTTCTGCTCGCCCCTCTGTAAAGACTAATGACTGCGCTGTCTTAGCTCTTTTCTGAAAACATTTTCTGTTAGGAACTGGACGTTTAAGTAATATTATACAACTGTTTAAACTAACTTAAATAAAAGGACCTCGTTAAGTAATTAACTGTCACGTGATTTCCCCCCTTTCTACAACCCTGCGGCAAAACCACTTGGACGGACAGTAGATAGCATGTCTGAGTAATTTTATCTTTTCGGATCGGGCAGAAGTGAAGATTCAATTCACAATACGCAAGGTACTCTTTTATAGAGTAGGTACAGAATTATTTCAAGATGAGTTAGGTACTAGTACGAAGGACGTAACTGGTAATTGGAATTAGGTACAATAGTTTATAGTGCGATAATATCCACAAACAAATTGAAGCCTGTATCGAAATGAACGGCC
The DNA here is from genome assembly GCF_040183065.1 of Periplaneta americana. Taxonomy (NCBI): domain Eukaryota; kingdom Metazoa; phylum Arthropoda; class Insecta; order Blattodea; family Blattidae; genus Periplaneta; species Periplaneta americana. Next base: position 176,283,250 of record NC_091120.1, on the reverse strand, counting down.
ACCATTTTCAAAATTGTGTTTAAATATCCATATTATTATTTTTCAATTTAACTTCATTCTCTATATTGTACGCTAATGTGCTGTAGACAGTATAATAGACCGTGCATAATGAATACTTCCGAATGAATAGCTCAATTCGTCAGTAAAAACACTTATTGTTAATACTGTACTGTATTTTGATTAAACAAAAACCTAATGAAAATTATCAAACTCAAAATCGCGATGTTTCCTAGTTTACGTAAATGGATGAACTACTTTTCTTCCCTCTTATACCTAGTAAAGTGATTTGTTTGTATTTTACACCAGCATCATCGAACTTCAGTCGTGGAAGGTGGTAGCAAACGGTGTTTCCGGTTCTCAACCGTTAATCTAAAGGTATAGCCAGATTAATATTAGAAATGTTAGTAAAAATAAAATGATATCCGTGTATAATGCCTCTTTATGGTGGTAATATGAAACCCTTTAAGTAGTTTAGAACATAACAAACATATTACATTCTCTTCCTGTGCACAACAAAAGAATTTCTCTTCTCATTCTTCTACAAATATTCGTTTTGTTGCACTCTTTACTTTAGTGGTTTGGAAACAGACATGCTGATCGCCAGTTACGTAAGTATTCTGCTGTCCTACGTGGAGTGGGTGCGTGTGGAGGGATGCATTAGTGAACTACCCCTGCATAAGTATGACGTAAGATGCCGCTTGCCGCGTGAAATGCCGACCGCTGGTCTACGATGTAAATGAATACAGGAAACGTCAAATTCAACACACCCAGAATCGTTCAGCATGGCTGCTTTTTAGGTAACTAATGAGAATAGAATTGAAGTTTTGACAGAGTTAAGGGAAGTAAAGATATACGCGAATGAATACTGAAGGCTTAGAAACTCCATGAATTTCTACTATTGTAGTATTAGTAGTAGTATTTATTTATTTAACCTGGTAGAGATAAGGCCGTCAGGCCTTCTCTGCCCCTCTACCAGGGGATTACAACTATAATATGAACAATAAAATTACAATTAACATTAAATTTACAATTACAATTACAATAAAATTAAAGTACGACAAGATTACCTGATTAATGAAAGCTAGACATAGAAGTTAAGAAAAAGAATATTTTTGTATTTACTGAATTACAAATTAAACCTACAATAACAAAAATCTATAGTAATGAAATTACCGGATATTGAAATATTTTGTGATAGATTAAGAGAACTATTTACAAGAAACCATATCTGAACGAGTCTCAATTACTGGCCAAGTGCCTAGTAAGTTTACGTTTGAATTGAATTTTATTTCGACAGTCCCTGATGCTAGCAGGTAATGAATTCCAGAGTCTTGGCAGGGCTATTGTGAAAGAGGATGAGTATGAGGAGGTGCGATGGGATGGTATTGTTAGTATTGTTTCATGGCGAGAGCGTGTGTTCAGATTGTGGTGGGAAGAAAGGTAAGTGAAGCGAGACGACAGGTACGAAGGAATAGAAGAGTTCAAGATTTCGAAGAGAAGGAGAAGTGAATGTAAATTTCTTTTCTTATCTAGTTTAAGCCAACCTATTGCTTCCAGGGATGGGGTGATATGATCATATTTACGAACATTGCTTACAAAACTTACACACAAGTTATAAGCACGTTGAAGTTTCGTTTTGTTGTCGCTGGAAAGGTCAGTCAGTAAAATGTCAGCATAGTCAAAATAGGGAAATACAAGCGTCTGCACAAGGGACTTTTTTAAGCAAGAGGGAAGATGAACATTTATCCTTTTTAGCACATGGATAATAGAATATACTTTTCTCCAGGTCTCTGTGATTTGCATGTCCCAGTTGAGATTATTATTCATGTGAATGCCAAGATTTTTTACCGAAGAACTGAAAGGGATATGCACTGTACTTACTGTAACGGGGGAAATGTCGACATGTTGTGTGACATGATACCCAGTAACCTTCCAATGAAAGCAATACTAAGTAGCCTAGTTGTTTGATTTTCCCTCTTGGATGTTGGACATGAGGTTATAAATTTTTGAGCGTCGGGACTCATTTCAAACCTTTAATTATATTCATACAGTGATATGAATATGTTCCTAGTCATTTGCCGGAAAATATTATGTCTTCTTGAACTAAATTCAATTCTTCATTTCAGTCACTCCTGAACAACACTATAACTGTTGTTTTAATTTAACTCTTACTGGTGTCCACTGTGCAGATAATAAACAAATTTAATAAACTTGCATTTACGGCATGCATAATTTGATAACTGCTCTTATTCACAGTCTATTTCCACCATGATAACTCCTCAATTTGAAACACCACACAACATTATTGAATGTATGTTAGCTTTACGATGGTTGCGAAATGGTAGATACTTTATAATTTACAAACAGTATTTACTAGAGATGGGAAAAGTTGTTATTTTCTCGTAACAGTTCCAACTGTTCCAGTTCCATGAAAATACTAGGTTCCAAATAACAGTTCCAAAATAACAGTACCGCCATATATTTTATAGCCTACGCCGATATATATATATATATATATATATATATATATATATATATATATATATATATATATATATATATATATTTAATGTGGAAACTGTACCAGAATAAAACACACCAGGAATGAACGAAACTCCTCCAGAGTCAAGTCCCTAAATTCAGTTCTGTCATTCTGTGAAGCGTGTGACACAATTTATTTTTGTTAAAACCCTTTAGTCAAAGTAGTTTATGCAAACATTTGGGTAAAAAAGGCAATAGTATAAGTCGAGGGCCATGAGAAAGTCCAGAAGTCATACTGACAGTATTGACACCACGAAACCAGTTACGTTATACACGTATTAATGCAAGACGCCAGTTCAGGATAAAAAGTTGGTATTTATTTTGTCCCTGAAAATTGTTAAAAGTAGCCAGATCTAGTGACAAAGTCGGTAAATTGATAACACTGCAGCTACGGTTATCATAATGTAGTTCCATACACGGCCGACTTGATGCTAGCTTCGCTTCACCTTTGAAAGCGAAGGTATCATCAAGTCGGCCGTGTTCCATAACATCGAGTATATTGTAACATGTAACAGCAAGTATTTTGTATAACAGGTACAGTACTACTAGTATGCAATGTAACAGTGATGGTTTGGAACAGGCCGTTACGTTATTTTATAGTCATGACTCATAATGTAGTTCCATAACATCGAGTATTTTTTGTAACAGCAAGTTATTTTTTGTAACAGCAAGTATTTTTTGTAACAGTGGAAGAGCCACGTACTACTAGTACGTAATGTAACAGTGGTATTTAAGAACATGTACGGACGCTAAATGGTCACATACTTGTGATGCAGTACGATGTCATAATGAGTCGAGATGTGAATTCCTGGAAATGAAATCTTTTCTAATGCTAAATTGAATTCGTAGATCAGGTTTGTTCGAAGCAGGAAATGTAATGTAATTTTAAATTATTTGTAAATTGGTCACGAAATCGAAATGGATCCCAGTGGTAAATAAAACCTAACCTATTCTTCCTCTTCTGCTCAGCTGAAGGTCACAGTAGTGTTCAATTTCTCCAAAAATGCGTAAATAAAAGCTATAATAATTTTGGCCGTGCTAAAATTCATATTAATAATGTATCGTCATGAAGAATAATAATCTCATTGTAATGAAATATGAAAATTTACCGTTGTACTTTTTTTTAAACAAAAGAACTTCAATAATACAGTCATGTTTCAACAGATTTTAGTTTAATTTCAAGAATTGGCAATGAAACTAAAACTGTAAAATATTTGGAAATAAAACATAACCTATATATTTTCATCTCCCTTGATATAATTCACAATGTAGTTCCTATAATAGAGGCATTATGTTATTTGATAGAATCCTATACTTAATTAACATCAGTTCCAAGATAGTGTGTACATTTTTTAAAGGCTATCTTCGTATCTTTACTATTTATCTTTTACTTTAGTTTCCAACATTTATTTCAATACGACGAAAGGATTCCTAATTCTGCTTTCAAACAGTGGCGCCAACTTATATGGGCTCGTGGAATCCAAGCCCACCCAATAATTTATCGTGAGATTTATTTAACTTAAGGCTCGTCAAATGTTTGAGCCCACCTACTGTTTTTCAAAAGTTGGCGTCACTGCTTTCAATAGTACCAAACATGTTCCGTTCTGTGGAACAGGCGTTGTCATAATGTAGTTCCAAAGTGAAACGAGTATTTGTAACCGCAAGTATTTCGTACTAGGTCAGAGCAACACTGTTATTTTGGAACATAGTGCTCCAAGGTGCTGTTACTTTTTGGAACAGTTCCAAACAAGGAACGGTTCCAAAATAACTGTTACGTTATTTTTTCCCCACCTCTAGTATTTACATTTACAAGAATTTTAATCATTAGAGATGGGAAAAGTTATTTTCTCGTAATAGTTCCAACTGTTCCAGTTCCATGAAAATACTATGTTCCAAATAACAGTACCACCATATACTCGTATTATATAGCCTACCTCGAACTTCGATCCACAGCACCGGATCGATCCCTCTCCTCCAGTGTTTCTCCATTTGTGGCCTGACTCCATGTTTTTACCATAACAGATAAATTCCGTAGCATCAGAAATTAATCTTCACGCACACGAGCGCGCACACACACACACACACACACACACACACACACACACACACACACACACACACACACACACACACACACACAGATATATATATTAACTTGGAAACTGCTCCAAAATAAAACACACCAGAAATGCACGAAACTCCTCCAGAGTCAAGTCCCTAAATTCAGTTCTGTCATTCTGTGAAGTGTATGACACAATTTATGTTAAAACCCTTTAGTCAAAGTAATTTATGCAAACATTTGGGTAAAAAAGGCAAAAGTATAGGCCTAGGTCGAAAACCATGAGAAAGTCCAGAAGTCATACTGACAGAATTGACATCACAATACCAGTTAGCAACAGTTGTCATAATGCAGTTCCATAACATGAGTATTTTGGAACTGCAAGTATTTTATATAACAGGTACAGTACTACTAGTAACAGTGGTTTTTTGGAACAGCCGTTACGTTATTTTATAGTCATAACTCATAATGTAGTTCCATAACATCGTGTATTTTGTAACAGCAAATATTTTGTATAACAGGTAGTATGTAATGTAACAGTGGTGTTTTGGACGCTAAATGATCACATACTTCCCTATATGCCATGTGATGCAATATGATGTCATGACTCGAGATGTTAATTCGTGGAAATGAAATGTTTTCTGATGTTAAATTGAATTCGTACAAGTAGTAGATCATGTTTGTTCGAAGCAGGAAATGTAATGTAATTTTAAATTATTTGTAAACTGGTCACGAAATCGAAGTGGATCCCAATGTTAAATAAAACCTAACCTATTCTTCCTCTTCTGCTTACCTGAAGGTCACAATAGTGTTCAATTTCACCAAAAATCTATACTAATAATAAATCTGTAGCCAAAATTTTTCTGGTAATTTTCGATTTTCCAAAAATAATTGGTTGAAACCGAAAATCGCTTTTTTTGAAATTTTTGTCTATATGTCTGTCTGTCTGTATGTTTGTTAACTTTTCACACGATAATGGCTGAACGGATTTCGATAAAAATTGGAATATAAATTAAGTTCGTTGTAACTTAGATTATAGGCTATATGGCATTCAAAATACGTTATTTAAAAGGGGGGTTATAAGGGGGCCTGAATTAAATAAATCGAAATATCTCGCTTATTATTGATTTTTATGAAATATGTTACATAACAAAAGTTTCTTTAAAAATGATTTCTGATAAGTTTTATTCTTTGAAAAATTTTGATAGGACTGATATTTAATGACATAAATGAGTTTTAAAATTAAAATAACTGCCATCTAAGGTGGTGTATTGAAATAAAAAACGAAAGACTTCGTCTATAAGGGACCTTGGACACAACAATCGAAAGCTATGAAACATAGCCTACAGACAATGTTTCTGTGTTTGTATGAAGTAATATCAAAAGCTAAATTAACGGATTTGTATAATTAATTATTATTTCATCATTGGAAAGTGTAGTTTAGCTGGATGGACATAATGCTATAATGTTATTACAGTAACTTGTGAGTGAATTGAGGACAGGTAAGATTAAAATAGCTTCTTATGCACAGAAAACTTGAGAGGTTATTCTGTATATTCATTTCCTGTATTTCTTAAAATAATGTTTATGAACATATTCATTTTTATCTCAGAGAATTAATGAACGAGAATGTATTGATTTAGTATGCAGTAATAGTACGTTAGCTTAGCAATCCATTATTTTATAATTCAAATTTTAACTATGCTCAATTGAATCGTGTTAAAATACATAAAATATATACTGTATGCAATAAATGCAATGCAAAAAATTGGGTAATGAGCCAAGCAGATTATGTTGCGCTGTTGTAAAAGTTGTTCCTCCTGAGATTCAAGAGCTCCCACAACAAATTAAAAACTTTCTAATTCGAGTACATCCGTTATCAACACACTTTTTACATAATATAATATAATATAATATAATATAATATAATATAATATAATATAATATAATATAATATAATGTAATATAATACAATATAATATAATCTATATATAATTTGAACTGGTAATGAAAATTACGGGAAAACGGCTTAACGTATTTTAATGAGCGACCCTTCATTTTCATGCCTGGCATCCAAAGTTTTTCGGAAAAGTAGTAGTTTTCAGTGAAATGTCAATTTTCCTACATAATTTTCCTATTTTCCAAAATCCATCTGTTGTCAGTTTTGAGAACTAATTTTATAGAATCACGGCCGACTTGATTGAATTTCAGAACAAAACACACACTACAATAAACAATAGGCTATTACACGAAGGCCATGACCTGTAGGATTGCCGACATATTTAGAGCTAAATTAAATTTGTTATTAAAAACTGATTATGCAGTGTATAATTTTCTGAGTACAGCTGTGTATTGGATATTCAAATCTACGAAACTTGAGGTGGTTTGATGACATTATTACCATTAGAAATTGAATATTATTATAGTTAGTATCATGATGCGTCCATTCTTCATTAATTGTACATAATATTGATGCTATATTGATGACATGAAAGTGAAACGTTTTGAGGTTATGTAAGTAAATGTAAAGAATATCTTAATTTAGATCTTCATTTCTATAATTTACTGAGTGACTGCTATATATAAAAGTACAAAACTTAAGATAATAATATTGTTATTAGAAATCAAATATTTTTATACTTATTAACCCAGTGGGGTTGGGTCTTTTTCATATACTTAATGGCGGTGTAGTGTAGATATTGATATGTGTCATTGTCTTCAGTATTGGCTCGAGAGAGCGCAAAAATTACAGTTCCTAAGGAAAGCTCAAAAGGTATTACTTACTGATAAAATATGAGGCCTACAAAATTTTGTAGTCTCCAGATCATTTCAGCAAGATCTCTTAGTAGGATAAAATGATTTTACGCTCTACATTTCAAGTTCTACATACAGCAGCTATACGAAAATGCTATTGTTCGAAAGCTTAGCAATCCTGACTTTTTTTTTAACTTTTGCCTACAATCCACAATGACCTAAAATAGCTACTGCTATCGTCCTGACATTGATACTTGCGTTTTGGCGTTGAAACTCAAAAACTGAAGTTGGATAGGTTCAAGAAAAAGTATTTGGCCTAAAAAACTCCATTCAGAGGGAGTATGTTTCATTATTATGGAAGCAAATAACTATCAGTATTCTTCATTGAAAATAAATCTGAAAAATTTTTATTTGAACGTCTAACAAACTTAGTTTGCAGCAGCATTTGCTGCACAAGCCACTAGTATAATATAATATAAACATAATAATAAATCTGTAGCCAAAATTTTTCTGTTAATTTTCGCTTTTCCAAAAATAATTGGTAATAACAATTAAGAAACATGTTAAAGGAATTGTCATTGCACCAAATGAGTGGTCTCTGGATCAAAATGATCGCATTTTAATATTTTAAATACAATTTAAATTAAGTAACATATTAAACGATTTATCCTTCTATCAAACACGAATGTTCCCAGGATCAAATGTCCTATTTTAATTATGTAATTACTTTATATTTATTTCTAACGGGTGCAGCGGAGCGCACTGGTATGGCTAGTGTTAAATAAAACTTAACCTATTCTTCCTCTTCTGCTTAGCTGAAGGTCACAACAGTGTTCAATTTCTCCAAAAATTAGTAAATAAAAGCTATAATCATTTCGGCCTTGCTAAAATTCATGATAATACCGTAATAAGAGTAATAATCTCATTGCAATGAAATATGAAAATTTACTGTTGTACTTTTTTTAAATAAAATAACTTCAACAATAGTCATGTTTCAACAGACTTTAGTTTAATTTCAAGAATTTGTAATGAAACTAAAAATGTAAAATATTTGGAAATAAAACATAACCTATATATTTTCATCTCCCTTGATAAAATTCACAATGTATTTACTATAATACAGGCATTATGTTATTTTATAGAATCCTATACTCAATAACATCAGTTCCAAGATAATGGTTATATTTTTTAAAGACGATCTTCGTATATCTTTACTATTTATCTTTTACTTTAGTTTCCAACATTTATTTCAGTACGACGAAAATATTCCCAATTCTGCTTTCAAACAGTGGCGCCAACTTATATGGGCTCGTGGGATCCGAGCCTACCCAATAATGTGTCGTGTTATGAGATTTATTTAACTTATACCTCAAATGTTTGAGCCCACCCACTGTTTTCCAAAAGTTGGCGTCACTGCTTTCAATAGTACCAAACATGTTCCGTTCTGTGGAAGGGCGTTTTCATAATGTAGTTCCAAAGTGAAACGAGTATTTTGTAGCCGCAAGTATTTCGTACTAGCTCAGAACAACACTGTTATTTTGGAACGTAGTGTTTCAAGGTGCTGCTACTTTTTGGAACAGTTCCAAACAAGGAACTGTTCCAAAATAACCGTTACGTTATTTTTTCCCCATCTCTAGTAAACACTGTGAAACAAATCCCACAAATTATAACCATTGCAGGGCAGCTGTGAAATACTACTTTGAAACATGAGGAATGCTTTAAAAGTTCAAAATTTTGGAATTCTGCCTAAAGATTAAAACTTCCTTTCATATTTTCTTTTCTGGAAATTCTTTATTTTAGAGTTGTGGTGGGTGTAAAGAAATAGTTCATACGCATTTATCACCAAGTATCCGAAAGAATAAGCTGTGAAGAATCGGATTACCTAACAATCCCTGTACTTCCACGTGCGTCATCCGATTTGTCTTTTAACGTAAGCATTTATGCACGAGGGACAAATGGAGATTTCAACATCTGACGTCACTTGCTTAGCAACGGCGAGTTACATCACACTATTGCCTAGCAACAGCAACAAGTTACGTCCCACTATTGCTTAGCAACGCAATGAGTTACGCCACTTGCTTAGCAACGGCGAGTTACATCACACTATTGCCTATCAACAGCAACAAGTTACGTCACACATTGCTTAGCAACACAACGAGTCACGTTACACTAATCTGAAACGTGGCTAGCGAGAAAGGCTACGATGCAAACCGGAGTCACGTGGTTATCATGGTCTAGTCATGGCCACCTTGACAATTGCCTGATATAATCGTCGTCGCGTTGAATCCCGGATGCATTAATATATCCTTGGAGAATGTTGTATTGTCTCGTCTCGTCTTCTAAAATACGGATTCGAAGACTCTTTCTTCATCTTGCAACGGGGTTCCATACACAAGCTCTTTTAAATGACCCCACGAATAAAAGTATAGTGGGTTTAGGTCCGGAGATCGCAGAGGCCAAGGAATTGGTTCATCTCTACCTATCCATCTGTCACGGAACCTTTAATTTATGAATCGACGTACATTGACACTGAAATTAGCAGAAGCTTCATCGTATGTGAAGTACGTGTTTCGTCATATTGCTAATGGCACGTTGTATAACAGAACAAGCAAGATGTACTGTAAGAACACTTTGTATCTTTCTCTATTGAGACTGGGTGGAAGAACATGAAGTCCTACCAAAATGTCACCAACAACGCCCGGCCCAAACACTGACATTTCCATGTGGTATGCTGTTTTTTTTCTTCCCCATTATGTACCGCATCATACAATATAAGGTAGAATTGTAGAAAAATGGCTGTCAAAAGTAAATAAAACGTTTTCGGATCAATGTTCATATAACATTTTTTCATTCTCTATATGAGAGGAATATGCCTCTAAAATTTAGACATACATTTTAATTACACCCTGTATATAAACTTGTTCAATGTTGCCATGTTATGACTAAGAATGTGACGTCGCGCCGCAGCCTGTCTTTCTTGTTAGTCACAATTCTGAAATCACTTATTCAGCAACGGCGAGATACGTCACACTATTTGTAACAGTCGGACGAGTCCACTTAGGCGAGAGAAGTAAGGGGGTAATTTCCACCCGTCAATCCACATATTCAACAGCAGTACTTTTATAACAGTATATGTGTATATTTTAACATAATCACCCCATTTCATGTGTAAAAAAATTACAAGAACTTGCCAAAATGACCACAAAACAAATTGAAAAACAGTATCAATTCTTTAATGATAAGTCGTTGGAAACTAGGAACCCATCTTGTTGATGTAATTACTATTCTAATATAAACTAACCTAGCGTAATATAAACTAACCTAACCTACCTACAGCCACTCTTCTCGGAAAAAACAGACACGTTTACATGATTTATCACCAGAACAATGAGACCTTATCGCCGGGCTTCGCATGTTTGTCACAAGAGCTATATTGGATGGAGTAGTTTCTCCTGGTACATTAATGACGTCAGTCAAAGACGCAAGCAGGTTACAAGACCTCTATGAGTCCTGACTTGTGTTATGTAGAAGTGCACATTGTTACGTATGTTTGTATGTAGATGAGTTCATTGTGATCCCGTTCAGTCATAGAGGAGGCGCATTAGAAGACAAGTGCCGTCACCTTATCTACACTGCAGTTATTTATTTCGGAATTTGGAAATGATTATTTTTGTGTAAGGAATGGTAACATATTCTTAGAATGTATATTTTTAGTAGGTTATTTTACGACGCTTTATCAACAGCTTAGATTATTTAGCGTCTGAATGAGATGAAGGTGATAATGCTGGTGAAATAAGTCCGGGGACCAACACCGAAAGTTAACCAGCATTTGCTCATATTGGGTTGACGAAAAACTCCGGAAAAAACCTCAACCAGGTAACTTGCCCCGACCGGGAATCGAATCCGGGCCACCTGGTTTCGCGGCCAGACGCGCTAACCGTTACTCCACAGGTGTGGACTTTAGAATGTATATTTTTTGTCATTGTAATATTAATTATTTCAATAAAGAGGTGTAAATTATTGTTTGTATATATGTATAAAACTTCTGTTGTGTATTTATTATCAGATTATCAATTCTGAATTTCAATTGTAATCAATGGCGTGGCAAACACATTGTTTAAAACGTTTCGATTGTGCGAACCATTAAAATCAAGTTGCAGTGTTGCCACATTCTAGTATATACAGTCACGAAGCTTGAGTTGTGAGGGTGCTAGGAACAATAGACTGTGCCGGTACAATTTCGCATTGTCTGTAATGAGGCGATATTAGCGATCCTAGTGGTTAGCAACTATCTATGGACGCATATTTACTACGTATTGAGCTTCGTGACTGTATATACTAGACTGTGGTGTTGCCATGATAAGCTCCATTATACAGTATTTCGAATTCACCGTAGGCCTACTGCACTGCCAATTATGGAGTGAGCGTCAGACATTTGAATTCCCTCCGTACAAGGTTGTATTTCTCGATAAATTCAGTGTGACAACAATGCGAAGCCTGTTTATCACACTTGAGAAACTGCGGTATTTTACAAGTCTTTGTTGTTGTCCTCGCTAATTTATATATCTGTCGTAGAAGTGAACATATAAATTTTTCTTTTTTTCCACTTTTCCGCCGAAACCTATGAATGACGCATCAAGCGAAACAAGTGGACATAATACTGAATGGCGCCAAACTTAAGTCAAGGTGTATAAGATTACCACAAAGAAAAGATGATTCAGTAAGTATCCTGTAGGCTGTGATCAAAGTTTCCTAACGTGTTTATTATGATTATTGCACACGTCATTCTGCTGACACATAGAGAATTAAATTTCTGTCTTGAACATTCGTACTAGAGTCATTTCGCCACATGTTCGAAGCATGTCTGTATGAGACTATGCGGAAATATCTTCCAATCCAGACTAAATCCAACAATCTGATAGAAACTAAAATCAGCTGTAAATGTCTAATATGCCATGAAATCGGGACATTTTGATATGTGTTCAAATTATTTCGGGACGCGGGACGCATTGGTCAAAATCGGAACTGTCCCGGTAAAAACGCGACGGTTGGCAAGCCTAGTGATGATTGTTTTGTCCCTCATTGACGAAACAGTTGAAAACAAACTGGCTTTACACACGAATTTCATTCATATTTCGCGGTGTTGCCACATATTTTACTGAAAATATCAGTTAATAATAAACCTAGTTCTATAGGGTAGACTCGGCTAATTCCGCAATATTAAGAAGTAAATCTATCATATTTTCATCAAAATGTTTATTGAAAAATATTATAAAGGTATGTAGACATGGACGAAACCTTTCATTACCAAATGAGATAAAGAAACCTATTAAATGCAAATATATTTAGTTGTACATACATTACGGTTGAAAAAGAACTCGGGCAATTCCGCAACAGTGCGGATAAATCCGCAATAGGGTATGGCTAATACCGCAGTAGTAAATAATTATGAAATACATTATGAAAGTAACACAAAAGGAACAATTTATATGTAAAAATGCTCACTTTCTTCACAGCTGTGTAGCAAAACACGAAAAACAGCCAACTTTCGATGTTAATGTTACGTTTTATTTAACGACGCTTGCAACTGCAGAGGTTATATCAGCGTCGCCGGATGTGCCGGAATTTTGTCCCGCAGGAGTTCTTTTACATGCTAGTAAATCTACTGACATGAGCCTGTCGCATTTAAGCACACTTAAATGCCATCGACCTTGCCCGGGATCGAACCCGCAACCTTGGGCATAGAAGGCCAGCGCTATTACAACTCGCCAACCAGATCGACGCCAACTTTCGATGTTTCACTGTATTGCCGAAAAAAGGTGTCAACCAATTTCCTTGATTTTTTTCTATAGCACTGCAGAGGACATGCCTTCTGTTGACAATCTCTCAAAACTTACGTTCACGGTATTGTAAAGCCGCAGTAAAATCTTATATGCACTACTGCGGAATTACCCGTACTGCGGAATTAGCCGAATTTTACCTACCTTCTTAAGTTAATTCTGTACAACATAGAAACAAACGATAGTAGTTATTTACTTATGCTCAGTTACAGATAACATACAGTTAATGACTTCTATAGAGACGAGTCTAAGAGAAATCCTTCTATACGTATTGCCTTTGTAATTTAACACGGTACTAATGTAGCTGAATTAATAATCGGGTTGGTTCCATAGCTTGTCTTCAAACAAGTCTACAAGCAGTCTTCGACTCGAAATTCTGCTTCCTTTCTTTTACAATGTTCTCTTGCAAAGTACACGAAAGTATAGAAGCAACGGAGAGGAATAAGATCTTCCCTCAAGCGTGAACCCCCTTAAGGGAGTTTTACCTTAAACTTAAGATTAAAGAGTTGGAAACTCCGCAATGTAGGCTTTCCTCCGGGATCGCGCAGAAGGAAGAGCGTTTTAATTATCCATATCCTCTTCCCCTCGACTGGACTGCAAACTTAACTCGGTTCCTAGAATTCCCATGCGCAATCCAAACAAACATGACATTTAATGTATGAAAATGGCCTTGTAAAAAAACGTTCGGATTGAATATTAAGAAAACTGAAAATACATCGACCTCAACGACAAGCGAGCTCTTGATACATCTCCGTGCTTGGTACTTGCGTCATAAGCTAAATGAAGGACAGCGAGCCTGCACACGAAGAGTTAGAGCTGACCTTTGTAATCATCAAAGGTCACTGCTAGTGTAACATCTATCGACGTCTCACACCAAGGTACAATTAATCTGGGTATAAGAATGTGTCCTATATATCACACTGAGGTATAGACCGGCCTAGTTGTCAATTATACCACGGTCCCATTCTTTAGTAGTGCCAAATAAATGCTACAAGTAAATTGTCATTGAAGGTGACGGCACCATTCTTTATATTGTAGTACAGGGACATCATTTTTATTTTTACTTCAATTTTTATTGTGCCTGAGTTTTTTTAATGTACTTCACTCCCACCCCTTCTATTAATGAAGTTCCAACTGTCCTCCAGACAGAATCAAGGCCGCATATAGAAAACAGCACTGAGTTAGTGAGTATAGTACGTTCCAGAAATATGTTCGCGTTTTCCAGTGACGAAAGAGCTTTCAATATTGAATCATATTTTCGCACAGGTACTGTCCGTTTGCCTACGTCGCATCCCGATTTCCCCCACCCGATTCTGCACGCCCCTCTGTAAAAGCTGGGCTGTCTTAACTCTTTTCTGAAAACATTAATTTCTGTTAGGAATTGGACGTTTACGTAATATTATACAACTGTTTAAAATAAATTAAATAAAAGGGCCTCGTTAAGTAATTAACTGTCACGTGATTTCCTCCCTTTCTACGATCCTACGGCATAACCACTTGGATGGACAGTAGATAGCATGTTTGAGTAATTTTATCTGTGCGGGTCGGGCAGAAGTGAAGATTGAATTTACAGTACGTAAGGTACTCTTTTATAGAGTAGGCACAAAATTATTTCAACATGAGTTACTAGTACGAAGGACGAAACTGGCAATTGGAATTAGATGCAATAGTCTATAGTGCGATAATATGCACAAAAGAACTGAAGCCTGTATCGAAATGAACGGCCGCCATTTTCAAATATGTGTTTAAATATCCATATTATGATTATTTTTCAATTTAACTTCATTCTCTAAATTGTACGCTAATGTGCTGTAGACAGTATAATATACACTGCATAATGAATACGTTCGCATGGATAACTCAGTTCGTGAGTAAAAACACTCATTGTTAATACAGTACTGCATTCTGATTAAACAAAAACCTAATGAAAATTATCGAACTCAAAATCGCGATATTTCCTAGTTTACGTAAATGGATGAAGTACTTTTCTTCCCTTCTATACCTAGTAAAGTGATTTGTTTGTGTTTTACGCCAGTATCATCGAACTTCAGCCGTGGAAAGGGGTAGCGAACGGTGTTTTTCCGGTTCTCTAAAGGTATAGCCAGGTTAATATTAAAAATGTTAGTAAAAATAAAATGATGACCCTGTATTAATTTCTCTAGGAATCTCTCTACATCAGCGATGGGCGTTTGAGTGCATTTGCCCTCCGTGCGCACGGGGAATTCCAGGTGCAGCGCTGTAGTGTGCCAGCAGCTATAACAGATCGTACAGCTTTTAAATGAGCTAAATTTAGGACTTCAGGGAAAGAAATTCTTAATACACAATTTGCAGGTAGAATTGCAGCTTTTAAGGAAAATTGCTGTTATGGATACGTCAAATGGAAAAGGGCGAAATATATCATTTCCCATCCTTATCTAAGCGCATAGAATTTTGAACAACGAAAATTTCGAAATGTACGCATGTATTCTATCCGGTCTATTAGAAGAATTTACATCAAGGTTCCACGATTTAGATTGCCTGGAAATGGATTTGCGTGTTTTTGCTACATGTTCTGATTCCAACTGATTATTGATAACGTCCCTCCTTCATTATAGTGTGAAATCCACTTTTATGCGGATTCCCAAGACGACGCTTTCCCAATCTGCATAAGCTGTGTGAGAAAGTTCTGTGTTTATTTGGTTCACTTATAGATGTGAACAGTTATTTTCTATTACGAAAATAAACAAATCTCAAACAAGAAATGATGGGCTTTTAACGGCAGTTCTTGGCATAGCTCGTGCTAATACAGTTTCTCCAAATCTTGAGAAATTGAGTAATATGAATTAATGTACAACAGACATGTTTTGTTTTGTGTTTAAGGGAGCGTTTCATTACTTTGTGTTCTTATTTAGTTTGGTAGAATAACATTTTCTTTTGTCCACACCTGTGGAGTAACGGTCAGCGCGTCTGGCCGCGAAATCAGCTGGCCCGGGTTCGATTCCCGGTCGGGGCAAGTTACCTGGTTGAGGTTTTTTTCCGGGGTTTTCCCTCAACCCAATATGAGCAAATGCTGGGAACTTTCGGTGTTGGACCCCGGACTCATTTCACCGGCATTATCACCTTCATCACATTCAGACGCTAAATAACCTTAGATGTTGATAAAGCGTCGTAAAATAACCTACTAAAAAATAAAACATTTTCTTTTGAAACATACAGCACGTACCGCAACTTGAATAAACCGGTTTTCGTGCACTCTATAAGCACACTTCTCTCGTAGTACACCGTGCAAGCACAGAGTGCATAATTCTGCCCAGCCCTGCTGTACACCAATCTTTTAATAACACGTTTATTTTTATCTCAAAATCACCTTAAGACGACAGCAAAATCGAGGAGTGTTTGTGGGAAACGAAGAAATGCCAGGAAGCTTTATGTCGGTTGTTTAATTTAAAATGTATTTTATACTGTTGCTAATACTCATATGAATTCTCATGGTATTAGTTGCTAGGCCATGAATCAATTGCAGCTTGTGTAATCATGCCCAATGACACCACCTCCCCTAGCTACGGGCATGAGAGCGCCGAATTTGCGTATAAAATTAGCCATGTCTCGCTGCCTCTCTTAAGGCCTCGGTGAAAACAACGAAAAAGCCATTAAAAACGAAAATTTTGTTTTTAACTCTAAAAATTAAATAATGTTTCAGTTTTCTAAATCTGCGCTTAGGCTATATAATAATAATAATAATAATAATAATAATAATAATAATAATAATAATAATAATAATAATGAGATCATTTAGATATTTATCTAACATTGAGAAACCTGAAACAGCTATTATTGTTAACAAGAATTGTTAGAAAAATATTTCGTTAGCCTATTCTTAAATTGGTTTGATGTCTGACAGTCCCTGACATTACTCGGTAGGAAATTCCAAAGCCGAGGAACAGCCACAGTGAAAGAAGATGAATATGAGGATGTTCGGTGGGAGGGAATGGATAATATTGAGGAGTATTGTGATCGTGTGTCTAGCTTATGATGGGTGTATAAATTTTGAAAACGAGACGCAAGATAGACAGGAGTGGAGAAATCCAATATGTGAAAGAGACGGGAAAGACAGTGGATTTTCCTACGATCTTCTAGACGGAGCAGGGACAACATTTCGAGGGATGGTGTTATGTGATCAGCCCGGCGAATATTGCAGACGAAACGGACGCACATATTATGAACACATTGTACTCTATATTGGCTCTATGACAATTTAAAGCCCGTCAGGACGAATTTAAAGGGACCAGCGCGTGCGTGGAGCTGCAACCCTTTAAACTGACACTCAGCTGTCATTCTGACAGACTTTGTTCTTCATTCTAACTAATTTTACTTTTCATTCAGTTCATATTTAGCACTGTTATGTAGAAGAAAAATGTGTGGTAGACATGTATAGGATATCGATAGTATATACAGGGACATCATTACTTCAATTTTTATTGTATCTGAGTTTTTGAATATACTTCACTCCCACCCCCTCTACTAGCAAACTTACAATGCAGTCAAAGTTGCCTTACGGTCATAGTAAACATTACTGAATTAGTGAGTAAAGTACGTTTCAGAAATATGTTCGCGTTTTCCAGTGACGAAAGAACTTTCTATATTGAATCCTATTTTCGCACAGGTACTGTCGTCCGTTTGCCTACGTCGCATCCCGATTTCCCCCACCCGCTTCTGCTCGCCTCTCTGTAAAGGCTAGTGGCTAGGCTGCCTTAGCTCTTTTCTGAAAACATTAATTTCTGTTAGGAATTGGACGTCTACGTAATATTAGTAAACTATTTAAAATAACTTGAATAAAAGGGTCTCGTTAAGTAATTAACTGTCACGATTTCCCCTTTTTCTACGACCCTGCGACAAAACCAATTGGACGGACAGTAGATATCATGTCTGAGTTATTTTATCTTTTCGGATCGGGCAGAAGTGAAGATTGAATTTACAGTACGTAAGATTCTCTTTTATAGAGTAGGTACAGAATTATTTCAACATGAGTTACTAGTACGAAGGACGAAATTGGTAATTGGAATTAGGTACAATTGTCTATAGTGCGATAATATGCACATTAGAACTGAAGCCATCATTTTCAAAAATGTGTTTAAATATCATATTATGATTATTTTTCAATTTAACTTCATTCTCTATATTGTACGCTAATGTCCTGCAGACACTGCATAATGAATACGTCCGCAGTTCTTGAGTAAAAGCACTTATTGCTGATACTGTACTGTATTTTGATTAAAGAAAAGCCTAATGAAAATTATCACACTCAAAATCGCGATATTTCCTAGTTTACGTAAATGAATGCACTACTTTTCTTCCCTCCTATACCTAGTAAAGTGATTTGTTTTGTATTTTACGCCAATATCATCGAACTCCAGTCGTGGAAGGCGATAGCAAACGGTGTTTCCGATTCTCAATCGTTAATTCAAAGGTATAGCCAGGTTAATATTAGAAATGTTAGTAAAATAAAATGATGTCCCTGTATATTATATACATGCTGTACTTTGATACTCGTTTTCTTGATTTTCCAATTTTCAACATATTGTAACATTCAAAATGCTCTAATGCAGCTTTTCTCAAACTTTTTTGAACTTTTTAAAGTCACGACAGTTCCGCGGACCACCTTACTCTCGTTCCCTTCGAAAGCAAATTTATCATTTTCGTAGCATATTTTAATGCCAGTATACTTATATTTTAAAATTGAATTAAGGTTCGGTATTTTGGTTCTCTGTTATGAATTCGGGTAGTTCCTGGCTGGGTTACAGGCGCGGCGCCAGATGTGCAGGGAAAAGTTGTCTAGAAACACCACGTATATAGTGCTTTAAATCCCTCTTTTGTTGCTGAGAGTAGAGTGGGAAGTCGATAGACGGGTAGTGTAATAAATTTCATAAAATGTCTGTACAGGGAGAAAAAATGAAATTCGATTGCCATGTGTCATTTCCAAACTCTGATATTTTAAGCTATAATGTGATATGCAATTCGTTTGAATTTAATTTTTTCTTCTGTGTTTTTCGAAGGACCATAATGGCAGACCTCGAGGACCACAGGTGGTCCGCGGACCATAGTTTGAGAAACGCTGCTGTAATGAATGCAGTTTTCCTCCACTCTCAGTGAAATTTAGCAACAGAAGTCCACAAAAGCATGCAAAGTAAGCTGACACATGCGTTCTCTTCAAATCACCATGCGTTGAGAATGTGATAAGTAGATCTCGGATTTTTAGGCACTTAAAAAGCTAACTGTTAGGTACCTAAAATAAGCCCTGAATTTATCAAAATAGGCATTAAAACATAGATTTAGGCACCAAAAAATACAATTTCAAGCAGCTAAAAATACTAATTTCAAGAAGTCCCTCACTCCTACACCAAAATGAGGCGATGCTCCATTTTGTTGCCATATCAACTGCATATCGGCAAAACGAGGGCTGTTTTCAAGACATGACAATGGAAAAACAGTTGACGCACGAACATGGTTGCCAACCCACCACTTATTACACTAGCTATTCGTTCGTTCAAGTTATGATATCTGTATATGTGTACAAGTATGAAACCTAGGAACGAATATTGGGGAAAGGGACTTTTGACCCACCTTGTATATTGGTCATTGTCAACTTTTCTATGTTTATTATGTAATTTATATGGGATAAGGTAGTCAGTTATTCTGTTGCAAATTATAGCTTCCTTTATCACTATTGTATGCGCTTCTAAAATTTATAAAAGGAAAATGAGCTGTAATTCTAAATTCTTTCACTTTAATTTAATTTGTAGTAAAAATTCGTACTTCTTACAAGGGAAGGATTTCGGCTCGAACAGGAATTTTGTATCCAAAATTTGTATACAGGCCCATCTTTACATCTCTGCAAAGCTCCCAAAACCATTCGTTTGTGTAATGTGTGGTTTGTCTGTTAGAGCACTGTACAAGTTGAGGGGTAGGTAGAGCACTGCACAAGTTAAGGGAATGGGACACCTTACCCGTAAGCCTAGCCTAGCCTAGAAGCTAGTGCGAGTGGTAAAATGTCTAAAGCCCATTTAAGAACATTTTTCTCCAACGTTCTGTCCGAAAATCTTTCAGCTAGTCAAAAGTATATAGCGTACTGCTGTGTGATTCATGGAGTGCGCACAAGGACACAACCTTAAACATGAATCATTCCAAGACTAGGACATAGAATGTGTGATCATTCCACTTAAAAGAAAAACTAAATATATCCAGCCTCTGGATATCTATTTCCTTAGACAAAACAAAATATATGCTCGGAGGATAACAGATTACATAAGAACCTCTTGCTGAGAATCCAGAACTTAACTTGGGAAATCGAGTGTTTATAATGAAAATGCACTCTGTTATTCATAACCAATTGTCTGCTCCAGTATACCACCCTATGCTTCAATATTCCTGACAGTCAGTTGGTTACGTGAATTCTGAACAAGTCTCGGAGTTCAAAAATGTAATTCAGGTGGCACTTGATTTTTCAGTACTGGAGTGTGATTCAGAAGATTGTTCAGGTGTTGCTTCTGTGTGTTGTGCTTATTGCTCTGCTCCATGCTGTTTCATGCATTTTATAGAAAATCCTCAAGTACATTTTTAAAGAAGTGTATTGACCAATACCAACCAAACGGAGAGTTACACAAATGAATGCTTTTACGGTCTTCATCACCACTGTGAGTAAGCCTCTGTACAAATTTTTAACCATAAATTCCTGTTCGAGCCGAAACCCTTCCCTTGTTAGTAACGAACAATTCGTTCAATTTACTGCCACTAAAAAATGGTCATAACTTTTTATCAAGGTGTCATTTTATCTACGCAGTTAAATTGGGGTTTTCCGTAACTATAATTGGCTATAAATCTGCAACGGAATTTCTTTACAGTAGATCTAAAGAAAAAATTATGTACGGATAACAGGATATTTCTCTCTTTTACTTAATGTAGGCCTATTTATTGAACGAAAAAAATTTGTGTTGAGTACATAATCAGTGTTTCGAAACAGTGTGTAGTTCCGAGCCAGTCGAAACACAAAAGCCGTCATATTTCAATACATGGATTCTAAAGGCTTCAAAACAATTGGGAACGCTCCAACGCTCATAGTCTTGTTACAGTAAACATTTGAAATCTTATTTTATGTTTCACCACGGAATCAGGAAAGGGTGCTGATACTCGGTGCGGGAAAAGACGTCTTCTACCTCAAGAAACTAAATACATGATCGCAGATAAATATATAAATACAAATAGCCTAAGAATACAATATTATGAATTTTAAAACATTGACAACTTTACATGTGTATAAGCTTATACAGTATTTCGGATGTCTGGTTATCAGTGGCAGTAAATAACATCTCCAAAGAATTAAAAAATCGGCTGATGACAACTAATAAGTCCTATATTTGGTTGAAAAATAATTTTAAGTCTCTTCTCCTCTGCTCTCTAAGAAAAATAACTTAAATTATTTTGTACAAAACACTTGTGAGGCCAACTTTTAAAACGTACCAGACACCTGGGTCACAACAAACAATGACAAAATATGATTAGGTATAAACAGGAACAGGTATTTATGGAGATTAATTTTATCATTTGTGTTTTTAATATTGGTGTCGTTGGAGATTGATTTGTACTCTTGGCGGAGATTAATGAAAATTTTGGAAAATACAATTATTTTGGAATTGGAGTATTAACTCAATATGAATATTACTTTCCAAATAATTAACATTGAAGGTTCTTTGGATTCTGGTAAAGGTGCGGTATGGCCAATAGACAATATTTGTTAGATTGAGACTGTATTTAACACACATTCATTAACAACGAAAAAAAGTTGCAGCCCTCAAGTTAACACTTCCAAATTATTAGTGAAATGTTTAATTCTCCGTCTTTTGAGTTCACTAATGTAATCAGAACACCTGGAATACCATGTAATGTAGCCTACTTGGATGTATAACAAATTCAAGTGAAAAAAAAATCCGAAAAAAAAATTCAGAATATGAAATTCGTTATAAAACAACGCAATAGCAATAATTCTCGAATGTGTTCATAATTCGCTATTAGAATTCTATATCGAGATTTGTCGTGATTGTTTTATCCGCATATTATTAATCAGAATTACTTAATTCGTAAAGATTAGTAAAAATCTATTCTAAATTTATTATGTCGTGATTTTCGCGATCTCCATAAATACCCTGCCGTGAGTATACTACTATTCAAAAGAAAATTCTTACGCAGAATATGTCGTTCCATTTTTCACCATTTTTTTTTTCCACTTATTTAGGGCAACAATGACAAGAATGCCGACTACACCTAACAAGAGAAAGTCTACACACAACTATTTTTAACAAAATAATCTGCCCTCAATGAGGGTGACCATAAAGATCCAGAATAAAAGCACTACAGAGTAATTTAGAAAGACAAAAAGATTAAATACAGGAATTGTTTAGTAAAACATCCAGAGAAATGCAAACCCAATAGAATCATCAATGGCCAAAATATAAATGGTAATGTAATATTTGGATTGAATCCTTAAGAATATTCAATACAATTTTTTGAATTTAAAAAAATCGGAGACCGAGTGCTTTTAAAATATTTCATGTGAATTTAGGAAATGTGCCACGCTCACCAAACAAAAGACCAGAAACACTCCACTGACTAGTGGGAAGGTTATATTTCTCACTTAGATAAGGGATGCAGGACTTATAAATGGATTTCTTCTCCTCATCAACGTGTTGTGCCTGCAGGGCATCCCTCTCAAACCGGATTGTAGGATAAAGAACTATTCCCTTAGATTGAGTCCTGTGGATGGCTACAATATCTGCTCTTCTGTTCGAATCTAAGGATGAAACGCAGTGGATCTCCTCGTGTACTTCCCATCCACGACGCTTGAGGACATCAGCAATACCGGTCCTGGCCTTATGGTGTCGATTGTTGCGCAGCAGCTCCGTTTTTCGACAGAATCCCAACACGTGACCAAGAGTTTCCGTCTCGTTGCAGCCAGGATGGCGACAACGGGTTGTGTTGAAACTTCTGCCGGGCACAGATCTAACCGCGGATAGATTGTTGGACATTTTAAACTTGTTGAAAACTACGGCCGATACTCATGTTGCACATAGTAAGCCTCGGTCGACTAATTCGAACAATATGCATACATTATAAGAGTCCGGATGGATATATTAGGAGCTATAAATAAGGTCTTGAACAAATATTAAGTTTGAAGAACATTTTTGCAAGATGCTTTAATTTTTTATACACATACTTACAGACCGACTATTTGGTCCTGACAGCTCAGAGACGCGAAAGAGGGGAAGTAATACAGGGACATTTTATTTTTACTTCAATTTTTATTCCACCTGCGTTTTTGATTTATTTTTTATTTTATTAGGTTATTTTACGACGCTTTATCAACAGCTTAGGTTATTTAGCGTCTGAATGAGATGAAGGTGATAATGCCGGTGAAATGGGTCCGGGGTCCAACACCGAAAGTTACCCAGCATTTGCTCATATTGGGTTGAGGGAAAACCCTGGAAAAAACCTCAACCAGGTAACTTGCCCCGACTGGGAATCGAACCCGGGCCACCTGGTTTCGCGGCTAGACGGTCTAACCGTTACTCCACAGGTGTGGACTGCGTTTTTGAATGTACTTCACTCCCACCCTTTCTACTAATGAAGTTCCAACTGTCCTCCACACAGAACTAAGGCCGTACATAGTAAACAGTACTGAGTTAGTGAGTATAGTACGTTCCAGAAATATGTTCGCGTTTTCCAGTGACGAAAGAGCTTTCAATATTGAATAATATTTTCGCACAGGTACTTCGTCCGTTTGCCTACGTCGCATTCTGAGTTCCCCCACCTGCTTCTGCTCGCCCCTCTGTAAAGGCTAGTGACTGGGATGTCTTAGCTCTTTTCTGAAAACATTAATTTCTGTTAGGAATTGGACGTCTACGTAATATTATACAACTGTTTAAAATAACTTAAATAAAAGGGCCTCGTTAAGTAATTAACTGTCACGTGATTTCTGCCCTTTCTACGATCCTGCGAGATAACCACTTGGACGGACAGTAGATACAATTTTTTCTGTCATGGGGATGAAATTATATAATAAGCTTCCCAGTCAATATTATAAGTTACCAACCAATAATTTCAAAGCTAGATTTTATAATTGGCTTTTAATTAATCCTTTCTACTCTGTAGATGAGTTTCTTAACATAAATTCATACGAAACTGTTTTTTAATAAATAAAGTTATTTAGATTAGTTACAATTAAGAGTGAAGATTTTTCATTAATTTTAGAGTTTCGAAATGTTTTGTGTTTTCATTCTAATTACTGTTTTCAATTATATGTGTATTTTCAAATTATGTTTTTTTGTGACGAAGCCTATCACTATGTTTAATGGCTTAATAAATTGAATTGATTTGAATTGAATAGCATGTCTGAATAATTTTATCTTTTCGGATCGAGCAGAAGTGAAGATTGAATTAACAGTACGTAAGGTACTCTTTTATAGAGTAGGTACAGAATTATTTCAACATGAATTACTAGTACGAAGGACGAAACTGGTAATTAGAATTAGATACAATAGTCTATAGTGCGATAATATGCACAAAAGAACTGAAACCTGCATCGAAATGAACGGCCACCATTTTCAAAAATGTGTTTAAATATCCATATTATGATTATTTTTCAATTTAACTTCATCCTCTATATTGTACGCCAATGTTCTGTAGACAATATAATATACACTGCATAATGAATACATTCGCATGGATAACTCAGTCAGTGAGTAAAAACACTTATTGTTAATACTGTACTGTATTTTGATTAAAAAAAACCTAATGAAAATTATCAAACTCAAAATTGCGATATTTTCTAGTTTACTTAAATGGATGAACTACTTTTCTTCCCTCCTGTACCTAGTAAAGTGATTTGTTTGTATTTTACGCCAGTATCATCGAACTCCAATCGTGGAAGGGGGTAGCAAAGATATAGACAGGTTAATATTAAAAATGTTAATAAAAATAAAATGATGTCCCTGTAGAAATAGTGGGAAGAGTTCCGGAATAGAGATAGGGGCGAGCGGTCGATAAAGGAATGCAGTACAGCTTAACTGTACTGGAACAGAACGCTATACCGCATGCGTGACATCCGATCGCTCTGACTGCAGGCGACAGACTAACCTGAACATCCCTTGGCCTAACTTAATGGACTCGCCTGATCTAGGCGCACATTGCCGGCGATTGTCAGGACTAAATAATCGTTCTGTACATCTCATAGCAACTGTTGTATGTGGTGATCACCAGCCTTGATACAACCAGAACATAAATATCCCTGGTTTCTGTTGTACAATGAGGCAGGCAGGTAAGAATCTGTTGCCCAGGTAATCATGAATATGAAGTGGACAGTGTTACAACCACATTCTCTTGCAAACAACAAGATATTTAAATATCTTTATTTATGTTAGCAATAAAGATATTTAATATTTTATTTCCAAAACAACATACACCTCATAGAAAGAACGTACACCTCATAGGAACAACTTAGAGCTCAGAGCAGTCTGGCATAAACTATAAGCAATAACAAATATTGTATCACCATGGAAAAGCCAGGCAGTTGTTTGTATGAAAATTATAGCAGCTTACAGGAACGTCCCTCACATACACTTTCAAGATCTCTTGGCGTCCGAAATATTCATTTCCGACCACTGGTTCCTCATATCAAAATGCTCAGTTCAGAGTCCTCTATCATCTGTATAATTGTGATCCTAAAGACTGGAGACACTCTGTAATATACAGGTATGTATTCCACATTTTCGCCTTGATGTATGCCGTGTGACACAAGAAGCACAAGTTCCCAAAGTAAACTTTAAGAATTAGTACTTTGTTAAATAGTGTAAAATGATTCCTGATAATATATAGTTTTGGATTTATGAAACATCGAACATCTTCTGTAGTAACCGTATACAGGATGTAAGGGGTATAAGTGCCGTCCTTTTAACAGTTTAACGGTCTACAGAATCAAAAAATGTCCATACAATATAAGATCAAAACTCGATAGTTTTCCCAGAAAAAATATTTCTTTCCTTATTTTATTTGCGTAAGGTATACTGCTTATATCGTTACTAAAATTACGAAAACAATTACATCAGTAGATACATCTAGCAAAGGGTTAATATTGTTTAAATAAATGTTTGTGTGTTCTATTACGTTTTCTTGAAATTAAATAAAAATTCATGTTTAAATTTGTTAATATTCTGGCACGAGAGACGTGGCAACGTGTTCAGCAGGCAATACTCTGCACAGACGTAAGTACGAGTCAGCTGAGTACAAGCTCCCTGTCCATAGCTCTACTGCCGAGCGAATGGTAGGTCAGTACAGGGTATTCGACAATGTCATTCACAGTTTAGGAATATCATATGAAGAGTACACGGGAATAACGATCAAGGTCCATTTTAGAAAGTTTCGAGAAAAACGAATTTTAAAGTTTAAGCACCTAATACTTTGTTATGTGTGTATTTAATAGAAATTGACGTAGTGGAATGTCAAGAACGATTATTTCTTATTACTAGCTACACCACATGATAGTACTTCCTTTACACTATAAGATGGCATTATTAACTCAATTTCGATTTTTGATGGACCTTGATCGTTTTTCCCGTGTACCCTTCATATGTTATTAATTTATGGAGAAAGTCGTCGTAATTCAAGTGAGACAAGAAGGATGTACCGTCAACGTTTTCCTCAAAGAAGGTTACCTAATCGGCGAACTTTTGTAGCAGTTTCTCAACGATTATTAGAAACTATGGGTGGTATTCATAGACATTTCGCAGCACGCGCTACGAGGGTACTAAGCTAGCCCCGGCTATCCACTGGTTACTAGTACAGAATTCAAATCATATCCTATCGCTAACACTGGTTTATGAATACGAAAAACGCTGATAATCCACCGAAAGCTCGCGCTAAAAATGTCTATGAATACGGCCCTATAAGTCTCTTACCCCGTTTCGAAAATCACACAACCAGGAATTTGTTTAAAAATGATACTGGTTTACGGAAGCGGGAGAGATTAAAATGTTGCATTAGAAAAAAAAAGCTCGTGTGATTTTGTGCAGCAAACTATTATTGTTTACTTTTTAGACGTACAATTAAAAAGTGGAGCAATATTGTTACATAAAATGTAAATTTTCCATAATGATCTATTAATGAGATTGGAAGTTTGTATTTGCTGCTCGTTTTATGTAAACAACAGTGGTATATTGTCATGGTCCACTCCTGTATTAGAACAGAGCATCTGGTTTGTACCGGTATGTCTGTATTCGCTTGTACCGTATACTTCTAAAACCCTTCCTCCCCGCTTGAGCTGTACTGTATTACTTCTAAACCCCCTCCTCCCCATCCAGCAACGTTACCAAACGCAAAATATTGTAAACTCTAATTTGTTAAATACTGCAATTAGAAAAAATTGTAAGGACATTTTTTCTTCCTTATGGCATCAATAATCATCAATTAAAATAATGGCACTTATACCCCTTACATCCTGTATTGTAGCACCGCATTTTCAATTCTATAACATTATTTTGAAAAGCTTCTGACGTAGTTTGGAAATACGTCAATAAATTCGCTTGTCTATTTGTAACGGCACTGTAAGTAAACAGTATGACGATTCTCTTTAATGTACACAGAAATACTGAAGTTACAACACACTTCCTACTCGTTTATCTTTTATGAATATCATTCATTTTATGTCGAAGATTGCTAGAACATGCTTTTATATACCATAGGACCCAAGTTTCTTTATTGTTCTCCGAGTGCCTCAACTAACAAACAAGCCTACTAAACCCTTGAGGAGGAAATGAGGAAAACAAAGACATAACTACCTTAAGCTTTTGAAACAATCAACGTTTACTCCCTTGTATAAATATTTATAGTAGCTAGAACAAAACACAACAGCACAACGTCCTCTATACTACTCCAACTGAACACAGACCAAAGCGTCCTCTGTAACACGTTTACGTTTCAAGTATTTGAAAAAGTATTAAATGTCAAATGGTTGCTGTGCTCCACTTTGCATCATCATAGCAAATGAGGTAAAATCCGATATAATCCCATAATCCACCCACAGAAGCGATAATGACTTTAACATTAAACACTACAAACATCTGCGTTTCGATAATGCTTTTAGCATAATTAGATTATGATTAGTGATCCTCGCCCAGTCCATTATATGTGATGATAAAACAATACAAAATCAGTCAATGTAAATAATTTAAAAGAGAAGGAAAAAATGTAAGCAGGACTTGTTGAAAAAAATAAATAAAAACAAAACCCATAACTGGACTTTTTGCACAGATTTAATGTACAGGATGAATCTAGTAACCGCACCAAAATTATACAGGAAGGTGAGAGTATTCTACCGAGTAATTTCTCAACATTAATCTCACTAGAGGTTTTGATTTATCTAGAGAAAATGAAAACTCGGGTGGGATTTAATTGACTATTACACGATTACAAGAAAGTATGTAAAGTTTAAAAGAAATTAACTACGCTAATAAAATAAAATATTAATTTACATACTAAAATACTAAACTGTCTTGAAATGTATTATTGCACCATCCCATCATTA
The DNA here is from genome assembly GCF_040183065.1 of Periplaneta americana. Taxonomy (NCBI): domain Eukaryota; kingdom Metazoa; phylum Arthropoda; class Insecta; order Blattodea; family Blattidae; genus Periplaneta; species Periplaneta americana. The sequence goes on along the minus strand of NC_091120.1, from coordinate 176,254,452 downwards.
CAAATATTCCGCTAGATGGCAGTAGTTATGATGATCTGTTCTCTTGTTACCAGTTGTGTCAACTATACATCTTCGTTGAACTCTATGTACGATTACTAGTCAAAGTTTTGTTGATTCAGTTTCATTCTACTTCAATTATCAATATACTCGTATATTGATCAATCTCTGATACGTGACTTTCTATAATCTCATACAGCAGAAGCTAAATTCCTTTGGGAAAGCATAAATCATTAATTGGTTCAAAAGTCTAGTTTTGATTTATCCTATGTGTTAAGTATGTGAATATCAGATCTAAGATTATATAAAGAAATGTTTCTATGTATGTAAATTAATGACGAAAATATAAATAGTTGTTATAAAATGTACGCATGTTCAATTGAATAAAAACGATTTACAGTGTTCATTGTTTTTAAAATCTAAAATAGCTCTTATTGCTCTCATTCAGAATATATTCATGTCACCGCATCGACTAATAGAATACATAATGTTTTTTTTTTTTTTTGTTTTTTTTTAAACAAATTCAAAATACGTTGCGTTAGCTCTAAACTGGAGAATTTGTTACGGTAGCTTTGAACCGTGCCGTTACGGCTAGGACCAAATTGAACAAAATACACAATGTCGCCAACATAAGGACATGATGTTCGACTGTGGTGTCGTTAGAAGGAGAATTTTTTTTCTGCCTCCTTCGTTCTGAACATTACTGGAAGATAGCACCACTGGTAGCGACAAAATGTAATTGCGTCAATATTGCGAGTAGATTACGTTGCTTAACTTAGATGAGGGGCTCGCTACAGGAACAGTTTTGCTGACCTCTCATGTAGTGGCAGCGTGATCCTTACTTGAATTCATTTTCGTGTGTACATTCCAGATTAAATCTAGAAGATCCCTTCTTGCTCCGGTTACACACCTTGCATATACGAAGGTTAGGTTTGGTTAGTTTAGGTTCTTATTACCCAAGTCCGGTTATGCGGAGACAGCCAAGATGATCCTGTCGGTAATGGCTCTTATGATAGTTTATGTTTCGTAATATTGATAAACAATACTATGGTGAAAGCGGTGAATAATCTCATGGCCGCTAAAAGTTTTCTTCGTAAAAGACGAGGTATTTTCTCTAGACCAAAAATAAAACGCCAACGCGGTCATAATTACGTACTTAACACTTTGGCGAATATTAACCGGAAATTTACTTTCCTTCATTTCAATGACATTCCCTGAAACACATCTTCTCCCCCCCCCCTTTATTTCGTTGTGATAACCTACAGTAGAGCATCGATTATCTGAAACAATTGGGGACGGGGATGTTCGGATAACTGATTTTTCGGATAACCGATCATTTACGAAAACAAATTGTACCGGTGCCATAGGAGCAGTATAAACAAAGAAACAGTGATATTAAACACGAAACTGTACATATATTTTGTACCACATGGTCGGCAGGGAAGGGGAAACCGCTCAACCGGCCTGCCCAGCGTTACAGCGCTAGCGGAACTTCTACATAGCGCGCGCGGAAATTTGAATTTTCCGACTTGAACGCCTTCGATTAACCGATATTTCGGATGATCGGTATTCCGATAATCGATGCTCTACTGTACTTCAAGATATTACATCTGAATTTTATTTTGGTACATTAAAAACACCGCCGTTGTACTGCATAAACCTTGCACTTGACTAATGGAGTCAATTATTTAAGAATATAATCGCGAATTTTACTACCATCGTTTCGTTTGTCTTTTGTTTGACACGGCTCGGTACGGCCCGGTGACCAGCGACCAGCGACTGCCGACGTTGTTCTACCGTGCGTATTATCCAGTTGTTCCTAAGTTAGCGATAAAAGAAAGAAACGAACAAAGCTATTTTTCCAAATACTTTGACGAGGCGTCATGTAAAATGTATAATACTATTCTTGCTTTTAATTTTACTTTATTTACGATGATTAAGTTGCGTTTTTTACCTCCCGTAACACTTTAAACCAAATGTGGTCTTTCTCTTCATAACAAAAAAATTTATCTTCCCATTCCTTGTAAAAATAGTATCTTTTTTTCCGCTTACTAAAACTCCTTAGGAAGATACAGACATGTTGACTACGTTAAACGTTACCTGTTCTACTACAAGCGCTACAGAGATACAGCATAGAGTACGATAAACATGTCAATCATCCGATAGGAGGGGTAGTTTTCAAGACTCGAACCCAGTACGACTATTGCGCCGTTTGACCATAACTGCTGTAAAGTACACAATAAAACGTAAACTGCTTCTGTACTCACCGACGCCCCCAGCGTCTATCACATGATGCGATGAAAGAAGAAAATGCTGCATGCAGAGACGTTATCGGCGACATAAACCACTCAGATATGCGCAGTCACTTATGTCAAATCATGTAACACGCACCATAATCAAGCCCAGAAAATATTCGTTCATTATTCTGAAAGTTCCCATTGATATGAAAATCTATCATGTTTAACATAACATACAGTTCGATCAACAATTCGGCATATCACATAATTCGAACTTTATTATTGAAAATTATTTAAACTGGTATTTTAGAAAGTAAATACCAAAGAATATCACATACTTCATTTTGCCCAACTTCGTACTCCAATTTGTACATGCGCCACTAGGAATGTTCAAATAGCTTAAAAGTCCAAGCTATTCACAGACGATGTAAATACTTTAAAAGTTCACAATATTATATTCACAGAGAACTAATAAGTAACGTCCATCTTACTCCACAATCTGTTCAGGTTTCGAAGAAAAATTGTTAATGCAGTCGTGTACAACGAACAAGAAAACTCTAATGTCGTAACAAATAATTCACATTTTGGGTTTTCTATAGCACGCGATATTGAAGGTTTTTTAATGAAAAGACTGGAAAAATGGTCTAATTTATAACGGAAGTTTGGAATGTAAAGAATTCGCTTTCGTATATGACGTCAGTTGATTTGAAAAAATATTAGAAAATTGGTAAAAATTTGAAAGAGTTGATCGGTATAGATAATCTAAAAGTGATTATTTAACACGAGAAATAAAGAGGTAGAACACTTCAAAATAAATATAACGCACACATTTCACTTCACAACAAGAAGACTAAACTAACCTGTCACAGATTCGTATATATGCAAGGCATATCGAAAACCTAACCTAAATTAACATAACCTAACCTATCACAGATTCGTATATACAAGACATAACGAAAAGCCTAGACTAAGCTAGTCTAACATAACTTGTCACAGATTCCCGGACCGGAGAACTTAGAAAAATTCAAGTTGGAAGTTCCAGCGTGCATGCTATAGAAAAACCAACATTTCATTGCTGAAAATCACTTAAACTGACATTTCCTTTTGCTCAAGCTCGTACCCGAGTTTGTATACGCACCACTAGGAATGTTCATTGAACAAAAACAAATTCATTTCCTATAAATTGTCCAAGCTATTCACAGTCGACGTAAATACTTTTGAAATTCACATTATTATATTCACAGAGAACTAATAAGTAACGTCTATATATAAATAAAGAGGTAGTACACTTCAAAATATAACGCAAAACACACTTTTCACTTCACTTAATATATGCAAGACTAAACTAACCTCCACAGATTCGTATATATGCAAGGCATATCGAAAACCTAAACTAACCTAACTTATCACAGATTCGTATATACAAGGCATACGAAAAGCCTAGACTAAACTAGTCTAACATAACCTGTCACAGATTCCCTCACCGGAGAACTTATAAAAATTCAAGTTGGAAGTTTCAGCGTGCGTGCTATAGAAAAACCCACATTCTATCACTGAAAATCACTTAAACCGGCATTCCATTTTGTTGAAGCTCGTACCCCAGTTTGTTTACGCACCACTAGGAATGTTCATTCAATAAAAACAAAATAATTTCATATAAATTCGCAATACACTCACAGACGACAGAAATATTTTAAAGGTCCACAATATTATACACACAGAGGACGAATAAGTGGCGTCCATCTTAATTCATAACATTGTCCACAAAATGTTCTGGTCTGTTTCGAAGAAAAATACTTGTCACTCAGTATAATACAGTGGTGTACAACGAACAAGAAAACAGTATCGCCGTATGAAATAATCAGGATTTTATTACCGATAACAATATAAAATGCTATTCGTAAACAAACAGAAATCAGTTTTAAACACAACATTCTTCATTATTTCGCCTAAGCTTATACTCCAGTTTCTATATGCACAATTGGAATGTTAATTCACATAAAAACAAAATTAAGTTTAAGCTGTTCGCAATATGTTCACAGGAGACGGATATGTTTTAAAGGTTCGCAATAATTATAAACACAAAGGATGAATAAACAGACTCCATCTTGGTTCACAATATTGTCTGCAGAATGTTCTGGGCAGTTTCGAAGAAAAATACTTTGCATAATGCAGTTGCTCATAAAACGAACACAAAAACAATAACTTTCTTGCAAATCAGTTATAATCACACACAAAATACAACTAAAAAGTCTTGACCATTTTAAATTTCGTTAATATATATATTAACACGAACACCTCGTCCTCCATTACCCTTCATTTCGACATAATATCCGCATTACAAACATCATGTGTCCAAGAGTGCGCATCAAACCTGTAACCACTTCAACTGTTTCAGAGTGTATTCACTACTACCGCTTTTAAAAAGATGACAACCAACGAATTACATTACTCGTTGATGACAACATAAAAATGATCGCTATGTATTCTTAGGAATCGATGCTAAAAAGGCAGTGGGGTACTTCAGGCTAGTTGCTTTGCTATAGTATTTGCGTATATTTACTATGCAAATCTAGTCTTTCAGGTAAGGCTCCCTGTAAAGCAGATTTGAATATTTTCAAGGGAAAAATTTTTCCGGGGCCGGGTATCGATCCCGGGACCTCTGGTTGAACGTACCAGCGCTCTGCCAACTGAGCTACCCGAGAACTCCACCCGACATCGCCTCAACCTTTCCCTTTATATCCACACAACTCGCGTGGGCTGACGAAACGCCAGAAACCCACATCGAGTGCACACAATCTCTGTGTGACTTTGAATTGTGGTTTTCTGTTAACGTACACAGTGACGTATATATTATGCAAATCTAGTCATTCAGGTAAGGCTCCCTGTAAAGCAGATTTGAATATTTTCAAGGGAAAAATTGTTCCGGGGCCGGGTATCGATCCCGGGACCTCTGGTTGAACGTACCAGCGCTCTGCCAACTGAGCTACCCGGGAACTCCACCCGACATCGTCTCAACCTTTCCCTTTATATCCACACAACTCGCGTGGGCTGACGAAACGCCAGAAACCCACATCGAGTGCTACCCGGCCCCGAAACAATTTTTCCCTTGAAAATATTAATATATTTACTATGGTTAATAGATTTATACAGTTTGTACTATTAGTAGTTATACTGCTATGAAATTTGTGGTAATATTAGTTTCGGTGCTGGTGGTAGTAACAGTAGCACAGTCTAGTACAGACCTGCACAAGGTTTGCGCTCTCCGAGCCGGCTCACAGCTCATGAGCGGAATGCAGATATTAGCTGCGCTCTGTATAAGGGTGGACTGGAAGAAGGGGTGATCTCGTACAAAATATACACAGAAGGAAGTACTATTACGAGTGTTCATGAAATTAATTCCCGTTCAGTGTTTGCAAAACTATCTTGGACTGTTATTAATTAATAAAGAAATATTTATTTTACAGAAGTAATAGAAATTCTATAGCTACTTAAATGTACAATATCATTTTGTTATATTTTTATTTATCAGTGCATCAAAACGAGGTTTTATGCTGTTGGCAGCTGAAAGGAACAGTAGCCTGCTGATCGTAATGAAACATCAGTTACAGATGTTCGATGTCTGTCTTTATTAAAGTTGATTATAGAAAACAGTTGCTCGCAAATATAAATGTTGAGCCAAACATAGCAATCATTTTCACAGCCAGCCTGTGTAGTCGTGGATATTATTGCTAATGTTTAATCTTGTAAAACTCAACCAGGCTAGTAGCATTATTCAAACGATCTTTAGCCCTTAGGTCACATTGAAGATCAATAAATTCGAGCTGTAAATCGTTAAATGTTAAATGTTATGTTCCGTCTTTTAGATTCCTCCATACTGTACTGTAGCAGTAGGTAAGCAACGTGAAACAGTTATTGAGAATAGGCCTACACACTGCACTCCACTAGATAACTGAGTGGTCGTTTCCCTCTCTCTACCTATAGCAAGTCTATGTCATTCTGACGTATCTTCCTCTCCGTTTCGGCGAGCGGTAAACACCGCTCTCCCGCTCCGAAGGAGCGCGCGCGCTTGTTGAGCGCTGTTTGTGCAGGCCTGGTCTAGTATATACAGTCACGAAGCTTGAGTTGTGAGGGTGCTAGGAAGAATAGACTGTGCCGGTACTAATTCGCATTGCCTGTAATGAGGCGATATTAGCGATCCTAGTGGTTAGCAACTATCTATGGATGCATATTTACTACGTATTGAACTTCGTGACTTTATACGAGTATATTAGACTGTGGTGGTGGTGGTGGTGGTGGTGGTGGTGGTGGTAGCAGTAGGAGTAATACTAAAATATTATGTATTATATTGTTAATATTAATAGGCCTATGGTAGCCAAAAGTGATCAGGTAATGTGGCAATATTATAGCACAATAATTACAATAATAAACCAACACAACAAAACTACTGTTATAGATTAAATGAATCGAATTCACTGCCGTACAAGTTGGCAGTTTTAAAGCATCTTAAAAGAAGATAGACATTCAGAATTTCTGTCGTAATAAAGTTTTTATACGATAGTGTGTTTTCTCGGCATTAGAGCAAACGGCCGCAACGATTGAAAGTTGATTTTACTGAATTCAGAGCTGCCAACCTAGATAGTATGTTCAAATATTACAAATAATTGCTCTAGGGTTTTAATGAAAACCACTGCCTTCTATGTGTGCTACAATGCATGTAAAATTCTTTCGCAAAAGGCGGTATTAATTAATATGCTTTACACGAAACAAATCACTGCATTTGAAAATGAATTGAACTTTATTTAAACAATTAAAACTTCACTTAACAAAAGTAAATAAAAATTATTCAAATTGAACACGAAATATTACAAGTAGCCTACCTGAATCATTTTTACTCCTTTACATTGACGTTGATGGTGAAGTTTGTAGGTTGGTCAGACTGCTAACATCAGCCAGCTGTTCATAGTGTAACGTAAATACTGTATATTAAGATTTTTAAAAATATTACTTTCAAAATATAGGCTACTATCGTGCAAAAAATACCGTACATTACACGTTTGCGAAGTGCATTACAAAATCGAGGAAAAGCATTTCCCAACCTTGTATCGTAATATAGGGCTACTATTGTGAGCCCTTATCCCTTTCATAGGAACACGGAAGCTAACGTTGGTTATGAAAGAATCAAAGTAGGCGCTCACTTACCGGAAAAAAATTCGTTTGGCGCGTTCGGATGTTTATTATAGTATCGCTCACTTGTTTGCGCAGGCGTAAATCCGCTTTTCTGAGACTTAGAAAATTCCAGCCGGCCATTTTCTTTGAGATCTCTACTAGGCTATACTTACACGGTGTCTAAAGAAATACGAGTAGCACAGTCTAGTATATACAGTCACGAAGCTTGAGTTGTGAGGGTACTAGGAACAATAGACTGTGCCGTTACTATTTCGCATTGTCTGTAATGTGGCGATAGTAGCGATCCTAGTGGTTAGCAACTATCTATGGATGCATATTTCCTACGTATTGAGCTTCGTGGCTGTATATACTAGACTGTGGAAATAGCTAGTGACTGGAGTGGATCAGTCGGCAGAGGCGTTTTCCTGCTGATCCAGAGCTGCGCTTGGCCTTGGGTTCGATTCCCACGTGAGCTGATTACCTTATTGGGGTTTTCCGACGTTTCCTCAACTGTAAGGCACATGTCATTTCATGTATGGCGAATCCTCGGCCTAATCTTACTATCATCAATTCCATCGACGCTAAATAACCTAGTAGTTAGTACAGCGTCGTTAAATAACCAACAAGATGCTGGATAGCTTTACCTTACCATCTGCTTTAGTTGTTATTTGTTATTCATTGGTACTGAGAACCTTATGGGTAGAAGGGAGGTTGTACTGAATCTGTTGAAGAACTGGTAATTATTTACTTTCACTGACGGTACGTTTTCTCGACACAATTTAATCAGAACTCTTTGATTTGACTTGGGGAATATGTACAAACTATTAAAATTGAGAGCAAAGCAATAATAAATAACTCGAACCTTGTCAGAGTCCTCTGTCTCCTGACACTTAGCTACCCCTCATCTATTCCACTCTAACCTTGTCACGTGCAGTCCTCGGTGCCTTATCACTTGAGTCCGGATTTTTATGTAATATTGACCCTAAAAATATGTACATAAATATGCAACTAAAAACCTAAAAAAAAGAAAATGTACTAAATATGTAATATCAAAATTGCACAGGGAGTTAAAAATAGATTGTTGTTATTTATTGCAAAAAATAATTTAATTTTAACTAACTAACATTAATTTCATACAAATTACACATTTATATATGTCATGATAGCTTCTTCTTTTTTTTTTTTTTTTTTTTGCGATTTTTAAGTTAATCAAGACATGAAGCACAATGTGCTACAAGATATTCCTCCATATTTTCAGGAGTTGAAGTTCCGTCGGTGGTTGGACAGTATGTTCTTATGACAGTATGGACCGAAAATGATCTCTCGACATCACATGAGGTTACTGGTGCATATTTAAACAAAAGCATATGGCTGACAGCAATGTCTTCTGCAGGGTTCTACGCTTTTGCAATGAAGATTTGGACAAAAATATAAATAAAATGGTTTAACCCTGATTTCTTTCAAGGACTGCTTCGAATTTTTTCACGACTACCTATGGTTGTCTTGTCCTGAATGCTGGAATATGTATTCCATCATGTCCCGATAACATTGAGTTTAAAACTGTATAAATATTTTTATAATTTCTTTTTAGTTTATGCTGAAATGTTCATTAATTTTCTTTAGAGGACATTTAATTAAACGACATAAGGCATGGATGATTTTATGTAAAAATATGTAATTATCTTAAAAATACGCAGTATTGTACGAAATATGTAAAAGTATGTAGTTACTTACTTACTTACTTACAAATGGCTTTTAAGGAACCCGAAGGTTCATTGCCGCCCTCACATAAGCCCGCCATCGGTCCCTATCCTGTGCAAGATTAATCCAGTCTCTATCATCACACCCCACCTCCCTCAAATCCATTTTAATATTATCCTCCCATCTATTTCTCGGCCTCCCTAAAGGTATTTTTCCCTCCGGTCTCCCAACTAACACTCTATATGCATTTCTGGATTCGCCCATACGTGCTACATGCCCTGCCCATCTCAAACGTCTGGATTTTAAGTTCCTAATTATGTTAGGTGAAGAATACAATGCGTGCAGTTCTGTGTTGTGTAACTTTCTCCATTCTCCTGTAACTTCATCCCGCTTAGCCCCAAATATTTTCCTAAGCACCTTATTCTAAAACACCCTTAACCTATGTTCCTCTCTCAGAGTGAGAGTCCAAGTTTCACAACCATACAGAAGAACTGGTAATATAACTGTTTTATAAATTCTAACTTTCAGATGTTTGGACAGCAGACTGGATGATAAGAGCTTCTCAACCGAATAATAACACGCATTTCCCATATTTATTCTGCGTTTAATTTCCTCCCGAGTGTTATTTATATTTGTTACTGTTGCTCCAAGATATTTGAATTTTTCCACCTCTTCAAGGATAAATCTCCAATTTTTATATTTCCATCTCGTACAATATTCTGGTCACGAGACATAATCATATACTTTGTCTTTTCGGGATTTACTTCCAAACCGATCGCTTTACTTGCTTCAAGTAAAATTTCCGTGTTTTCCCTAATCGTTTGTGTATTTTCTCCTAACATATTCACGTCATCTGCATAGACAAGAAGCTGATGTAACCCGTTTAATTCCAAACCCTGCCTGTTATCCTGAACTTAAAAGTATGTAGTATTAAAATTAAATATAATGGTATTAGCAGCATTTTTAGTTTTCAGACAAATACATACTAAAGAAAAAATATGTAATTACATAAATATCCGGACTTCACTTACAACTTGACTATCCCTTCATCGCACATATTCTAACCTTGTCAGAGTCCTCTTTCTCCCATCACTTAATTATCCCATCATCTAATCCACTCTAACCTTGACACAGACCTCGATCCCCTGTCACTTATCTATCCGTTTATTTAACTCACTCTTAGATATTTGACATTATGCAATCTAAGGAATACGACAAAATGCCAATTGTGTTATCTGGTGATTTTTAACATACAGTAGATGTTTCAAAACCTGGAAACTAACAATCCATAGCGTATGTGAAAGATAACTTGGATTTGTATACTAATTTAAAATAAAAGAAATAAGAACAAGAAGATCAGACTCTCTTACATTGATACTTTGATTGCTAGATGGGTAAGCTTATTTTATTGCATGAATCATATTTCTCTTTTTCTTATCACAGACCCATACAACGTTTCTCGAACAAATCAATTCAGATGAAACACAGTAATTCCATTGCAAATACTCGTGCAGATATAATATGGTACATGTTCAATACACAAATAGAAGTAAAAATAATCAATAATAATACAACACACAAATTTTATTAAATTTATATGACTCTCAATCATATTCACAATCCTTACAAATAAGAACCAATGGAAAAAGTGCACAATACCGGAGCCTCTATATTTTCAAATATGCCAGTCATGCATTAACTCAAGTGTCTTACGGGTTTGTGAAAGTAAAGGAGTGAGAAATGAAAAAAATCTCTTCTTTTTCCTCTTTAATCTCCCTTTGTTTCCTTTTTCCCCATTTCTTGTCAGTTCCTTCTACTTTTTATCATCTTCACTGCACTTCTATATTACCACATATATACAGGGTGATTCACGAGGATTTACCGCCACTTACGGAGCTTATTTCCAAAGACATTCTGAGCAAAAACGTCACATAAATATTTGTTCTAATCTCAATATTTTCAGAGTTACACTAATTTGAAATTGTTTGTAAAATAGGACTACCATTATTCTTTAGTTTTAGGGATAAAAGAATATTACAAATAGAGATTGAACTATTCAGGAGTATCATTTCTTTAATTATCTGGTATTCTGAAACACAAAATGTGTTGTGAATTCCATAGTTGCTCCGTACAGACTTTCTTTTTCTATTTTTAACTACAAAATTACATATTTCTTACGCATTTACCACAATTGTTATAAATCACGCATAATTAAACTGTAAAGAATCAAGTTCCTGAAGTCGTAAGATTTGTAACAATTTTTGTGATAAGTGCGTAAGAATAATGCCATTTTTAGTTGAAAATTGGAAAACAAAATCTGTACAAAGCAACTGACAACACATTTTTAGCTTCAGAACACTAGCCAATTAAAGAAATGATACTTCTGAATAGTTCATTCTCTATTTGTAATATTCTTTTACTCTTAAAACTAAAGAAAAAAGGTATTTTACAAACAACTTCAAATTAATGTAACTCTGAATATATTGAGATTAGACACATGTTTATGTTGCATTTTTTGCTTAGAATGTCTTCGGAAATAAGCTCCGTAAGTGACTGTAAATTCTCATGAGTCACACTGTATATATACTGTAATACCATATTGGAATCACGGGGAACCGATCCAGAAACCTTCTGCTTAGTAGTCTCTTATCGTAATCATTAGACCACAAGATCGTTGAAAAATTCGACCATAAAATTCTTTACAAGACATACTTTTCAGTTTTAACTGTGATAGGAAATTATCAATTCTTGTAATACGGAAATGATTTAAATTTAAATTTTACGAACGATATTCGTATAGGTTATTAGCAGGGAAAGGATTTATATGTAAATACATATTTACTTATAAAGCTAATATAATTTATATTTTGCATTATCTTTATGTTTCACAATGTGTAGGGTTGAAAAATCCTACTTTTATTTTCCATATTTTTCCATATTTTAGAGTTTAGTACATATTTTCGTTAATTTCCATATATTTTCCATATTTCATATAAAACAGTCCATATTATATTAGGTTTAACAATAAAACAAAACAAAATTCCATTAACTTTTAAAAATACATTTCAACAATAGAGATTTAAACACATGTTCAGTAATCCCTTTAACATCAGAGTTATTTGAAAATTAGCAGTCCTATCAACAATGGGAAAGTAAGTTACAAAACTGTATTAATTTAATTTAAAATTTTTAACAGACTTCAGTTGTGCAGCTCAACAGTTAAATGCCAGTCAGAGTACACATAGGTTCAGTTTTGTAAATCATACTATAAAGACGGTAAATATGCCAAAAGTACGTCATTCAGTCAATTTAAAATCAAAACTAACAAGTTACATTTCAGAATTTAAAGAAGATGGTTTATCAACTGACAATAAAATATTATTTTGTAATTTGTGTCAGTGTGCAGTATCATCTACACAAAAGTTCCTGGTGCAACAACACATTACAACTAGTAAACATCAGGCCAACAAACAACTAAATTCCAAGCAGAGACAATTGTTTTTAACACAACCAACAACATCGAATGTAAGATCTGAGTTTAACATCGACCTGTGCCGTTCTCTCATCTCTGCTGATATTCCTCTCTACAAACTAAAGAATAAGGTCTTCAGGGAATTCCTTGAAAAATATACTCAACATACAATCCCGGATGAGTCAACACTTAGGAAGACGTATGCTCCATCCATCTACGATGAGACAATACAGAAGATAAGAGATGAAATTAAAGATAGTTCAATTTGGGTTTCCATTGATGAGACTCCCGACAAAGAAGGTAGACTTGTTGGTAATGTAGTTATCGGTTTGTTAAGTGAACAATATTCTGAACGAATTCTTTTACATTGTGATGTTCTAGAAAAGTGCAATAACAAAACTATAGTTAAACTGTTCAACGAAGCTATGGGTATCCTGTGGCCAAAGGGTATTATGTACGATAATGTGTTATTCTTTATTAGCGATGCTGCCCCTTATATGGTCAAAGCTGGACAAGCATTATCTGTTGTATATCCTAAATTGACTCATTTTACTTGTGTGGCGCATGGATTTCATCGTGTGGCAGAAGTGGTCAGAGACAATTTCCCTAAAGTAGATTTGTTGATTTCATCAGTGAAAAAAGTATTTCTCAAAGCTCCCAGTAGAGTTAACGTGTTGAAAGAAATGTACCCTGAAATTCCATTGCCACCAAAGCCAATTTTAACTAGATGGGGTACATGGCTAGAAGCAGTTGAATATTATGCCGAACATATAGACTCTATTAACAATGTTCTCCTTGCATTGGACTCTGAAGATGCAGTCTCAATTGATACTGCGAAAACAGTTACCTGTGACATAAGTGTGAAGAATGACTTAGCTCACATTCAGCATACATTTTCATGCATCATAAAAACGCTCAAAAGTCTCCAAAATAGGCACCTTTCACTATCTGAAAGTTTTGAAATTATAAATAGTACTGTGAAACAACTGAATCGTGGTAGAGGTAAAGTTGCAGATGCAGTAAGAGCTAAGGTGGACACTGTACTTTCAAAAAACCCTGGATATGAAGAACTACAAAAGGTTGTTGCTGTGATGAGTGGTGAATCAACAGTGAAGATTAACTTGGACTTATCCCCAGCAGACATTGTGAAATTGAATTATGTACCAGTTACTTCTTGTGACGTCGAACGCTCTTTTAGTCAGTATAAATCTATCCTCAGAGACAATAGAAGAAGATTCACTTTTCAGCACTTGAAAGAAATGTTTGTAACCTATTGTTATGGTAACAGACAATAAAAATTGTGTTTTGTTGAAACTACATTGGAAGATAAGGTACGTCCATTATATTTTTTGTTTAGTTTGATTAAAATGTACCAATATTTAACGTACATAGTCATTTTTTTATAATTTTAAGTCCATATTTAATTCCATATTTTGGTAAAAATCCATATTTAATTCCATATTTTGGTAAAAATAACTACATATATATTTACATATTTCATATATTTTTAGTCCATATAAATCCGTTCCCTGGTTATTAGTATTTCATTACTTCAAGCCATCACATTGACAACTGAACAGTACGAATGAAGACAGAGAAGTAGATATAAGGTAAGTACTAAAATGACATATCATCTAGCCTATTTGTGTGATAATGCTTCCTCTAACTGCTAAGATTAGGTAGGGCCTATATCCATTGCATTTACGATACAGCTGGGACTTACAGCGGTGGGGGGGGGGAGGGGAAAGCCCTCCGCTAATCCTCAATATACCTTCGCCATAACCCTTCTATACCATAGGCTACCTACACCGTCAAAAACCAACATAATGCATAACAAATATAAATGCGAGTATCAATGCTTATGAGATGCAAGAGTAGTTCAAAAGTGGCATATTTGAACAGCTGGCGTCTGGACGCAATTACTATACACCCACTCCGGTATTGTGCACTTAAGCCGAACCAATTACTTAAAAATCTAAATATCAGAATAATACTCCACCGAGAGAATAATACTGTTTTATGCAAAGGCACCGATTCTATGAACCTCCTGCCATTTTTTCTGTAAACTCTGATATCACTCATGTTAAAGAGAAGCGTAAGCTGAATATACATGTCTCGTGATCTACTTAAATCGCCTGTAATTTTTATATTGAGTGTAGTGCCTGATTTATTGTATTATCTATTTATTTAAATATCTTTTTTGCATCAAGGAGATTTCCCTGTCAACATGTATTTCGAAATTCAGCTCACATCTATAAAGTTAATTTTAATGTGGTTGCATTCATTATGTACTATAAAAGAGAGAGAAATCAGTTGTGAAATTAAGTGAACTGAAAATTAATATGAATCAGTGTTGTGAAGTTGGAAGTAGTATCAGGGGTACTAAAAGTGTAGTAGTATTATAGATATTTCCCGTTTAATTCCTAACCTTCCGTTTTACTAAATGCATTACTATTTATCCTTCCCTATCTATCCTCTTCTATTCTCTGTCCTAACTAAATTGTCTCCCTTCCTTTTCCCTCTTTCCTATTGAAATATTTATTAATTATTTGATTTTTTTCTCGAATCTAAAATCTACCTACTCTAAAGGTGCATCTACTTCTACACTGTTCAACGTTTCTTTCAACTTCTACGCATTCAAGCAATGCATGCAAGAGTGAACAAAACCCTTTCAATTTTGAATGCTTTTTTTCCACTAAAAATTAGAGCGCATGTGACAATCGAAAGCTACCCATCGCCGGTGGGTATCTTGTGCGTTATTTCGTTCAACAGGAGCATGTAGCGAGCAGCTGAAGGAATTAGGGAACATAAACTAATGCGTAAATAAATATAGGAGAGAATAATATGGATATATATTTATTTATATATGATGTAAGTGTTGTAAAATAAATAAAATGAAAATGTATACAAAAAATTTAGGGAAAATAGCTGGGATAGAAGGAATAAAGGTGCATCTACACGATTCAATTTTCCATGAGGAGAATATTGAGAGAATCAAGTTAAAAACGATAGTTCAATTAAGTTGTGTCATATTGAACGTCATTTTTTTTTATTTTAGTTGGTTATTTAACGACGCTGTATCAACTACTAGGATATTTAGCGTCGATGAGATTGGTGATAGCGAGATGGTATTTGGCGAGATGAGGCCGAGGATTCGCCATAGATTACCTGACATTCACCTTACGGTTGGGAAAAACCTCGGAAAAAACCCAATCAGGTAATCAGCCCAAGCGGGGATCGAACCCGCGCCCGAGCGCAACTTCAGACCGGCAGGGAAGCGCCTTAACCCACTGAGCCACGCCGGTGGCCTTTGAACGTCTCTTCACTATGTAAATATTTTAATCAATAAATATTAAATATCAATCCAATCCTTAGGCCTATTTGATTCGCAAATTCGTGGTTGAACACTTCATAGGTACTAGTATAATCTTCAATAAAGCTAATCGTACTTGCCGCCATTTTCAACTTAGAAGGTCCACCATTACCAAACAAAACACTTTTCAGTTTATTTACGGCCACCTAAAACAATCAGCTGCTCGCTACATGCTGCTGTTGAACGAAATAACGCACAAGATACCCACCGGCGATGGGTAGCTTTCAATTGTCACATGCGCTCTAATTTTTAGTGGAAAAAAAGCATTCAAAATTGAAAGGGTTTTGTTCACTCTTGCATGCATTGCTTGAATGCGTAGAAGTTGAAAGAAACGTTGAACAGTGTAGAAGTAGATGCACCTTTAGAGTACGTAGATTTCAGATTCGAGAAAAAATCAAATAATTAATAAATATTTCAATAGGAAAGAGGGAAAAGGAAGGGAGACAATCTAGTTAGGACAGAGAATAGAAGAGGATAGATAGGGAAGGATAAATAGTAATGCATTTAGTAAAACGGAAGGTTAGGAATTAAACGGGAAATAATTTATTAACACAAAACAGTGGGGTACAAACAGTTGATAAGAAATAGACGAGATGTTGGTGAAGAATAGGGAGAAAATGTTAATAATAATAATAATAATAATAATAATAATAATAATAATAATAATAATAATAATAATAATAAGCAATGAAGGATGGTATGTTGGTAGATTTTAAAGTGATGGTGGATCGAAAAGCAGAAATGCAAAGGTCCACCGTAACTATGAACTGTAAAGTTTGGTTGACGAATAAATACTGTATATCATTTCATAGGCCTATCATTATGTAGGCTATACATACAGAGACTATACGGCAATTAGACTGTTTTCATATCATAGTTAGACTAAATCACTAATATAACAGATCGCATTTAGATATATCTAACAACGACACAAAATAGGCTCGAAATTAAGCCAGATTATCGCATTGTAATATATTATTAGATTAATAGAGGAACACTAGAGACCTCTACATTCATTATGTGATCTACAGAAAATAATGCGGTGCACCTGTCCTTGATATAAAAACACGATATTTAATGTAGTCTTACGCAATCGTTTGAATTACGAGTCTTGCACATCGAACCGGTAGTCAGGCATAGTTTACATCATCAGAATGCCGCGGAGGAAAAAAATGAAGAAGAGTCGCAATATGCCTGTTCTAGCCATGGTCAAGGTTATCACGACCGCATAAAAGCACTGTGTTCAACTCTTGTCTAGTGACATGGCATAACCAATTTGACACTCACTATTATTATCATTATTATTATTATTATTATTATTATTATTATTATTATTATTATTATTATTATTATTATATGGCATGTTACGGGGATACCTTTACCTTTTACCTTTATTATTATCATTATCAATACTGTAGTTAAATAGTTTATTTTCTGCCTTAAAATATTAGTTCCAGCTCCTTATAATATTTATTACCCTTCAGCTGAGTCTATTCTGTCTTATAATATTTTAACATGGGGCCGCCGCGTCTTATTCATTCCAAGAATAGGCCTATTTATTATTAAAATGAGGCTATCTAAAATTGTTTTTAGTTTCAGGCCTAGAAATTCCTCAAGTCATATCTTTAAACATTATAATTATAATTATTGTTGTTATTGTTGTTTAGTCAACTGTCCGAAGACAAGTCTCAACCTCACAAGTAAAACTAATACGGCATCACTTATGAGGCAACTAGGTCAGGAGAAAATGAGATAGGGTGGCCTGTTCCTTTCCCCCTCCATTGCATACACCACCGACTAGCTACATATTACACTAGTCAGATACATACAAACAATTGAATTTACTTTTGCAAAAAGGACATATGTTACATTTTTGTCAAAATCGGTTTTTTCATGGAAACTGTAACTTAATGTATGGCCAATGGACTAATAATATGAGCAAATTATAACATATATCATTCACTTTTGTAGCTAACTTCATGTAACAAGAATATCAAGTCCCAATTTTAAGTTTCCTACCTGCTATTATATTTTTCTTCAATATCTCAAAACATTAAATTTGTAACTCGTGTCCTTTTTGCAAAAGTCGATTCAATTTTTCTTCCTCTGACACATCGTCAAGTGAGATGTACTGCCTGGTAATATTGTAGATGTACATTATCAGCCAGAACAACCTCAATCAGATATATTATTCTAATTTTATTATGTTATAATTATAATTATATTATAAAGATTGGAAATAAATTAATGTAATGTGTAGAAAAGTTTAAATATCTAGGTTAAGTATGCCTTTAAATACAACATTTTCACTTTTGCCCTTTCTGGTACAGTAACAGATATAAAAAATTAAAAAAATGCAGAATTATAAAGAAAATGATATAGCTGTTCTCAAGAGTATCACAGAATCACAAATCTTGTCTTAAATGAAAGTTGAAAGGGTGATAATAAATTTATTTGGTGATATTTAGAAATTTTAATTTTTATATTTTTATTTTGCACTTTTATGAACAGAAAGAAAAATTGCACGTCTATTATTAACTTATTCTTTAATAAGCAATTTGACAATTTCCTCTTACAGAATTATTCATGTATAATGTGAGAATATGCCCTGAAAAATTTATTCGATTATCTCTATTATTGTCTGAGATATTACATATTAAATGTTGAAAAATGTAAAATGAACAAACTCCGGATATTCAAGGGAAACGTTTGAACACACACATTTAAAAATGACGTAAAAGCAATTATTTTCTTCCTAACGACCTTGAAATTTCGCACAAATAAAGTCAATACTATCAAGTATTTTTAGGCTAAAGATAAAAAAGTGTTAAAAGGCCTCACTGATAAATCTTCTAAAGTTAATCATATCAGTACCAAGTTTACAGAAAATATTTCTAAAAGAAAAACAGAGAAGAGTTTCTCCCTATAGGCTAAGTAAAATGTTGAGTGAAGATTATTTTGTAGTGTAGGCTTTCACGGCGATTATTTTCATTGTATTTAACAGGCTTTTACTAATTTTTGAGTTCCGGTTGTGATGAAATAATGTTACACACACTTATAATATTTATTTTTCTAGGTTAAATTAAATTACAAATTAATATTTGTTTTCAGATTTCTGATTATTCTGATATCTCATATGATGGTATTGAATTTCGCCGTGTTCCTCGTGTTTTCCACGAATGAGGAAATACGTTTATTGAACTCGATGACAAACAATTTAAAATTAGATTTCAGTTACCGAAATTTGTAGTGAAATAACTTGAAAAAAAGGCTATATCCTCAGTTATAATCACAAACAAAACGAAATATTCACGATCCTCATCACACGTATTGAGAAGAATATTCAGGGGGCAATGATGATTATGTTCTCTCTCATTGACGAAACAGTTGAAAACAAAATGGCTTTACACACGAACTTCATTCATATTTCGCGATGTTGCCACATATTGACACTGCAAATCTGTTACTACTAAACCTACTACGTAGTTTACATGTTCTTAAGTTAATTTTATACTACGCAGAAACTAATCCCGAGTTATTTATTAATGTTCAGTTATAAATAACGTATAGTTAATTACTTTTATATGTACAACTGGACTTAAGAAGATTATTAAAAAAAAAGTTGTCGAATATTGGGATGGATCACGACATTCTTTAACATACCAAGGTAGAATAATTTCGTTTCATACTTATTGAATACAAACGGAAACGAAGATAACTTTGAGTTTCCGTACTAGAGTAAGTTAAAAAGGATCACTTGTCAGTCTGAGTGTTGAGTAAAAAACTATCTTCTTTAAGTGCTAGTCCTTGTACCAGATCCATAAATATTTCTCATGGATGGGCAATTGTCACGTCTGTCTCCGATATCAGATTCATGGGCACTTTACTGTGGCAATACGAATTTGTTCATCTATGTCTTTTATAGATGACGTAGACAGTAACAAACAAAACAAATGTAGGGCAGGTTCTCTCAAGGATACGATACTTCTGTTTCCTTACCAAATTTCGTTCAGTTCTTATTATATTGTACTGACGTTACATCTCATTGACACTAAATGGCGCCGTGAAGGTTAAAAAAAAAATATGGCTACAAAGGAATAACTTACTTACTTTAAACTACATTTACATTTATCTAGTAAAAATTTTAATCAACTAATTGGATTATTTTATGAAAATTTGGATATACTTTTTCATTTTTATAATTTATTATTAGATTTTTCCTCTTTTAATTCGTGTCACATATGATATGACAATATACTAAAACCGGCAAGTTACCTGGTTGAGTTTTTTTCCGGGGTTTTCCCTCAACCCAATACGAGCAAATGCTGGGTAACTTTCGGTGCATGGCCCCGGACTCATTTCACCGTCATTATCACCTAAATCTCATTCAGACACTAAATAACCTGAGATGTTGATACAGCGTCGTAAAATAACCTAATAAAATAAAATAAAATACTAAAACTGTATCCATTGTAATTTTTAGATTTAATTTTAACGCTCATTTCTCATCAAATTATAGATTTTTGGGGGAAAATTATGTTTATTTCTTTTCAATTGTGCGATTTTTCTTCTTTAAAGTGGTATATCACATATTATATTAAAATTATATCCGTATTTGATTGTTTATAGATGATAGGAATGCAATTATATAGCCTAGTAGATAAGAATATGTACGAGAAGTGGAAGTAGCCTCCACGCTCCCCAGATCTCACTCCATGTGACTTCTTTTTATGGGGTTATATGGAGAAGAAAGTGTTTGTTTTCTCTGCCACTGAATATTGATGAATAAGAGATTTACCGTATCTGTGAACACAATTCACAGAAACATGTTTGAAAGAGAATGCAGTTAGCTACATTACAGACTGGACATTTATCGGATTATTAATGAAGCTCACATCGAGTCTTTGTACAGTATGTAAAACTTTCAGTGTTTGTCTTTTATGTAGCTGTAAATTGAATCGGATAAGTCAAGAACTGCCAAGGAGATATTTTTTGCGAAAATGAGTTAATGACACCATGCTGTTGTATGTGTGAAAGGGCATTACACTAATGGAAGAAATGACCAAATTCATCACATCTATCTACTCTAATAATGTCTTTAAAATGTTCAAGTCAAGAAAAGACAAAGTACATTACACTTGGACACTTATTTCTGTTAGTTCACAGCATCAAGTTAAAACTTCACCAAGTACATGTATTGTAGCATTCACTTCAATTTTAATTAGCAGCTATTAGAAGCAATGTGATAATGTGGTAATCATGTGTTGCTTAATTTAATAATCAAGGTACATAGTTTATTGATGTGTGTAGGACATATTATTATTTTAACAAGACTGGAAGTGAAGTGAATGAATTATTCAACCCCAAGTTGTAGTGGTGAGACTGAAAAAATGAAGAACATTAGAAAACTATACAAGTATCTAAATCCAAATGTACAAGAATATTACAACTGTATAAATACAGCTATTGCAACAGCAGAAGAAGATGAAGATGGAGGAGAAGAAGGGGATCGTTAGATGATACTGAGAAAATGGCACTTTTTTGTTTCCTTTTCACTCAAACCTCTTTGAAAGTTGTCATTAACAAGTATTTTTTCTTACCTTTTCGTGTTAACGCAGCCTACAGTGTCTCTTATTGTAATGCATTGATTTTTTTTTTTCATAAAAACACACAATGGTTCAAAATTACGTGGAATATAATATTATTAAGCAAAAGTAAGCCTAATAAAAATAATTTAGACGAGTCTAATGCTTTGGATATTTTTTGAGGATAAATTTTCTATCGGTTGAGAAGCTTTTGTCATCCAGTCTGCTGTCAAAAAATGTGAAAGTTGGAATTTATAAAACAGTTATATTACCGGTTGTTCTGTATGGTTGTGAAACTTAGACTCTCACTTTGAGAGAGGAACAGAGGTTAATGGTGTTTGAGAATAAGGTTCTTAGGAAAATATTTGGGGCTAAAAGGGATGAAGTTACAGGAGAATGGAGATAGTTACACAACGCAGATGCACGCATTGTATTCTTCACCTGACATAATGAGGAACATTAAATCCAGACGTTTGAGATGGGCAGGACATGTAGCACGTATAGGCGAATCCAGAAATGCATATAGAGTGTTAGTTGGGAGGCCGGAGGGAAAAAGACCTTTGGGGAGGCCGAGACGTAGATGGGAGGATAATATTAAAATGGATTTGAGTGAGGTGGGATATGATGATAGAGACTGGATTAATCTTGCACAGGATAGGGACCGATGGAGGGATTATGTGAGGGCGGCAGTGAATTTCCGGGTTTCTTAAAGCCATTTGTAAGTAAGTAAGTATAAAATTTCCTAAGATATCTTCATGGATTGAAAAGTTAATACCCCTCAAGCCAAAAAAGGTCAATTTCTTTTCTCAAGTCAAGAAATGACCAAGTTCAATAAATTCAATATTTTTTCATGGAATGTGTATGGCTAAGAAAAGAAAACTAATTAAATAATACAGTAGAATAGAGGATGCAATAGAAAACCTCTATGATTTTTTCAAATATATATACATATATTTAGTTGGTTATTTTACTACTCTGTATCAACATCTCAGGTTATTTAGCGTCTGAATGAAGTGAAGGTAATAATGCCGGTGAAATGAGTCCGAGATCCAGCACCGATAGTTACCCAGCATTTGGTCATATTGGATTGAGGGAAAACTCCGGAAAAAACGTCAACCAAGTAACTTGCCCCGACCGGGATTAGAACCCGCGCCACCTGGTTTCGCGGCCAGACGCCCTAGCCGTTACTCCACAGGTGTGGACTCAAATATTTTCAAAAGTAGTTTCAGAGTAGTACAGTTTTCTTTATTTCCCGAAAATTTGATGACATTCACTTAGGCAGTTCTTGAATTGACCTATTCCTTGGTAATAAATTAAAAGTGTATCAATTATTTACGAACACGGTTACTTTAACGCTGAATAATCTTCATAAAATATCAAAATTTCTTTCTTAAATTTTTATGCTCGACATGCCGAAATGTAGTAATTATACTCCTGGTAGTAGCCCTTTAATTCACCTCATTAAATTACACATATTCATTATAGTTCAGTTGTTCAGCCAATGAGAAATCACCATTGTAGCATTATAAAAGCGCAACTATCGATTATTCTCGGATATGCAATCGAAAGACAACTAGCGAAAAGTCACGGAGGCTGGAAATCCAATACTGTCGCAGAAGGTTATGTTCTGTTACTATAATAATTAGCGTTAATTGTAAATAATATTCAAATAAATTCAATTTGTCATCTCGTTTTTCAATTCTAAATCAATTTCCAGGTTATATCAAGACTAATGTTCATGTTATTCTCTAGATTATATCAAGGTCAATGACATTCGTTCCTCGGAAAAAATCAATACTTTCGCGTCTGCGCACATCTCACAATTTAGAAGGTCAGTTCCGCTCCTCACTTACATAACCATAACATGAATACTTATGAATAATTTCAAGTTAGAAATATGGTCGAGCATAAAAATTCGTATGAAACTTGCCTATAATCGTAATTAAGACGCTCGTTTGAAAATTATGAAACTCGCTTGCGCTCGTTTCATAAACAAACATACTCGCGTCTTAATTACTACCATTATAGGCTCGTTGCATAATGTACTATTTCGAACTCAGAGTTCTGCTGACCTCCTGGATAAATAACATATAAAGAAAAGGAAAATTGGACCAATATAATTGCAATCGCAAGTGAAATGGCTGAAAGTGGAACTGGGAACTTAAAATGCAGCAGGCACGGTGCTGGCGGGCGCCCCCTTTCATTTCCTGCAGCAGCGGGTATTTCCAGCACCATCAGTATTTACCCTGCAGCTTTGTTTAACTGCGCCAAGGATAACGAGTTCTGCCTGTTTGTTGTTCCATTGTTAGTGCAACGTCCATTTGTCCTGCCATGCAGAAAATGGGTTTGTGCAATCAGTACGCGAAGGGAGTGAGCGACATAACCTAACTCTCGTTAGTTACAAAATGGCGGGCTTCTCTCTGATCAGTAAAAACTGCAGCGTGCGCCCGTTGAATTTCATGGTTTCCTAATTTCGTTATAAGATGGCTATAAAAAATTCGAGAGCGAAGCTCTAATTGGGCGACGAAAATAAACTCAGAATTGAGCAGGCAGAAATTTTAAAATCCACGTTAGATCTACAATATTTTGCTCATTGTTGCGTTATAAGCTTACTTCATACAGTGGCGGCACTAGCATTTTTAATTTTGGGACGGGGCATGTCAGGGCCTTCTTCAGTTACAAGCCGGAACCATACGTCGGCAACACTGTAATTAACTGTCAAACGGAGGCCTACTATCCAGAACACGTGTTTGTGCTAATGCCGATTTTCAATGTAAATTAATGTTACAGTATAAGTGTGTGTCGATGGAATTATGTTCGCGGTCGTACCAAACGTTAATTGTTGATGTATTATAAACTATAGTCCCGTCGCTCTAATTTCTGGCAGCCAATCGCGTTGCAGGTCGGCTACATTTAAACGTGTGCGTCTTGTGATTCGCTGAGGAAGACGTTATTCATTTCTGAAGGCTCGATAAATACTTAATATAATCGCCCGCATTTTGGCTCTTTCGTTGGCGTTCGCAAAAAGCACACGAAGACGTTATTTGCCGCTCAATTATTTGCTGAATTACAGTGCGTTTGATTTATTATCATAGGAGCTACGACATGATAATGTTTAACGGTGTGGCAAATAGAATCCTCTTATGGTAGCTCGGCAACGAAAGAACAAAAATGGCGAACGATACTACCTACCTAGACTTTATAGAGCCTTCACTTCCTAAGACGTAAGCAAAGAGGAGGAGTCACGCCGAGAATAACAGCGTCGCGATTATAAGTGCGTGTTGGCGATAAAAACAAGACAATAAATAAAAATATGGCTGCAATCTTTGGCAATTTTTACGGTTATTATTAATGACAAAATGATTGAACAATTCTTCTAAATAGGCCTATTAAATATTGTATAAACTACATTTTTATCTCATGAAATTAAAATGTATATGATATCCTAGACCTTTCACGCCAGAGGTGAAACAACATAAAGCGGCAAAACATTATCAATTTAATAGCCACATAATGGTTAATTGATTGGTATAGGGTATTGCGAAAGTACGTCGTTATTTTATTTATTTTTGGTACAAGTAACATTTCTTTAAATATTTATTTATTTTCCCTTGGACCGTCAATAAAAAACACGTATGCTTTTAATTTTTTAAGTTATAAGTGGCTGTATGCAAGTGCTTACGCGGTATTCTGAAAGTCAAATAAAATACCATTTCGGTTTCCGTAATAAATTACGTACATCAATACACTGAATCTTGATCATGTGCACTTAGTTTTGTATCAATTAATGTCAGAAATGTACGTGTGACAACGAAATCTAAGCACTAAAACGTCAAACGTCATGCCTTTATTTCGCCTCCGCCCGCCTCCACTCAGCGTTGCCAAACCTACCCATGCTCCGGCTTGTAACTGAAGGAGGCTCGAATGGACAGCACTTATTCGAGGTGGGAAACTCACTATTCTTTGTACAAAATTAATTTTAGAGTCTTGCTGAAATACAGTGCGATCCGTATAAACCTTTATCATTTTAGTGAGCCATAGTCTAATCTCTTTGAGATTAGTATGAAATCGATCAGTAAAAAACGTCGCATTTTTTATACTCTAATTTTTTCCCTATTTATACAAGATGCTAAGGAGAGTGCATTTGCAAAAATATACTATCGAAAGTCAAACGGTTTTCGTATTGTTCAGCGACAAATTTAGTGTATTTTAGAAAAACAAGCCTCTTTCAGCGCTCAGAACTCTGGAACCATTTACTGCAGAACATTGAACGAGAGCTCATTTTGAAGCTGACATTTGGTAGGTTATGATAAGAAGTAATCCTTATTTTTATTGTATACAGAGAGACAGATAATCTGATTTTACTTAGTTTTAGGCTTTTTGCCCATTTGTAAAAATGTAAAAAAGTATTGAGAAAAAACCTTGCATTATTAAGAGGGATTCGGCATTGTTTGCTTAGTGTCACGGCAATAAGTTTCGGGGGTATTAAATAAATTATTTTCACACGCCTAGACTTGAAAGGCGCAACACAGCACGAACTGGCCGAGAGATGAAGATAAGCGAGCGCTGGGCGTCATTTTACTCCTGTGTTTATGAAAACCTGTGATAATGCTAGCCCAGCTATGCGCTACTAGACGAAACATCACGTGTTTATGTCTCCTGGCCTTGCTTGCCTAGGCTAGCTCCCGCCTCACAGTCAGCTGGTTAGCTCACGCGCGTACTATTTATTTTCTTTATTTGATTTTTCAATACTTTCTTATTAACGTTGCGCCAGTAAAAAAATACGTGTTTATTTGTACTTTCAATGCGGAATCTAACCATATACTTTAAAAATATTTTTTCGTGGGCAAATGTGTCTTAATTAAGAAAAATCTAAATTTCTCCATTTCCATAAAAAGTAAGAAAAACTGTTTACATGTCAATATAAACTTCAGCTTTTCAGCATCAAAATAAACCATGATTTTGATCATTGGGTGAAAGGGTTTCGGAGCCACAACAGTTTAAAGTTGCTAATTTTATAGGCAGATGAAACTTATCAATTTCTTCTTAAGGAATTGCCTTGCCTCTCACTTGGCAAGAATGTGAATGCCTATTATAAGTAAAACACAAAATTTATTACCGAATGCAAACTTTATACGTAACTTGTAAATTAATTATTGGAGGCAACAAAGCAACGTGCCAATCAACAAACAATCAACAGTGCATTGCCTGATCCAACTGATGATAGTGATTTACAACCAACCGCAGTTTACCTTATAAAAACTTAAAAAATCAAATAAAACATTCATCAAATATTTTAAAAGCAGCTTGGTTTTGTGTGTTTTATTTTTCATACATTATAGTATTTTAGATATAAACTAATTGTTTCATCAGAATTAAGCTTTTGGACACGGTGGAATACCCAAAAGCCTAATTCTGATCATAGTCACCGTGAAAGCCTAAAAACTCATGTAATTGTTTAATCAGAATTAAGCTTTTGGACACGGTGGAATACCCAAAAGCCTAATTCTGATCATAGTCACCGTGAAAGCCTAAAAACTCATGTAATTGTTTCATTTTTAAATTGTGAAGAATATTGAGTATAAAGTGTTAAATTTAACCCTAATTTATCATGGCTCATTGTTTAACATTTAAAACGATTACTGCATATTTATAGCTTAAGAAATTTTACTTCTGCTGAGCGTAGTATTTTTAAGGAAAGAGGAGGTTATTTTTTTAACTTTTTCCCTACTTGGTGTAAAATATTAATGTTTTGTATTTAGAGAGCTCATGGCTATAGCAGCTCAACCAAATAAAAATAAAAAAAAAATGTATATTTGGGGCCCAGATTTGAAAAAAGAAATGTACCCAATGCAGGACTTTACTAAAACCGATATATCTAAGCCATTTTTAAACATAAATTCAAACAGTTTTTTATATTTTACTTGTAAAAGCGTGTTCTACAAATTGTCTGTAACATAATTTTGATATTATGTCCCTACATTTGTAAAATAAACAATGAGAATTTAATAACACTTTTTTTATTTCCTTTCTTGCAAACAGACAGACATACTTTTAAAATGAATTCAATTAGCGCAATTCTGTTGCAGAGGAACATTTTATAATAGTCTAGAGCATGTGTGTTCTAAATTTTAATACTGTAGTTTAGAAATTATATCCACTTTTTGTCTGGCAATGTAGCAAAAAAATGAAGTTACCGGTAAGAACAATCAAAGGAGGCATGTGATTTAAAATCCCAGAGCGCAGGAACTTTAAAAATAGTACCTCAACATCCGATAAGGGCACAAATAGCCACAAAATGTTGTGCAATGTGTTCCACACGTATCACAAAGTATTAAAAAAAGCAATTTTTTTATCCTCTAATTGTTACCAAAAAATACCGTCCTCTCCCCTTAAGCATGGCTCTGCACTATCGCCATATTTTCATTGCGTGGCATGTTTCATATTATACTGTTATACCACAGTCTAGTATACACAGTCAAGAAGCTCAATATGTAAGGAATATGCATCCATAGACAGTTGCTAACCACTAGGATCGCTACTATCGCCTCATAACGGATAATGCGAAATAGTACCGGCACAGTCTATTGTTCCTAGTACCCTCAACAACTCAAGCTTCGTGACTAGACTATGGTTATACCATTTACCCTCCATGGCGCTAGTTGTAGCGTGTCCAACTACAAATGCAGTGGACGTGCTTTCTACTTCCGGCAATGATGCGGTGTCTTATCTTCTTTTCTTAAAGAGTTTATGTTCCTGTACTATCTCAATCCATGTTCTGCGTCTTGCTGATGACAAGAAGATGTGATACTTGCAATGGTTCAATATGAGGAAGGAAAAGGCCTAAAAATTCAGTCCTTGAAGTGACTGATGATGTAAGTGCCGCTCTGCTTCATCTACCGCAGCTGTAACATTTCAAATCGGAAAGAAAGAAACATTAATTTAAAATGAAGCGGTGAGTTCAAAAATTTGATAAGTGCAAAACTTAAAACAAAACAAAAAAATGGGATATCTATTTCAATCTATTCAGATGTTATCCATACATAATATTAGGCCTACAGCAAGTTTTTGTGTCAACTCTGTTTATTCGGGATTTTTTAAATATGGATTTTGTTCCAAAACGTTGTAAGACATTCATCATTTCGTCGCAAAACTTCATACATGAAGAATGGTCATTTTGAATCAAAACTTCATGGCTGCCATAGATTAAGAAAAAGCTTTTGACAAATTAAAAAAAGAAAAATTATTACTTACTGCCTTTTAAGGAACCCGGAGGTTCATTGCCGCACTCACATAAGTCCGCCATCGGTCCCTATCCTGAGCAAGATTAATCCAGTCTCTATCATCATATCCCATCTCCCTCAAATCCATTTTAATATTATCTTCCCATCTACGTCTCGGTCTCCGAAAGTCTTTTTCCCTCCGGCCTCCCAACTAACAGTCTATATGCATTTCTGGATTCGCCCATACGTACTATATGCCCTGCCCATCTCAAACGTCTGGATTTAATGTTCCTAATTATGTCAGGTGAAGAATACAATGCGTGCAGTTCTGTGTTGTATCACAAACTATTTATAATATGTATACAAGAACACAAAAATTGCCGTTAGAGTAAATAATAAACTAACAGATTTTAAAACTATTAACACAGGTGTACGACAGGGATGTCCTCTCTCGCCTCTGCTTTTTATAATCTACATGAACTCTATGATGTCTA
Source organism: Periplaneta americana (assembly GCF_040183065.1). NCBI lineage: Eukaryota > Metazoa > Arthropoda > Insecta > Blattodea > Blattidae > Periplaneta > Periplaneta americana. The sequence continues at coordinate 176,225,201 of NC_091120.1, read as the reverse complement.
AATGGTGTTTCCAAAACCCAGAGGCTATGTTTCCATAAACAGACGGACCAAAATAGATACAATCCTCTTCGCAGATGACCAGGTTCTATTAGTCACTTCAGAAGATGATCTCCAAAAGTCAACATATTCGTTAAACACAGTTGCAAATGACTATAATATGGCCATTTCCGTATAAAAGTCAAAAGTTATGGCATTTAAAGGTAAATATCCAATAAGATGTAAAAACTGTATTGAAAACAGAATTCTAGAACAAGTGAACACATTTAACTATTTAGGGTACCGTCTTTCATATGTAAAAGAACAGAATATCGATTCTAAAGTAACTAATTTTGTAAAAGTTATCGGCATTTTCTATTCAGTTTTCAAACCTAATTTAGTACAGAAACATACAAGATTAAAGATGTACAACATTTTAGCACGACCTACTTTAGTCTATGGATCAGAAGCCTGGACTTTCAGAAAAAAATATATGTTCAACGTGTACTGTAACTACCAACGAAATGAAATTCATGAGAAAAACGGCGCGTTACACGCTTTGGGATAGAAAACGAAATACAGTGGAAGCTCGTAAGTTCGACAGAAATCAAGTTCGTCATCCTATAGTTCGACTGCTTACGTAGACACGCCCCTATACAGCCACTAAGAAATGGGTTTGCAATTTGAATGGGAATTGGTTCTGTGTCTTGTGGTGATACTTTTCTTAAAGGAAAACAGAATATATTATTGATTAGGACATCCATATTTAACCACTGATTTTAAATTAATGAACTCTTCTTTTTCTATTTGAGAATTGTGCCGTTTGTGAGACGGAACTGTCGAAACCCACTGTGGTACTAGAAGCGCATACACAAGTCTCGGGGCGGGCAGGAAATGTAAGTACAGTACTGTATTCGTTGATGGCTAACCAATAAGAATTTGTATTCATTTCACTGCCACACTCACTACCCTTATTGGACTGAACTTTCAATGCTGTTCAGTCCACTGTACAGAAATTTTGGAAGAATTGAATGTCCAATCTATATTAAATTTTCTTCAAATCTATAGAGTTAATTGGAAACAGCATGTCGAGAGAATGCCAACAGAAAGATGGCCAAAGGCAGTGATAGATTACCGCCATTCTGGACAACGATCTGTTGGAAGACAATTAAAAAGATGACATGAGACCATTGAGATCTCAACAGACCACTAGGTCTAGTGACTGAATTGGATGAAGATGATGATGATGATGATGATGATGATCTTCTATTGCGATATAAACACACTTAAAACGTCATACTTTGCATATTTTCATTCTGTAATGAAATATTGATTAATATTCTGGAGCAACTCGTTTCAAGCTAAAGACATATTTGTATTATAAAAGACAGCTATAAGAATAATGGCTAATGTGCATAAAACGACATCATGTAAAAAGATTTTCCAAAATTTAGAAATCTTGACCTTACTTTGTGAGTATATTCTTTCACTAATGATGTTTTGTACTCGTATTAAAAACCGAGATACATTTAGTATTAATCAAGACATTCATAATTTTAATACAAGACGTGAATCATATGTCCATCTACCCTCTGTTATAAAGCTGTTATAAAAATGAGTTCACTATTCAATGCACTGCCTAATTATCTTAAAGCTTTGAACAACCATAAGAAAAGGTTTAGAACATAAATTAACCAAATTTCTACATACTCATACCTTCTACACAACTGATGAATTTTTTATGCTCGACCATGCCGAAATGTAGTAATTATACACCTGGTAGCAGTCCTTTAATACATGTCATAAAAGTACACCTATTCATTAAAGTTCAGGTTTTCGATTATTCTCGGATATGCAATCGAAAGACAACGAGGGAATCGTCACGGAGGCTGGAAATCCAATACTGTCGCAGAAGGTTATGTTCTGTTACTATAATAATTAGCGTTCATTGTAAATAATATTCAAATAAATTCAATTTGTCATCTCGTTTTTCAATTCTAAATCAATTTCCAGGTTATATCAAAATTAGTAACTAATTTTGTTATTCTCTAGATTACATCAAGGTCAATGACATTATTGTTCCTCGGAAAAAAATCAATACTTTCGCGTCTGCGCACATCTCACAATTTACGAGCTATGCACAAGGTCACTTCCGATCTTCAGTCAGATACGAATAAAATGAATACTTCTGAATAATTTCAAGTTAGAAATATGGTCGAGCATAAAAAGTCGTATGGAACTTGCCTATAATGGTTATTAAGACGCTCGTATGAAAATTATGAAACACACTTGCGCTCGTTTCATAAACAAACATACTCGTGTCTTAATTACTATCATTATAGGCTCGTTGCATAAGGTACTATTATGCTTGTAAATTGAATTAATCTGTTTAATATGTATCGTATATTTTTGTATAGCTTAATTGATGAATTGTATATGCTGTAATTTGAATTATTTTTATTATATTGTGCTTCCTCAAATTAGAGGCTGCCATTAGACAAAGCATACAAAACAATACAAGAACAAATAGATGATGAAAGATAACAGAGTAAGAAAAAAAGTAAACAAGTACACAAACAAACAATGGCAATTTACAGAATAAAAAAAGTTCAAGAAGCAATGAAAGCTAATAAGAGAAAGAAAAAAAAATAATGTTGCGCTAGTTTTTTCAGTACACTGAATTAGAGTCCATATAGGTGGTTTCGTAAATATGAGGAGGGCCAGTTCATTCAGAAACGATTTGTGCAGTCCTAGGATCTTACAGAATTGAGAAGAGAAGTTAGGTATCGTTCCTTTTGCTCCAAACATCAATCCCGTAACACTGATATCGTGAAGTTGGTATTTATCTTTATAATACGGGATGGCTGGAACGTAGATTGCTCGTTTCTCCTCATGTACGTCTTCAGGCTGTCCTTTGTACGTTTCAAATCTGATGGTGGGGTCAAATTATCTTACCCTGAGACAGGGATTTGCTAATGGCGATTATGTCAATTCGTCTGTATAGCTTTATTGATTGTTTATGTTTGTAAATTAATCTACTTGATAAGAACTGTACAATTTTTATAGCTCAACTAAACTATTCTTGTAAATTGAATTAATCTGTTTACTTTGTATTGTGTATTTTTGTACTGTTTGGCTAATGAATTGTATATGCTGTAAATTGAATAGTAATCTGTGTAGCCCAACTGATGAATTGTTTATGTTTTTAAATGAATCAACTTACTTGCTTTGTATTATATTTGATACAGGGTCGTTAAACACAAAATAAAAAAGTATCAAATTTAAAAAATGCAATAACTGCCAACTCCTTCGTGCAGCATATTGCATTCCTCATCATTATATCCCACAGAGTGGTTGCTGAAATACGTTGGGAGTGGAGAGTAAGCTGAACGATTCTATAAAAAGTGATGGGAAATCCTGGCGGAGAGAGAATAGTTAAGAAAGAAATATTGCCGACTTTAATGATGTGAACGACATGTAAGGCAGAGCAGGTGGGATTTCCCACAGTGAAATCTCGGTATCGCGCGGCCGGCCTAACCCACGAGTCAATTTATGAAAAGTAAACACTGTCATATGCTCGGCGAAAAGAGTCTGGTGCAAGAAGAAAGCAGATACGACAAATACGTCGTTTACCTCTTATTGGAGGTAAGTTTCCACAGTTCAGTGACTGCTTGAATTTTTCCGACTGCAGCGCTCTCCAAATTAACCGGGAGAAAAATTAAACACAGAAACAAATGATACTTGAAGAATGTGGTCGAGATTTCGTGTTTGTTTCGTTTTAAGTAATTCTTTGTAGCCTTCAAAGGTTATAATAGCAAAACTACTGGGTGTTCATTTCACTGTTGTGAGTCAACGATTTGAAGCGAGTTTCAGCTTTTATGTCAGAGAAATTGCCTATTATTCAAGGCGTTCAATCTGAACTTCAGAACGTGTACGATATAACTTAAATGTCGTAGTCGTAGCAACAGATGGCGTTCTGTACGGTCTGTGTGCTACCATAACCTCTTTCGAAGAGTGTTTTGCACGGGCAAGTCGTACGCAGGGTATTTGTTATCATCGGTTCCACATTACACACACAAATCAAATGCTCCGTGTCCATGTTGACCGTCCAAGTTAATGTCAACAAATACGTAAGTATTCGTCTTAATCCTCTCGCCATATCCCGATAGTAGGGAAAAAACTCACCTCAGTACGTGTTTCCAAACAGTTCATATCCTGCCACTACCGGCGTTACCGTACGTATCGGTACATACTCTTCAGAATGAACGCCGTAATTGCTAGGCAACTTCTCTGGCACATAGGTAATACGCTTTTGAGGGAAGTGTATTAAGGTTGGATTCTCTTGGCTCATCGGCTAGCCATATGACGGCATACGGCGAGCCATGACACACTTTGAACTGAACACTCAGTATAGATATGCTGTTTAGCCATAGATCAGTATAATCATTCGTCTGATATTACTTAGATTGGCAGTTTTGGTACTTTGATTAGTCTACATGTAAAGGACGTCGCTGTGATGATTGTTGAAAAGAAATGAATTTTTTAATCCCTCTTAAATTCATAGCTACGTCACTGAGTCCTGCTGATATTACTACTGCTACTGCTGCAACTACTGCTATTGCTTCTGCTACTGCTGCAGCTACTGCTGCTGCTCCTGTTACTACTGCTACTCCTAATACGATGCAAGAACTCAAAATACTATTCACTTAACCCGTACTTTCCTAGTAGACAAATTTCCTAGTATCATAATCCTGTGCTTGATGGATCCTTCAGGTGCCTAGCAGTGAGTGGTACGATGAAGGTTAACACGGCCATCGCTTCGCTGACGACTCCACTGTTCTTCTTTACGTAATAATCGGTTAGGCACCGAGCAGCCAGCGTTAAACGAAACGAAAGAATGCAGTCTAGATTACTGTTGATATTATGTGTGGGTTACATAGAAGTGAATGGAAGTGGGGGAACTTAGTGCGTACATTTATTTTTATGAATTCTAACAGCCGGGAAGTGTACCCTCATATAAAGATTATGCAAGACAGGCCAAAAGTCAATAGTTGAGGACTTAATAGCAATCGTGTTTATTTTTCTTAGTTTAAGGCAGTGGTTCCCAACTTTTTTTGAATGACGACACACTTTACTGAACGCCCACGATATCGCAACACACTTATTTGTTTTTATTAAAAATAATTATATAATAACAACCAGTGCTTTTCTTCTGGCGAGAAAAGTGGTGGAACTATATGTAGAATATTTTAAAGCGGACGGGGAGATGATTACTGTTCACTGCACGGGAATTTTGTCGTTTTTAACCTCCTTTTCGTCCAACTAAGACTTTCGAGGTCTAAGCGGAATTCAAAGAAAAATAATATTAAAAACATAGCTATTGACACATATTTCGGTTCCATGTTGAAAAATGTAGCATAAAGGTGCCGGAATATCAGAGCGTTCCACCAGAAAAGAGCACTAATAACAATTTCTATGTAGTGTCGGACATCCAGTGTTGTAAATAGGTCGATGTTAATACGCAATCGAAAATTCTAAAATAAATAAATAAATAAAAATAAGCAGCAACTTGAGTGGTATTAGAAAAAACAAAGATGTGTCAAAAATCTCAACCTGTCTATTTTTATTATCGTTTTTTGGAAACTCACCTATTTAAATTAATGTGGTCTGCGCTTGGTGGGTTGCGCAGAGTTTCTCTGTATGTGGCCTTATGATTGACAGGCCAACACGTAAATCATCTTCAAGATGCAGCAGTATGCTATTTTGTTTAGAGTTCACTACTTTCATGGTAGAAAATGCTAATTGATTGACATATGTATGACGTTGAAAACGGCAGTTCTAAATGTATTTTTAGTTTATTTGGCACCATCGACTGATTTGACAAAATATTTCCGCACATAAGACATTCGGAATTTTGTTTATATTCATCTTCACGGCACGTAAAACCATATTGCAAGTATTCATCACTATAATATTTACGAAACGCAGTTTTTGCGAATGCTGAAGAGAACTTTCGCTCACATTATTTGAATTAGTAGTGTTGTCATCTAACCCAGAATTAATTCAGATTGAGTTTTTTGAATTAAAAATTTGTCCATAAAAATCTAAATAAAGCACTTTTTATAAAATAATCGCACTATCACCCGCTTACACATATATCTGAAACTGACCAATATGTTCTAACGATTCTAAACTCTGTTTATTACTAACTGGGAAGAGTAAACGAATTACTATAGTCCCGTCGCTCTTATTTCCGGCAGCCAATCACGTTGCAAGTCGGCTACATTTAAACATGTGCGTCTTGTCATTCGCTGTTAATTTCGTTATGGACTTCCTAAGGCTCTATAGATACTGGGTACAATCGTCCGCCATTTTCGTTCTTTCCTTGCCGTTTGCAGCAAGCAGACGAGAATTTACAACAGTACAAATTTTAATTCCACGCTCTTTTAGGTGTATTTATTTAAAATAAAATAATAATAATAATAATAATAATGATAATAATAATAATAATAATAATAATAATAATAATAATAATAATAATAATAATAATAATAATAATAATAATAATAATAGAATCAAGGGTAACAATCGACTTAGAGCCATGCAGCTGGATACTCTGGTAATTAAACCTTCAACAAACATTGCAACATTTGATCCACATACATTAAACATTATAGTCAACAATTGATTTCGTTAGGTATACAATAGCTATCTCAACATTCACTTAGCTATTTATTTTTAAGTTTCTCACATTAAATTTTATAACAAGAACGTAATCGACAGATTGAATTTTTTTTCCGGCAGCGAGTCCCACAAAGCGCGGGGCCTGGGGTGACCTCCCCACTTGCCCCCCCCCCCCGAAGGGCCGGCCTTTCTATGAGAGTCCACAGTTCTAACAAACCTAAGTTGTTACTCTACAAACTGAGGTCCGCGCATATGTAACTGGGAAACTAGTACGGTACAGATTTCGAATAGGAATCACTTTTAAAAGTAATTCTTTCTAAACATTTCTCTCGCTTTGACTCCCATCTAAAGTTAAAAATAGAAATACTTTTGAAGGTGTCAATGTCTATTTTGAACATGACACTTCGAAGTTAGTAATTTTTTCTCCATTCTCAGAATTTGTTCTATGCTATCCTTAGATATTTATCTATGAAACCTAAAATTTACAATGCGATTATCATAGGTGCTACGACGTGATAATGTTTAACGGTGCAGAAAATAGCGTCGTCTGCTACCCGCAACTGGCAATGAAAGAACTAAAATGGCGAACGATTATATGTAGCCTACCTATCCTTTATAGAATCTACTCTTACTAGGACGTAAGCAAAGAGGCGGAGCCACGTCGGAAATAACAGCGACGTGACTATAAGTATTGTTGCAGTGTTCACGTTTCATTGGTAAAGTCTGTCTCAAAATAAAATGTACCATATCAAAGACTTCGTTGTAAATAAAAAATGCGTTGTAAAGAGACTTTCTGGAAGGCATAAAATGTATGTTTCAGTTCCAAAATTTTGCGACACACTCCATGGGGCTGCGCGACACACCGGTTGGGAACCACTGGTTTAAGGGGTTAGGTACAGCTTACAGCAGTAAAATTTTGGAAATATTCAACATTTTTTACTCCATTACTGTATCTTGTACAGTAATGCAAATTAGTATGTGTGAAACACTGTCCTTCTGCTATAGGAAAAAAATATTTTTACGATTAAAAAAATTATTTAGTCCTACATTTTTTTTTAAATTCAGTTCACTGTGCAGTGATGAAGCTTTTCCCTCATAAGTCAAAAACTACCCAATATTCTGTCATGAAATTTTTTGTGTGTATTAATTTTATGCATGTTCGGCAGTAAAATATCTTGACGTTTATCTTAATAGAAGACTGACTGACAGACAACATATCAATTCAATCACAGACAGAGATTTTCAACGTTTCATGCTGCTGTATCCTCTTTTCAAAAGTCGCATCTCTCTTTAAGTCAGTTTTATTATACACTTATCTGATCCGTTCATATATGTTAGGGGAGAGTCAGGTAGTATCGGATATCGGGTAGTATCGGATAGTGCGTTTTTTTCATGTACCACCATATGGTAGTACCTGAATGACATGGTTACGTTTCTCTATGCGACATCACAGAAACGTAACCATGTCAATCAGGTACTATCATCGTGTGGTAGATGAAAGAAACTCACTGTCCGATATTACCCGATGTCCGATACTACCCGACTCTCCCCTATATGCCTGTGAAATTTGGTCAAATACTCAAATAAGTCATATTAAAAGATTGGATGGAATACAAAGATCGGTATGTAGGACAATCAGGGGAGCAGACTATGATATCAGTAACTGTCAACTATATGAGTCACTAAATATAATGTTATTTAGTGATTATATTCAAAATGCGAGAACCAAATTTATAAAATCTGTAAGAATACATCCAAATCCATTGCTCAATAGTTTAGTAATTTCCCGTGTTCAATGACTGAATGAATGATTTCTTGTAAAAAAACACTTCACTCTTGGTGAAAGTGTTTGAATGTAAATTGTATGTTTATACAGGGACATCATTTTATTTTTACTAATATTTTTAATATTAACCTGGCTATACCTTTGGATTAACGGTTGAAAACAGAAAACACCGTTTGCTACCCCTTCCACGAACGGAGTTCGATGATACTGACGTAAAATACAAACAAATCACTTTACTAGGTATAGGAGGGAAGAAAAATAGTTCGTCCATTTACGTAAAGTAGGAAATGTCGCAAGTTTGAGTTTGATAATTTTCATTAGGTTTTTGTTTAATCAAAATACAGTACAGTATTAACAATAAGTGTTTTTACTCATGAACTGAGTTATCCATGCGAACGTATTCATTATGCAGTGTATATTATACTGTCTACAGCACATTAGCGTACAATGTAGAGAATGAAGTTAAATTAAAAATAATCATAATATGGATATTTAAACACATTTTTGAAAATGGTGGCCGTTCATTTCGATACAGGCTTCAGTTTTTTTTTTTTTGTGCATATTATCGCACTATAGACTATTGCATCTAATTCCAATTACCAGTTTCGTCCTTCGTACTAGTAACTCATGCTGAACTAATTCTGTACCTACTCTATAAAAGAGTACCTTACGTACTGTAAATTCAATCTTCACTTCTGCCCGATCCGAAAAGATAAAATTACTCAGACATGCTATCTACTGTCCGTTCAAGTAGTTATGTCGCAGGATCGTAGAAAGAGGGGAAATCACGTGACAGTTAACGAGGCCCTTTTATTTAAGTTATTTGAAACAGTTGTATAATATTACAAAATAAATTAATGTTTTCGGAAAAGAGCCAAGACAGCCCAGCCACTAGCTTTACAGAGGGGTGAGTAAAAGTAGGTGGGGGAAATCGGGATGCGACGTAGGCAAACGGACGACAGTGCCTGTGCGAAAATATGATTCAATATTGAAAGCTCTTTCGTCACTGGAAAATGCGAACATATTTCTGAAACGTACTATACTCACTCAGTACTATATGCGACCTTGGTTCTCTGTGGACAGTTGGAACTTCATTAGTAGAAGGGATGGGAGTGAAGTACATACGAAAACTCAGGTACAATAAAAATTGATGTAAAAATAAAATGATGTCCCTGTAAATCTTGTAAAAGGCATGGGTCCATTTTGCGACCTATTAGGCGTACTTAAATAAATGTACATTTCTGGAAAAAAAAAAAATCTTGTATTATTCTTTTGTTTATGGATTGTAATGCTGGATTCATGTTTCGTCTATAGTTACAATATGATCTAAAAAGTGGAAAGAATCATTTTCAAAATGGTGGCAAAGCAACTTGAAAAATTGTAATTGGGTAAACTTTACATTATCAAACATGATGTAACTACAGTATTTATCAAACAAAATGATGACGGCGTTGGCTTTTGTTTGCGAGGAGTACCCAATTCATACCAAAATCCACACCATTTCAGTGGCGTAGTGTCAATGTAAGTTATGAAGCTCTGCATCCCCAGTTAATTACTCCATAATAAACCTGCAGTTTATGAGCAAAATTATTTATTAATTTTAATACAATTTATATTTACGCCTTAAATGTTGTGATGCGGCAACTCAGGATGATTTGTGGTGCAGCAGTAAACATGAAGCCTGCACACACCAGCTTCCAATCCCCTCCACAGTCTCGTTTCTTTCACGCATTCTTCTGTGTAACCCAAGCTTTTGCATTGGAAAGAATTTAGCTTCCGAGTTAACTCTTTCGTGAGTTATGTTCAGTTGAAGTGTTAGTGTGCACTGTGGCTGATATAATAAATATGAGTGAAATAACAGTTCCTGACACTAATTTATGTAGTCAAGAATAATCTTCTGATAAAGATTTTAACGGTGATTGACGTAATTTTATTAACACTGTATCTATTGACCGTTAATATTGTGATTTCTCTAAATATGACAGTGAGTGAGCTAGTGTTAAATTAGACGTATAAGTATCTGTTTGTTAGAGATATGTGTAATCCATGAAATCATATTTTACTACGTACCATTTGAGGTGATGCCTTATTGGTGTTACTTATGACGTTCCAACCAATCTTCGGACTGCTGACTTGACCTCGACCACTATTTATTTTAAGACTACAGTATACTTTTGCAATACGTTTCCTCACACATGAAAGACAACTTGAGTTATACTAGGGGCAGAAAAAATAGGCGGGTATGGCGAACCCCTCATTCACAACCCCGATTCCTACACCCCTCTGAACCCGCCTGGTGTATGGTCCTGTCCCAAATAACTTATTCCTCCATTCACACGTTTTGCACTATAGGAAAACTTAAAAGAACAAATAAAATAACGTGATTTCTAGTAATTACAAATGATTGATTTACTGCATATTGTTGTTTTGTTTAGTTAACTGTCCTAACACAGATCAGAAACTCGTAAGTGACATCAATAAGGTATCTCTCATGAGGTAACTAAGCCAGGAGATAATGGGTTATGGTGACCAGTTCTCTTTTCCCCTCAGTTGCATACATCGCTGAATAACAACATAGCCTATTACACTAACTCGAATTTAGATGATATTATCATTTATAATATTTCACAAGTTATCCATTTCACCAATGTAGTCTAATAATTATTATTATAATGCAGTGTTAACCTAATACGAGAAATCAGATATTTTGCATTACACACATGTATTTTGTTTTTATGTGTTTTCAGAATATTGTATTGAAATAATAAATACTAAATAATGTTTATACAGTTATCAACTTTGTGAATCATGAGGAAATTAAAAATTAAAGTGCAAAAAAGTAATATATTTTTGCTGTTTGTAGAAAATGTACATGTTATTATAACATGAACGAGTTTCGTAATAAAAAAATATTTAAGTATTAGAAGCACACTTAAGAATGGCTTAGCTTAACAAAACAACACAACAAGTATGACCAAAAAAATTGTTCTGCACAAATTTTCTGAACCGATCGTAGAAACACTACACGCCTTGGCAGGGAGTGTTTGCGTTGATGATAGACTCTTTTAATGTCCTCATAATCTTTAAGTTCTTTCAAGAAACAATAAACTTGATAAATAACGCCTTTAGTATGGCTTCTAATTTCAGGGATCGACTGAGACATGACAGCGATTTCTTGGGTGATTAGTATTTAAAAATATTGTTTATTATGATATATATTTGCGAACAAGCTATAACACAGTAGTATTACAGATGAACACTTCTCAACAACTAAAGGCCATATGCCTTCTTATTCTGAAAGCGCTATAGCATTCGAACGCAGCGACAGGAAGGTCTCTTTGTTCAGGTCATAAACCGCTAGAGAAAGTGTGGAGTGAGTAGTTTCCACACAAGACCAAAACCCGCCTATTTCTTCTGCCTTTACTATAGCTTCCCCTGCTCAAAATTTAATGCTACGCCACTACACCCTTTGTATTTTATTCTTGCATCAAGAAGAAGACGAAGTAGGCCCAGATAGAAAAATTATTCGGGACATTTCATTTCCCAGATCAATTCTCCAAATAGTATTAGTATTAGTATTTATTTATTTAACCTGGTAGAGATAAGGCAGTCAGGCCTTCTCTGCCCCTCTACCAGGAGATTCCAACTACAATATCAACAATAAAATTACAATTAGTATTAAATTTACAATTACAATTACAAATAATATTACAGTTAGTATTAAATTTACAATTACAATAAAATCAAAGTACGAAAAGATTACCTGAATAATTAAAGCTAGATAATTTATCATAGAGAAACAATGAATATTTTATATTTACTGAATTACAAATTAAATCTAGAATAACAAAATTGTATAGTGATGAAATTACTGAATATTGAAATATTTTGTCATAGATTAAAGAAACTATTTACAAGTAATCAATTACTGACCAAGTGCCTAGTAAGTTTTCGCTTGAATTCAATTTTATTTCGACAGTCCCTGATGCTAGCAGGTAGCGAATTCCAGAGTCTTGGCAGGGCTATTGTGAAAGAAGATGAGTATGAGAAGGTGCGATGGGATGGTATTGTTAGTATTGTTTCATGACGAGAGCGTGTGTTCAGATTATGGTGGGAAGAAAGGTAAGTGAAGCGAGACGACAGGTACGAAGGAATAGAAGAGTTCAAGATTTCGAAGAGAAAGAGAAGTGAATGTAAATTTCTTTTCTTATCTAGTTTAAGCCAACCTATTGCTTCCAGGGATGGGGTAATATGATCATATTTACGAACATTGCTTACAAAACGTACACACAAATTATGAGCACGTTGAAGTTTCATTCTGTTGTCGCTGGAGAGGTCAGTCAGTAAAATGTCCGCATAGTCGAAATAGGGAAATGCAAGTGTCTGCACAAGGGACTTTTTTAAGGAAGAGGGGAGATGAACATTTATCCTTTTTAGCACATGGATAATAGAATATACTTTTCTGCAGATTTCTGTGATTTGCATGTCCCAGTTGAGATTATTGTCCATGTGAATGCCAAGATAGCTTACATACTCTTAAATTAATTAGTAACTGTGTGATGAGTAGGGACCACATTTTGTCCCAGTTCGCCACGAGGTTCACTGGTACTGGTGTATAGAGTACCTGTGTTTACTAGTTGATAGCAGCAGTCCAGTGACAGCACGCTGGTATAGATCGGCGGAACGAAAATGCAACGTTTCTACAGGTTACCACTGTCATGTGGTATGTATGCGCGTAACATATGCCTTGATTAGTTACATCTTTACAATATTACTTACACATATTTACAACAACGACAAGTTAGTCAAATACACACAAGTTTTTGCAATCGAGTTACGTACATTTTTCTGATACAAACTGTAGTCCGTTACAATATACTGTATAACAATGTGCATTTTTAAGTGCGAAAAACAAAAATTCTTCTGTTTCACTAAAAATATGCTTGTACTGCGAGAAAGTTTGTTCAACATCACATGATGTTATACATAGGTGCATCTCAAAAAGATTAACAATAGTTGCACTGTTTACTTTTTCTAGTATTTCTGATGCCAACAAAAGTTCCTTTCCTGGTTCATTGGAGAACATCACTCCTACAAAAACGTGAGCTACTTATCGTCCCACAGCATCCGATGTTTCATCTACAGATACAAATATTTTGTTACTACCTATAGCTGTTCGAATGGGTTCAGAGTTTTTTCGTATACAGACGATAAATAGGTTGTACGCATTGATGTTATACTAGGCAGTTTTCTAGACGTGTATTTTTTCATAAACCGCTGAAAATGTGGATTACTGAGCTCGCATATTGGACTTCGCCGATATCATCATCTCGCACAAATCATTATAAAACTCAGAGTTTGTAAACCGAGCAGATGAGAGAAATAATGGCAAACATTCACTATGCTTTTTCGTTTCACAATGCTTTTCCAAATCTTTACGAACGTTTACCTTTAGTTCTGTGTTAGACACTTTACAGCTTATATTATCGCCCTCCACACTAATATACTCACTTCCAACCACAGTTGCAATTTCATTAAGTTTAGAGTTCTTGTCTGACTACGTTGTATTATGTTTACACTACTGCACACAGAGTCACGATCACAACTACCTTGCCATTAAGTGACAACAGCACCAATACTACTGTAGGAACTGTAGGTAAGCCACTACAATGAAAAACAAGCACGCAGCGGCAGAGAGCAGCATAGGTTCGAATCCTAAACAAATCAAACGTACGTTCGTTCTTCGGCGCAACACACACAGGTTGCCCTTTTCTGTCACAGTGCTGCACCTTCGAACACATGGCCTCCGTGACGTCAATATAGGCAAGCAACAACCAACCTAAAATCCGTCCACGCTGGGACAAAGTGTCGTCCCTGATTATGACATATATTTGCGAACAAGCTATAACACAGTAGTATCACAGATGAACATTTCTCAATAACTAAAGCCCATATGCCTTCTTATTCTTGTGGTGAAGTGGCGGCGGTACGATCATCCACTCCTCCTCTTTATCTTTCTTATATTGGCTGCTTTCGCCAGGTGGAGGGCACATTGGAAGGATTGGATGTGCGCAGTGGAAGACTTTTAGAAATGAATAGTGTGAATTTGTAAAACAAATATAATTAACAATAATAAGTAACAATGCAATAAATGAAAAATGAAATAACAATAAATATGAAATGGGTGAGTGAAAATGGGACAAACTAATCTAAAATGATATTCCCAAGATATGTAAATCATGTAAGTATCACAAGGCTGAGGCCAACACACTTATAAGTGATTAAACAATCTAATATGCCGTCTCTTGACAATCAGTGACTAACCTATTAGCCATATGTTCATGAACCACTCTTAAAAAATATATATATTAACTATCTGAGTATGAATCTGAACTCAACACCCAGCCGGCACATTAACTTAATACATGATCCATTCGAGCATAGATACCACTCAAACTGAGTAACCAAACTATAAATACATATACACTCAATAAGAGAGAAACTCTACCCAGCATAAGACATTACATGAGTGATCACGATACATTACCCATTGCACATATTGCTCACATACTCTGTGCAAATTGCACTAACACAAATCTCTGGACTTTACAAAATGAACACCCAACGGAGAGAGAGAGGGATGGAGACAGATACACGTAATAAGTAACGGACGATAATTCCAATCTCAGGGATCGTTTAAATAGCAACAAAACTCGACGCATATGATAACAAAACAGCGGCGAAGGAAACCAATAATCAAATGGAGCAGGGAATAGACTAAAACAAAATGTGAGACCGTAACCGCTGCTTTATCACTCTAACCGTCTCGGAAGATAAACTCACGTTTCAAATCAAATCTCATAACATAATCCCCAAATTCAATTTACCTCAAACACATATATCTCACAAATATTTTACTCAATGCATATACTAAAACTTGCCCCCAAGACGTATCACTAGCAAGCGATGTTTCAAAACCACGATCCACTAAAATCCCAAACACACACGACGCAATATAACTACTCCACTGATCTATCCCCAACACGTACAAAGCCCGAGTCACGTTGTCTATATCTGCCGCGTACCAAAATCCTAAGTCTTGTTAAATGTATCTGCGGCGTACGAGAGCTTGAATCTGAGCCAACTGTTTCCGTATATCTCCCGCGTACGAGAGCCTAAGTCTTGTTAAGTGTATCTGCCGCGTACCGGAACCCGAGTGACGCTCCGTGTATCTCCATTAAAACAGGTAAACTCTCTCCCCCTCTATCCTCGTGAGACGTAATGAACGGCCAATAGGGTTATTTGGGAAAGAACAAATGAAGGGATTGATAGCGCTATCTATACTGTGACATCTGAGAGCGCTCTGAAGGATGAAGTGACGTACTAGATGAACGGCCGTGGTCGTGGGCACGGCTCATTCTGAAAGCGCTATAGCATTCGAATGCAGCGACAGGAAGGTCTCTTTGTCCAGGTCATAAACCGCTAGAGAAAGTGTGGAGTGAGTAGTTTCCGCACAAGACCAAAACCCGCCTATTTCTTCTGCCTTCACTATAGCTTCCCCTGCTCAAAATTTCATGCCATGCCACTGCACCCTTTGTATTTTATTCTTGCATCAAGAAGAAGACGAAGTAGGCCCAGATAGAAAAATTATTCGGGATATTTCATTTCCCAGATCAATTCTCCAAATAGCTTACATACTCTTAAATTAATTAGTAACTGTATGATGAGTAATTATGCACCATTTCGCTCAGAATTCAATATTATTAGTCATGTAATGCCAGATTAACAGTTCTTTCAACGAGTATCTTGTATTTTTTTCTGAGAATATGCTACCTCTTGCTCGATTCGAGTAATCGAGTAGAAGCGCAAGATTCCACTAATTAACGGGAAATGCAATATGAGCGCGGTCGTGAGTCCCGCCCTGCACCACACCCACGAGACAGATGAGCTGCTGGTTCACACAATCTCATTAAACACCGGCTGTAGGTCAGTCAACCCTGGAGCCTGGATCATGTCAATCCAGAGCTATTGATGCTCCGGGTTAATTGCTTGATGAGGTGAGCTGGCAACTATAAGGGGAGACTTCACGCTCGGTGGCGAGGGTGACTTTTTACTCGCGCACCCTTCACGCGTGACGAATGCGCAGTCAACCGTTTGCCACCGTCATCAATAATAAATGCTGAATAATCTGCAATGGCGATTTACATCAGTTTTAAACTCACGGCGCAGAGAACAAAGCGAATTTTACTAGTTCATCCCATGGTAAAAATATATACTAGTTCGGTCCGGAGCCAAGAAGGAAACAATACTTGTTCGGTTCCGGATCGAAAATAGAGCAGTACTGGTTGGAAATCAACATTTCCCTTCACATTCTATGCAGCATAAGACTGACATAAGGCAGGGACGGGTAAATTTGCGACTCGAGATAGCATAATTCGGACCGAATTACTACTGTATATTTCAGGTGTGTATCTGTTGCGACCGAACCAGTATACACGCGAAGCAAACGCTACAATTTTCAAGCTACGCCGTAAGTTTTTGAAGGCACAGCACATCAATTCTGCAGTGCTTGCGAAAAGTGACATAAGTCAGTTTTCACAAACCTTTTTTTGATAATTTATTGACAACTTACACTGGTTTATGTCGATTTGATTTTTTTCTGTATGAATTATTGTAATGGGAGGAATACATATGTATTTTTTTTTCCAAGCGAACAGATGTTCCGTAAGTTGTCAATAAATTATCAAAAAAGGTTTGTGGAAACTGACTTGTGTCACTTTTCCCGAGCACTACAGAGTTATTCATAGATTTAAAAAACGCATATGGCTCGGTTAAGAAAGGAGTTTTATATATTCTTATTGAATTTGGTATTCCCAAGAAACTACGTAGTTCGATTAATTAAAATGAGTCTCAGTGAAGCGTACAGCGAAGTCCGTATAGGTCAGTTTTTGTCTGACGCGTTTTCAATTCACTGCAGGCTAAAGCAAGGAGATGCACTAACACCTTTACTTTTTTAAATTTTGCTCTAGAATATGCCATTAGGAAAGTCCAGGAAAGCAGACAGGGCTTTGAATTGAAAGGGTTACATCAGCTGCTTGTTTATTCTGATGACGTGAATATGTTAGGAGAAAATCCACAAACGGTTATGGAAAACACGGGAATTTTATTCGAAGCAAGTAATGAGATGGGCTTGAAAGTAAATCCCGAAAGAAAAAAATAAAGTATATGATTATGTCTCGTGACCAGAATATAATAATAATAATAATAATAATAATAATAATAATGATTTATTTTAGCTGGCAGAGTTAAGGCCGTAAGGCCTTCTCTTCCACTCAACCAGCAAAAAGTGTATATACATATGCATGAACTTACAAAGAATCCAACAATTTGATTTAGATGAGAGTTACATGTATACAAAAGTTATTTACAAATTAAACAACAAAATACTATGAACTATTAATTAAACACTGAAATAAACTGTGTAGCAGAATTAAACTAAAATACATAGAATGTTAATATATTTCAAATAATATTAGATAATAGAAAGAGATTATTACGAGACAATTAAAATACAGCACAATCAGGATGATGTCTAAAGAAAAAAGTAACAATGTAGTCAGTGATAGTTTAAATCAGTATGATTGGAGTGAAATGCTAATAAGGTTATCTTTTAAGCTGTTCTTAAAGGTGTTTATTGTCTTGCAGCCCCTAATACTTTGTGACAAGGAATTCCATTGACGCGAGGTGGATATTGTAAAAGATGATGAATAACAAGATGTTCTATGAAGAGGTATACTTAGCGTGCCACAGATTATTACGAGACAATTAAAATACAGCACAATCAGGATGATGTCTAAAGAAAAAAGTAACAATGTAGTCAGTGATAGTTTAAATCAGTATGATTGGAGTGAAATGCTAATAAGGTTATCTTTTAAGCTGTTCTTAAAGGTGTTTATTGTCTTGCAGCCCCTAATACTTTGTGACAAGGAATTCCATTGACGCGAGGTGGATATTGTAAAAGATGATGAATAACAAGATGTTCTATGAAGAGGTATACTTAGCGTGCCACAGATAAGTGATCTGGTATTTACGTCGTGGTTAGAGTATAGATAAGAGAAACGAGACGAAAGGTAATACAAATATAAATATTGGAAATTTATACTTACTTAAAAAAAATGAAAAAACTCAAATACCTTGGAGCAACAGAAACAAATATAAATTACATTCAATAAGAAATTAAACGCAGAAGAAATAAGGAAAATGTCTGCTATTCTTCTGTTGAAAAGCTTTAGCTAAAGCTTCTGCTTTAAAAAAAACTGAATAATCCGCACTATCACCTCTAAAATATCTAATATTTTTTCTGAATCACCCTGTATATAATTTTGCACAAATTAATGTACATAAAGCAGCTACTTCTAATATTGTTTTTTTTTATATTAATGAAAATCAACACTTAAAATTAATATAAACACTAAACTATGCTCTAAATCATACTGCCACTGACTGTCACGGTGTTCAGTATTGTTTGGAGTTTTTGTGTCAGCAACTGCAATGTAGTGCTCGCAATACTTCTTTTGTTTTGTGCCTTGCTAAAGATTTATATAGACTGTTGAAAATATTTATGCTTCATCATAAGGCAAAGGGATTTTCTGCGCTTTACACCTATTTCTGCTCTCGAAGGGTAATCAGAACTGTTTATGCTTTTTTTTCTAATTTCTCAGTCTTTGTTTTACTCTTGCTTTCATATTATTTAGCTACACGAAAAAGAAGTCTCTTTCAAACAGAAACCAATGCACATTACACAATGAGAAATTCATGATTTACAATACTTCATTTTCACATTGTGTCGAATATGATTCGTCCAGTATTGTCAGTAAATGTAATGTCTTCAAGCGCAGTTACAAAAGACTTCAGCTGCATTAGACTACCACAATAAACAAATATCCCATTGAATTTCACTTGAAATCTACCCTTCAGTCTCCCTTCTTCCAAAAGCATGTTTCTCAACCAGTGGAACGCGTACCATTTAAGGTATTTAGAACTGAAAGAGTGTAATAGTTTTTGCCCATGAAATTGATAATACAGTATACTTATTGTCATTAGGGATGAATAAGATTTCATATTGCAAGTGTATCACTTCAACGGAACTTCTTCCCTTTGCCCCTGAATATTTGTGAGACTCCAGTTTTCACATCTAACTCAAATGAAAAGTAAAGTACGTTCCATTCATTCATAGTGTTCTGCCCAATGGCAGGTCTTTCACTGCAAACCCAGCACTCTCCAGTCATTCCTATTTTCTGCCCTCCTCTTTGTCTCCGCATATAATTCATATATCTTAATGTCATCTAGGCTATCATCTGATATCTTCTTTTGCCCAGAACTCTTCTCCCATTCACCATTCCTTCCAGTGCATTCTTCAGTAGGCAGTTTCTTAACCAGTGACCCAGTCAATTCCTTTTCCTCTTTCTGATCAGTTTCAGCATCATTCTTTCTTCATCCACTCTTTCCAACATAGCTTCGTTTCTTATGCTGTCCATTTCACACATTGCATTCTTCTCCATATCCACATTTCAAATGCTTCTATTCGCTTCTCTTCACTTCGTCATAATGTCTATGTTTCTGCCCCATACAATGCTACACTCCACATAAAGCACTTCACTAGTCTCTCCCTCAGTTCTTTCTCCGGAGGTCCGCAGAAGATGCTCCTTTTTTCTATTAAAAGCTTCCTTTGCCATTGCTATTCTCCTTTTCACTTCCTGGCAGCAGCTCATGTTACTGCTTATAGTACACCCAAGTATTTGAAGCTGTCCACTTGCTGTACTGGCTCATTTAGAATTCGCAAGTTTACCTTCTTTATCTATGACCATGGTCTTCATCTTGTTGGCATTTATCTTCATTCTATAATGCTCACAGTTGTCATTTAGCTCCAATAGCATATCCCTTAGTGTCATCTCCTCTTCTGCTAACAATGCCTTATCATCAACCAATCTTATAGGAGAAACTCGGCTAATTCCGCAGTAGTGCATATATGATTTTACTGCGGCTTTACAATAGCGGGAAACGTAAGTTTTGAGAGGCTGTCTATAAGAGGCATGTTCTCTGCAGTGCTATAGAAAAAAATCAAGGATATTGGTCGACACCTCTGTCGGCAATACAGTGAAACATCGAAAGTTGGCTGTTTTTCGTGTTTTGCTACACAGCTGTGAAGAAAGTGAGCATTGCTACATATAAATTGTTCCTTTTATGTTACTTTCATAATGTATTTCATAATTATTTACTACAGCGGAATAAGCCAAGCTCTATTGCAGAATTACCAGAGTTGTTCTTTTTCAACTGTATGTACAGGTAAATATATTTGAATTTTAATAGGTCTCTTTATCTAATTTGGTAAGGTTTCACTTATGTCTACATACCTTGATAATATTTTTCAATAAACTTTTTGATAAAAATATGATAGATTTACTTCTTAATATTGCGGAATTAGTCAAGTCTCCCCTACAGTTTATCTTACTATCACTCCTCCCATGTCCTAAAAACAGTTCTTCACTAAATCCTCCAAGTAGATGTTGAACAGGTTAGGTGATAAAGGACAGCCTTGTCGTACTCCTCTCCCTATTTCACTTCCTTCTGACGTTTCTTCTCCCATCCTGGAGGTACGAAACCGCTTAAATCAAGAGATGATTTAATTGTAGCTGTAAACAGAGTATCATATGAGGAGATATAGAGGAAGACAGAAAATAGAAAAGACTGGAGAATGCTGGGTTTGCAGTGAAATGCCTGCCCTTGGGCAGAACACTATGAATGAAATGAATGAATTCTTATTATTATTATTATTATTATTATTATTATTATTATTATTGCTGCTGCTTTTATATTTTTTACTCGTCGGAGGCCATGCCATTCTTGATTCTTTCCTGCAAATACATACATACATACATACATACATACATACATACATACATACATACATACATACATACATACATACATACATACATACCAGTGGCGGTTCCTCGGGGGAGGGAAGGGAGGAACGTCCTCCTCACATTTTTCTTCTTTTGAAAGTAAATACCGGTACCAAATGAAATATATGCCTTGAAATTCGAGGAAGATTCGATAATTTTTAAGTTCACAGCTATAAGAAAACCTCGGTTGAACGAGTTTTAAATGACGCGCAATCATGTGCTGCTAGAAAACTGTGAGAAGGATGCGAGATTGTCTGTGTGGAGGAAAGCCAATCCATTCCTCCTTTACTGTAGCTAACACACATAGACAACAGCGCGCTAGCGGCCAGAGAAAGAAGCAGAGTTCTAAAGCAAGTAAATGAACGGATAGGGAGGAGATCCTCCTCTGAATCAGCGCATGGGCGGGAAGTACAAACGAACTGGTCTTGCAGCAAGCTCGCTACCGCTGCCATCTAACGATGCTGCATTCAACCAGACTATAACACATCTAGGAGGAGACACTATAAAAACAGTTTTATTGCAAAGCTATGAAACACACTGTATAAACTATCTTAAAATTATAAATCAAAATATATTATTCATTGCACTTTATATTGCACTTCATATAAACTATTTTCGAGGATATCTGAAAGTTGAAGTTGGATTTATATAAAACAAAAAGGAAGTAGTTCTACGTTAATATCGCAGATCTTTTTGGCCCCTGAAATTCACTTCCATTCATTGTCCAATAGACAGGACAACAGCCAAGTTGTCAGTTTTGTACAAATATATTTGAAATTGAAAGTACTGCAAACTACATTATTTTTAACATAAAAAAATTAATCGGCCACCGGCAGCTTTGAACAATAATGGTAGTATGACTTTACAAGAACTGATATTCTTCAAAAACATGTGATACTGAACTTGTAAAATGTACATGTAGCAACACAGACCACGTGAATGGGTGCAGTGTTCTTGCTTTCCTAACAGATTATTTCTCATTCCCACTTCAGTAAAACTGTTCCGGTTACGTGTTAGTAGCTGGTCTCTTCCAACACGTGTGATGCTGTAGTGTGCGCGAAAAATGCTGCGAGGTTGTGAATTTCCTTGTAATTGTTAATTTGTGCAATTATTCAACAACGAAT
The DNA here is from genome assembly GCF_040183065.1 of Periplaneta americana. NCBI lineage: Eukaryota > Metazoa > Arthropoda > Insecta > Blattodea > Blattidae > Periplaneta > Periplaneta americana. The sequence continues at coordinate 176,202,666 of NC_091120.1, read as the reverse complement.
GTAAGTGAAAACATATTATATTTTGGACAATTTAGGAAACTCAGTTTACAAGAACAGATTATTGCTATACAAAAGGGAAGGCCAACCCTAACACTGCCTGGTCTTACATGTATGCATGTAGGCTAATTTGTAGCATGTTTCTCTCAGGAAGGTGTCATTTTGCGCTGTTAACTTCTTTCCTCCTCTTAAGAAATATGCAGGAGCCGCCACTGATACATACATACATACATACACACATACATGATACCTTGACGTGCCTAAAATGCCTATTTTCATTAAAATAGAGCCTAATTTTATACATACATACATACAGAAAGATGGGCAAATTTTGAGACCTACGTTATTCAGTTTCCCAGAAAGAGAAGTCGTGTGTTTGTGGAACACGTCATACCTGACAACTCGCTGTCACCTAGCAATGCCATCCTGTACCACGAATATCTGGAAGCGTTAGTTACGATGCCGGCACGCACGCACGCACTTAATGAAGACGGTATTTCTAGGTGCGATTCTTTCACGGAATACATTATCTGCCCATCGCATATTCTTGAAAACGGCCGAGAATAGCTCCCAGTCAAAAAATAGAAATAGTGTATTTTAAAATACTTTATCCAGAAGTGTTTTATTGCCTGTCTCAAGTTTTTTCAACTATTGCCCATGGTAATCATGAATTAACATCGACTTGTATGTAATGTATTGTGTGGGACAGGTGAATGAACTAGAATAAACTCTACAGTAAAGTCTTTCTATAACTAAGATAAACTTTACTACAAAGTACTTCTTGAACTCAAACTTCATTACAAAATGCAAGCAAGCAATTAAATAAATATACAAACACATAAGTAAATAAACATTAAATAAATTAGTTTTACTATAATGTCCTTCTAAAATTCAATTTTTATTTTAGCATAGTAAGGCAGAAGTCAAATTTCGTAACAAAATTGTCAGTTTTCTTTCTTATATTTTGTTCAGCGATTAAGCTAATTTTTACATTAATGGCGAAGTCAATAAGCAAAATTTATTTATTTATTTATTTATTTATTTATTTATTTATTTATTATTGCTAGTAAGTTTGAAATGAATACAAATTAATAAATACAATGAAAGATAAACTAGCCCACTTCTGAATGAGTAAGACTCGTGCTCAAGAGGGGATTCCAATACAGACAAAAATAAAATTAAAATTGAGACTGAATACAGATTAAATAGCGTTTAATATGTTTAAACCCAACCTATAAATCCAATACAAATTTTTATATTTTTTTATTAATTTGGAGAGGATTCGTGGTTGAAATATTATTAGAATAAAATTTGTTTAATAATCTGTTTTACATTTTGGTTCAGACAAACGCAGAGAATTCATATTTTTAGTTCTATATTTATGTATATACCTTTCAAAGTTGTTAAAATTTCTATGAAAATATTTTAATAAAATAAAATAATACATTTGTTTAATGTTGAAAACTTTGAAATGTTTAAATAACAATTCAGTTGAGTAATCTTTCTGCTTTTTAAAACATTTTTCTGCAATAAACTTAACGGATAAAGGTTGGATTTATAAGTTCCACCCCAACCTATAATACCATACATAAATATAGATTGAAATAATGCTAAATAAATTACACGTAAATAGTTAATTGACAAAATATTTCTTAGAATGACAAAATAACAATGTTTTACGTAATTTATTACAAATATAATGAATATGATTATTCCATTTTAAATTATTATGAATAATTATACCTAGTATTTAACCTCATTAACTTCATTAATAACTGAACAATTGCAATTTGGAGTGATACCAAACTGAATTGTATGGATCCGTCCAAATTGAACCCTGAAGTTATCGAACTAGTGAATCAATCTGTATAATGCTATTCTTTCATCGCTTGTTACAAGCAAACTCCTAATTTCGAATTTGGAAGAGAAAAAGATAAGTTTTATTACATCCGTTCTTTCTCACTCTCACATAGCCTGAAGCTTTCAACTTGACATGTCAACAATTGGCTTGTTGCTTCCTTAGACATGAAATGGCTTTCAAAACAAAACAAGTACGATTTTGACATTCGTCTAATATCCCTGCTTCATGTCAGGATGATTAATGATAACATTAGGGCCCCTGGATCTAGGGGGCAGTGCCCCTGTACCCATCTCTAGCCCGCGGACATTTAGAGCTCAGAGTTTGCGCTTTGAATGGGAGAGGAATGGAAGGTCGTAGACAGCGGAGTAGGGGGGAGGGGGAGGTGTTGGGAGAAGTTGTGGGGAAGAGTGAGAACTCGTTCGCAGAGTGCATTCAGACAGCGAGGTGTGTGGAGGGTTTCGCCACGCTGTCAGCGAGTGTTTTGTTTTTCAGTGTGTTTTGTGTATCGGTTTGAAACAAAAACGCAGCGGTGAACATTCTTCGATATAGCTTGTAATAGGATTTTTATCGATACCTCAACAGAATACTACAGAGAAAAGCCCGCTTTCACGCGTAAGTACCATAATCAGCTGTTACTTCTATTTCTTGAAGCGATCAAACTTGCAGTCCTTGTAAACAAAGACCTTGGTTGTTATGATACGAGAAACAAGTGCCTAACGGATTAAAACACAAGACTGAGATTTCACTGGAATTTTATTAGTAGCAATTAAGAGCGTTTCGCAAGTCTGGTGTTGCTCTTGTAGAATGTTAAACGGTTTCGAATTACTTAACATGTTGAAAGTATTACTGTGGCAGGTGAATCGACTAGCTTGAATATAACCATAAAAAATCCATCCTGAATTTGTTTATCTCTGTAATATCAACAGACAAAAATATCTACAGAGCAGATTTTTCGATAAAATATATTTTATTGTACAAGCATGTGATCAAGACAGAATAAATGCAGCAAAACATACATTTCTGTCTGTTTTCTGTGCACAAAAATGTAAACAGTTCTATAGTTTTTAAAGGGCTAAAAGTTAGAAAACGGTGTCCGTGTTTTAATAGTCCTAGTTGTAGCTTCTAATATAATAAAGCAAATGCGTTGTATTAAAATAATATTTTAACACAAGAAGAAACACGTGTGAGCCGATTTCGAAAAAGTTGCCATTTTTGCGTTGTTTTTTACATAATTTTATTAAAAATTACTACATTTCACATTTCGTTGATAATCTAAATCCGTGAGACAGTTTAGTGAGAAAGACAGTAAATAAATATTTGCGTTTGTCACATTTTGTGACCGATCCTATTCTATAGAAACATTCCCAAGTGAGATAATTACATTCCAAGAGATCAGTGAACTGGCATTTAAACTTACCCGCATACCTCATTTGCATGACACTTTTAAAGGAATGTTAACCCAAACAAGTGTCCCCTTTTACTAAGGCCTACATCGAGTTGTTTAAATAATAACGTGAATGTTACAGTACAATGTCTTACAATGATACGTGCAAATACAAGTACTTTTTAAACAATGTAAATATTCCCATTTCATACTTCAGTGCCAGAAGATGGTATCAATTCGTGACTTCAATAATACCAGAACAAATGAAAGTAGCGTTCATCCTTGCGTAAAATCTCTGAAATTTCACATAGTATCAGTTTCATTATGTGTGGAACAATATGAAAAAGAAAATGTGCTTATTTCACAGATAACTGTTGTGACAACGCATAAATTACAGGACACATAGAAAAAAAAACATTCAATTTCTTTAAATATAAAAACTAACGTTTATATTAGATGTATCACTATTACAAGAATGTTGAAACACTATATTACAGTAAGCCTATATTTTTATTTAATTATTTATTTTATTGCTAATAAGTTTGAAATGAATACAAGTTAGTACAATGTAAGATAAACTAGCCCACTTCTGAATGAGTAAGACTCGTGCTCAGGAGGGGATTCCAGTACAGACAAAAATAAAATTAAAATTGAGAGTGAATACAGATTAAAAAGTGTTTAATATGTTTAAACCCAAACTATAAATCCAATACAATTTTTTAAATTTTTTTATTAATTTGGAGAGGATTCGTAGTTAAAATAATATTAGAATAAAATTTGTTTAATAATCTAGGACCTTGACTCATGCTATGATAAAAAGCTGCATTGGTTTTACATTTAGGTCCAGACAAACGCAGAGAATTCGTATTTTTAGTTCTACATTTATGTATATGCTACCTTTCAAAGTTATTAAGATTTCTATGAAAATATTTTAATAAAATAAAATAATAAATTTGTTTAATGTTGAAAACTTTGAAATGTTTAAACAACAATTCAGTTGAGTAATCTTTCTGGTTTTTTAAACAAATTTTAATACTTTTTCCTGTAGTAAAATTAACGGATATACATAATTAGGTTACATACTATTTCGGCCTATATATTTATTTATATAACACCTTACGCAATAGAAATGTTCTCATTTTTCTAAAAGAAAATTTTTCTTCGAAAATTTATTCGAATATCACAATTATTATTCTGAACTAACATTTTTGGAGACGTGGACTTATTTATATTGTTTACTTCGTTAGTTTTCTGACGTAAAGGGAAAAGAAAATCAAGGCGAAAGCTGTAGGAGTCAGTTTTCAATAAATTGTCATTTTGTGTTATCCGTATTAAAGGGCTTTAAATTATGTACCGTTCTTTTAGTAACTATTTGGCTCATGTACTCGTTCACCAATAGGATGTAAGAAACCGGTTAATTTTAACAAATCAGACCCATATACGAGTGCAATACTGTCGTTTTGTACTATTGTCGTTGATTGGCAATTGTTTCTTCCAAAGTAGACAGTAATACAGTAGGCCATGGTGGCCATGGAGCTTATTCAACGCCAGCGACCACAAAAAAGAAAACAAATCAACGGTTTGAAATCGATTTTCAGAATTCTGTGTTGAAAGAAATTATGAGATTCAAGAAAATAAATATCAGGCAATGAAAAAAACTTTTTATATAGGCCTACTGATATTAAATAAAATCACCTAGTTCAGATTAAAATGCTATTCCCTCAAATATCTGTCTAATTTTGATGTTTCACTAATCATAATAGAATTTTGTAAAGCTACTACCACAGTCTACTATATACAGTCGCGAAGCTTGAGGTGATTTTTTGCAAATCTCGTGATAAAGCGCTCCAAGCGGTTAGCAACTAGAAACAATAGACTGTCCACGGTCGACTTTGGACTGAATCGTATTTCCATCGAGTGCTAGCTCGTTGCGTATTTCACATTGATGCTTGTGAAATGTTCGTTATTGGTTGTAATGAAAATGTCAATGGCTAAAATGCAATAATTGGAATAATAATATTTTACTAGAGACGTAGAAAAATTAAGTTTGTTTTAATGAAATTTATTGATCACGTTTTATTTTCAATTCTGGTGGGATTATTATTGCTTAGGCCTATTTTTTTTTCAAAGGATATGTTTTTAATTATAGCTGTTAATTTTGTTGTTATTTTTATTTGTTACTTTACTAGAGACGTAGAAAAAGTCTGTTGCAATAAAATTTATTAATCATGTTTTATTTCCAATTCTGGTGTGATTATTATTGCTTAACCTCATCCCACTTTAACTACGTAAGTCTACACTACAAGTACCGGTACGCGTAAGTTAATCCATTAATTCATATTTCCATTATTATTGTTGTAAAGGGAAATGCAAATTAATATTTATTGGTTTCATAGTTAATTATCGCTATAATCTTGAATGAGTGAAGCGATTATAGTAAATTTCAGTTCGTTTTGCACAAACAAAAATAATATTAACCTATTTCTTGCAGGTATCTTCGAGTTTATGGTGGAATTTAATATATTTCATTAAAATAATAAATTAACTTTATGCATTTAATATTTCAATAATGGAAGGAAGGTGTTAATTTTTCCAAGTGTAACATATTTTGTCGGCTGCTAGGAGAGAGATGTGCGATGATGAGGCGATAGTAGCGATCCTAGTGGTGGGCAACTATCCATGTTTGCATTTTTACTACATATTGAGCTTCACGACTATATATAGTAGACTGTGCTAGTACCGAATGTTTATCCATGAACTTCATATTATAGGAGGCGAAGGCCATGGGTACCAATGAGATAGTATAATAGTAGGTTAGTAAATGAAATGCCTAATTTAATAATATACATTATTTTCAGTAATTATTTATTTATTATTCTATTCCATAAATGCAGTCTTATTAAGTATTCCGCGAAGTTTTCATTTCCTCTGGAACTCTGGATAGATGGAAACCTCTTGTCATAAGAGAATTCTGGTCTTTGTGTATAGTGTAGAAATAAGCATTATTCAGAATTGAGGAAAGTTGAAATAAGTTGATAGAAAAAACAAGAATACAGTTTTGTTAATAAAAGAATGGGGGCTAATTCAGGTATCAATTTCAGAACATTCAAATATGATCATTATTTTTCTTCTCTGTTATTAGTAGCATCTTTTCTAGGGACTGATCAGCATTCAGAAGAAATTCTTCTGGGATATTTTCAAATTTTTTCACTGCCTTCCACAATGACGGCAAATAAATTGCAGGGTCCATATCTCAATCCCTTTAGAGTTCTAATTTTTCCCAGTGCTGTGTAACAGCCTCCGTGGCCGGGAGGAAAAAGGTCTTAAGTAAAAATTTTATACTTTTCAGGAGAGCAGTAGAAAGACTGAAATTGATGTTAATTATAGAGTTTTTCTAATTAAGAGGTTTTTCCTGGATATTATTTGTTTATATTTCTTCTAAAATAGGTAATGTTGCTCATTTAACAACTTTCTTGAATATTTCCAAAAATAGCTGCACTTAAGGCCTTTTAAGACTAGAACCCAAACTGAGTAGAAGGGACTATTTAAACATAAGACCCTTTTCATATCAAAATAAATAAGAAATGTAAATTATTAGGAATGAAAAATGGGTCTTAAACAATTATAGGACTGTTTACCCTGGTGCTTAAAGTTTTAAAAGGAAAGGGCATCAGTATGTGATAAAATAGCTAAAATACAAGTTAGACCTTTTTAATAGGGAAGCATGGAAAGTAAACATGGGATGGTCTGTAAAGAATAAAGTATTAAATATTCTTAAGTCCTTTATTCTGCTTGTGCTCGATTCAAAAAGTACTTAGGACATTTGCTAACACTCTATCAATCCAGTCAGGAGTCTTATTTGACTTTAGCCGTTTTACCAGATTGTAGAGAATTGTTTCCACTTTCATTTTCACAAAAAATTGACTTAAGACATTTTTCCTCCCGGCCACAATTACATTCATAAGAACGCTGAGTCAGCGAATAGGGATAATAAAGAATGGACACTGAGCGAATTTTCCTGTGTTTTGGTTCTCTGTGCGCCAGCGTTTAGTTCCACTTTCAAGCGCTAGAGGTTAGTGTAATCAAGCATATGCTAAGATAATAATTGAGTATAGAGTTGAGACACAGGTTCCAAACATCGCCTACCTTATCGCATAATCCAATAACGCTTTGCTTCAATTAATAAATTCAAGGTAACAGCTTTTTCTTATTTCTTAGTGACAAACTAGTTGTAATAATAATATTTTATATTTCAGACATAATAAATTATATTACAAAATAATATAATACATTATAAAATTACGTATCGAATTCGTTTAATATTTGTATATAATATAATATAGGTATATGGTTTTACTTCTCGTAAGAGTATTGTTTTTCCGTTTTCAGTGCTATCAAATCATTACATATTTTAATTGTTGGAGTCAACGTCTCAGCTCTCATTATAAAGGAACTCTAGAGTCTAGACATTACAGTTAATGACGGATTTATTATTTTATGGATCCAATTTATTTTATTTGAGTACATAATGTACCTAGATGTATTAATTATATGTGCTATATTTCCGCTGTGTCGACTGCTAGCTGGTGTGATGTCAGCGCCAACTCTAGTGAGAAAGCAGAATCTCACGCTTTAGCTGGCTTGAAGGTCATTGAAATCAGTCCGGCTACATCAAAGGTACCGATGCGAAGTGTCCATTCTTTATCATCCCTATTCGCTGGTTGAGTAAGGTCAATTCGCGTAAATAATAAAAAAAACGTACATTAACAAACTCAAGAATAGCTTGAATTGCTGTTTATTTCATTTGCCATAGCAACAGTGAAACAAATGAAACAACTTTCTATGAAAATAAAATAATCTTTCCTAATTTTTTTATAATTTCGTAACTTCCTGACAGATTGATTGATTGATTGATTGATTAATTGAATATTAATACAAACTATCGAATAGTTAAAGAGTAAACGTTGTATATACAAGATCGTTAAACACCGAACGTATGGACAGACAGATAGGGAAACAAACTGATACAAAAAAAGACTAAACAATTGACAAAATTAATAACTTAATTCATTTTGATCTACATTATTTGACCGGTTGCTGATGTACAGTACATACACATAAAAACCAGACAGACAGATGGACGCTCGGAAAATAGACTTACTATTTACATACAGTAAATGAATAATTGATTAACAGACAGACAGACCGACCGACCGATAGACAGACAAGATAATATGTCAGACAGATCTTAGAACTGACTGCCGAAAATCACTTTTCAATTGTCGTAAAAGGCATTTCAGACAATTGCAGATTCGTTATAGGCCTACTACATTATTTTTTGTTATTTTCAAGGGAAAGTAGAAGCAACTAAACATTAATTCTGATAAATTTCATCTATATTATGAGTCTAGAGCCCGGATGTTTGGCAAAATGCTTTTTTACTGGGTGAAAGTAAATCATTATTTGCATAGATATAAATGTGATTTAGAGTAAATCAAAATGATAGGGCCAATTTTTATGTTGCCTATTTTGCCTTTTTAAGGTGTTTCTCACTAATAAATGCCTTTTTTTGTCATTTTAAACCAATATTTCTTGTTTATTTGCAATTTTATAATTAATTGTAATGTAATGTGTATGAAATTTAAAATATTTGAAACAATAACCTAACTTTACTAACGACAGTAAATAAAAGTAATTTATTTGGATGCTTAATCTGCTAATAATCGTGCTTTAATATTATTGGTGTAATATGAATAATGATCGACAATCTACAGTTACAAATATAATATTGTCATGTCTTCACGATACCAACAATCAGCTTTATAATTTTAAATATTAAGCTCGTTCTCATAGAAGTTTTTTTTAGTAGGTTATTTTACGACGCTGTATCAACATCTCAGGTTATTTAACGTCTGAATGATATGAAGGTGGTAATGACGGTGAAATGAGTCCGGGGTCCAGCACCGAAAGTTACCCAACATTTGCTCATATTGGGTTGAGGGAAAACCCCGGGAAAAAACCTCAACCAGGTAACTTGCTCCGACCGAGAATCGAACCCGGGCCACCTGGTTTCGCGGCCAGACGCGCTAGCCGTTACTCCACAGGTGTGGACTCATAGAAGTTGTCACGTAGCATTTCCAATTATTTCCTTTTCATATTTTCAAATCTTACTGTTACAATTTTGTGCTACACGTGTTTATTATTGTAGGAGAAAGAAATTTGAGTGAGGAACAGTCAGTTATTGTCGGGTGACATAAGGTATAAGATCGGTTAGCCAGAATGCCTGAATTAAGTAAACCATTGAAAAGTAAACTTCATGCTTACGTTAGTGAATTTGGTGTCCATGAGTTTTCAACCGATGAAACAGTTTAGTTATGTAAGGTTTGTAAAAAGACAGTTAATCACGAAAAAAAGTATTTTATAAGTCAACATGTGTCAACTACGAAGTAAATATGTGAGTTATGTTGGTATAATTTAAATTTATTGCTAAAAATATTATGCCTTTTTAAAATGTATAATGCCTTTTTCAAAGATTGTTGTGCCTTTTTTTTTTTTTATGTTTCCATTGCCTTGTTTGCCTGCCTATTTTAAGTGTTATACGTGCCTAAACATCCGGGCTCTAATTATGACACTTATATGGACAACTGATACGTACAATAAAATATGTTTACTCAAGCATTTTCCGACCTTTATTAACACGAATAGTCTTCAAATTAATATAATTGGCCTATATTAACACCGACTTGTGAGTGTCGGCACTGAGAAATTGATTTGGAAGCAGTTACTCCATTGAGAGTTGTAAAATCTTCACAGAGGCTGGCTACGTTATATTGCGTCTTCACACGAGAAGCAGTTAATGGGGCCACGAGTGGAAGGAAGCCTTCTTTTATATCACTTAAGAGATCCATTCGGCCAGATTCCTCTCACACTTTACGCTTATACAGATTATTTTCTTAAACAAAATATCCCACGGGGAATATACTTTTGTGCGAGATCGTGCGTATTTGCTTGTTTTCCGCACAGAACCAATACGCGATAAGTGTGAAATGCTACATTCAGTATTCCCAACGTAACACACATAACAATTTCCCTCTTCTTACCGCTTAAGCGCGACATTCATTTTACTGCTTTAGGTTTTAACATATTATTTTTAGAGACGTTTAACATAGTAATAATTATAAATTGGAAACTTACCACTGCAATTTCACCTAAATTGCAATGTTAATTATTGTTTTTAAATATTTGCAAAAATTAAGTAAAGTCTACTACTCCACGAAACTTATTGCATTCCTGATACAAGTAACATTAAGGAAGCCGTGAAAAAATCAACGAGATTCCAGATGTCGATGTTATTACTGCAATATGTTATATAAATGATATTGCTAAAATATTAAAATGAAAAATAAATCATTACATAACCTTACCGTTTGTTTTAAGTTCGCATTTATAGACTGGGGGAAAAAAAGACAGACGTATATCACGGCCTGTTGGAGTATAGTAAACACAGAAAACATTTTACAGCAACAATGTTGAAGAAAGATATTTTGGTGTTCCGAAGTTGGCGTCATTAAACAGAAACCAACATGGAGATTTCATTGCAACTAATTAGAAATTCGTCTTTCAGGTATGTAATAAACGATCTTCGCACAAAATAATGTATGATACAAGAGCGGTATGTTTGTTTTCATGTTCTCGGAAATTAAAAAAGCTCAACTACGTTTCGCTTTTTTCAATCTTTTCCTCGACCATGAAAACGTCAACATACCGCTCTTGTAACGTATATTACTATTGTTCTCTGTTCAGTTTCTTTAACTCTTTGAGGAAATACATGATGCTCTGTTCGAGTCTGGTCTTGCGAAAGAAAGCCATGAGCCCAACATCATTCCAAGTCATGAAAGGGTTAAAGACGGACCTTTCTTACAGTTCTTATGGTTTTCTTTACATAAATTTCTTATTTATTTCAAAGAGATGTAGCTTGGACTCATTTTATTGCTAACTAAATAGGCTTTCGTCAAATTCAACGCTTCACACTTAACTTACTACAAGTTTTATTGTCAAACTAGCCGTACCCGTGCGCTCTGCTGCACCTGTTAGAAATAAATATAAAGTAATTACATAATTAAAATAGGACGTTTGATCCAGGGAACAACTTTTACAACAGCGCAAGATAATCTGCTTCGCTCATTACCCAATTTTTTTTTGCATTGCATTTATTGCATATATTTTTTATGTATTTTAACACGATTCAATTGAGCATAGTTAAAATTTGAATTATAAAATAATGGATTGCTAAGCTAACGTACTATTACTGCATACTAAATCAATACACTCTCGTTGTTCGTTAATTCTCTGAGATTAAAATGAGTGTACATAAATATTATTTTAAGAAATACAGAAAACGATGTACAAAATAGCCTATCAAATTTTATGTGCATAAGAAGCTATTTTAATCTTACCTGTCCTCGATTTACTCAGACGTTACTGTAATAACATTATAGCATTATGTCCATCTAGAGAAACTACACTTTCCAATGGTGAAATAATAATTAATTATACAAATCGGTTAATTTAGCTTCTGATATTACTTCATACAAAAACAGAAACATTCTCTGTAGGCAATATTTAACAGCTTTCGATTGTTGATGTCCAAGGCCCCTGTTTCGATTGTTGTTGTCCAAGGCCCCTTATAGACGAAGTCATTTGTTCTTAATTCATTGCACCGTCTTAGATGGCGTTATTTTAATTTTAAAACTCATTTATCTCATTAAATATCAGCCCTATCAAAATTTTGTAAAGAATAAAACTTATCGGAAATCATTTTTGAAGAAACGTTTGTTATGTAACATTTTTCACAAAAATCAATAATAAGCGAGATATTTCGATTTATTTAATTCAGGCCCCCTTATAAGCCCCCTTTTAAATAAAGTATTTTGAATGCCATATAGCCTAAAATCTAAGTTACAACGAACTTAATTTATATTCCAATTTTCATATAAATCGGTTCAGTCATTATCGCGTGAAAAGGTAACAAACATACAGACAGACCTACAAACAAAAATTTCAAAAATGCGATTTTCGGTTTCAGGGTGTTTAATTATATATGTTAGGACCAATTATTTTTGGAAAATCGAAAATTACCAGAAAAATTTCGGCTACAGATTTATTATTAGTATAGATTACAACAATGTTTGTCTTAAAAGTAAATAAGAATAGGCTATGTTCCAATTGATCGAAGTCTTGACATTTCTTTAAAGGAATTGATCATTGGAATTAAAAAAATATGGCACCAAGAACAATAAATAAATAAATTGAACGATCGTGGAGAAGAGCTTGACAGAAAAAAAAAGTTTTCGTGTTTAGTGATGCAGGAAACATTGTTACTAAACGTAGAATGGCAATTAATTCGGAGCACGTGAATGCACTTACATGTTTAAAATCATGGATGAAGCAGTATTAACTAGGCGAGTCTTCATACTTTTTGTTATTTATGTTTGTCTCAGAAATTCCCGGAGAAATTGACACAATAAATTATAAGCCTCATAATAAATATGTTAGTAAGTAATTTTAAAATAGTTGTTTTGTAATGTAACGATATATACAGATATACAACATTTAATACTTATGCTTATCACCGAACACAAGTTAAATTTAACAATAATAGTATATTACAGTATATTAAAACATTTTTTCAACTCAATTAACCGATTAAATTCAAATAGTTAATCGATTAAATATTTTGATCGATCGAAAGCACTAATTTATAGCGATCCCAAAGAGAAAGAAACACTCTTTTGGCGCCTTTCGTAGGTGATTTCATCCTTTCAAATGTAAGTTTTTTTTTTATATTCACAACGTAAGCCTAAAGGATATATCCCCTTTACACATTATGAAAGCTCATAGGGGACATAGAGGTAGAGCCCCATGCTTTGACCTCGGCACTAGAATGAGTAGTTGGGTCGGCAACACGCTCCGACCGCTTTTTACCGCCGAAAAAACACAGTACTCAGTTTGATTGGAGGCTAAGGGACCCCGGGGCCGTTCTGGAAGTATGAGCAACGAAAAAGTCCCGTCATCACCCGGAATGGGCAACGAAAAAATCCTGTCGTCAACTGGAACGGGCAACGAAAAAAATCTAGTCATCACCCGGAATGGGAAACGAAAAAATCCCGTCATCACCCGGAATGGGCAACGAAAAAATCTAGTCATCACCCGGAATGGGCAACGAAAAAATCCTGTCGTCACCTGGAATGGGCAACGAAAAAATCCCATCACCCGGAATGGGCAACGAAAAAATCCCGTCATCACCTGGAATGGGCAACGAAAAAATCTAGTCATCACCCGGAATGGGCAACGAAAAAATCCCGTCATCACCCGGAATGGGCAACGAAAAAATCCCGTCATCACCCGGAATGGGCAACGAAAAAATCAAGTCGTCACCCTGAATGGGCAACGAAAAAATCCAGTCATCACCCTGAATGGGCAACGAAAAAATCCAGTCATCACCCGGAATGGGCAACGAAAAAATCCTGTCGTCAACTGGAACGGGCAACGAAAAAATCTATTCATCACCCGGTATGGGCAACGAAAAAATCCCGTCATCACCTGGAATGGGCAACGAAAAAATCTAGTCATCACCCGGAATGGGCAACGAAAAAATCCCGTCATCACCCGGAATGGGCAACGAAAAAATCCCGTCATCACCCGGAATGGGCAACGAAAAAATCAAGTCGTCACCCTGAATGGGCAACGAAAAAATCCAGTCATCACCCTGAATGGGCAACGAAAAAATCCAGTCATCACCCGGAATGGGCAACGAAAAAATCCTGTCGTCAACTGGAACGGGCAACGAAAAATCTATTCATCACCCGGTATGGGCAACGAAAAAATCCCGTCATCACCCGGAATGGGCAACGAAAAATCTAGTCATTACCCGGAATGGGCAACGAAAAAATCTAGTCATCACCCGGAATGGGCAACGAAAAAATCTAGTCATCACCCGGAATGGGCAACGAAGAAATCTAGTCGTCACCCGGAATGGGCAACGAAAAAATCCCGTCATCACCCGGAATGGGCAATGAAAAAATTCCTTCACCACCAGAAATTGAACCGGGGACTTGCAGTGCGTAGATAGTTGCTCTACCAACTGAGCTACCCGACTGCCCATGTATAGTCCTACCATCGGATCTGTGCCCCCGTAAGATATGCGAACTAAACCTTAATTCCTTTTCAGCCTCGGCAATTCATTTCTCTCCCTGTATTCCTATTTCTCTCTTTTCTATCCCTCTCTCTTTCTCTCCCCCACTACTAAGCAATTTTGAGCCTTCTTGCGGGACAGTTTATTTGCACTTGCAGTCCAGTGTTGTAAACTCAACATGAATATTGTAGCACGGTGTGGTGAAAGAAATATTATGAAGCAAGTAATAGCATTTTGCATAAGTCAAGCAGCATCATTAGACCTACTTAAATTAAATTATGAATAAGTAATAATTAACCTTACATTATTATAAGCAATATTCAAGAGACATGACACTGTTTTACGGAAGTTTGGCAACATCCCTATTCGGCAAGGTTCGTGGCCTGCTGTTTGACGTAGTGGGAGAGAACGGGTGGAATGGGGTGAGTAGAGGCGTTAACTTTTCCAAGAACGACGACAGCGCTGAAGGGGCATAGATCGGATGGTCCGACAATATTCCACTATTATGGAAAAAGTCAAAGCTACAACTCTTCGGAATAAATCGCTCCTGCTTTCTCTCTTGCTTATAACCGATACGGTATTTGTTACAGAGTATCGTCTCAAGGACACTGGCGCGGCGGTTAGAGTTTTCACGTTGAATAACACAATCTAACTTCTTGACTAATGATAGAAAATCCGCAGGGACAATATAAGGAAGAACCAGCACTGGTTAAAACATGGTCGGTATTTTGACAAAAGAAGCTATCTGAGTGGCAATGCTTCCATCCAGTCGGACCGGGTTCGATCTCCGGTCAGATCGTGATGGAATTGTGGTGGAGAAAGCTAACGTTGCAGAAGGTTTTCTCGGGATACTTCCCTGATAATGCAGCCGATATTTAACACTGAAACGTTGGATATACAAGCATCTACATTTAGGACACGGTACAAATACCCAATAACCTCGCACCACTACGACCCGCTATTTTACTCATGGTTCACAACACTTTTTCACATGCAAAAATACTGTGCATCATGGCCGATTGCTCATTCAGGTACTTACAAATGTAGCGAATGTAGGTGTAGCCTAGTCTTATGACATTACGACAGGATATTTACACAGATACAGTCACGGGACAAGTAAATACACAGCATCAACGAGGAATATTCCACAACGACAGAAAATGTGAAGGGTTAATTAATTGTTCTGAGTACTACGTGCAGAAATGGATTTTGTAGCAACTACTGTTTGCTAAGTTTACTCCTATTTATACACGCTTTAACATCTATGGTCATATCACGTGTATAGGATCTTTGTGTATATCAGTAGGCCGTTTTTACTATTGTTGAGTTTCTGTTTATTGTCGTGTGTTAGATTAATGTTTATGAAGTTATGATATTGGTGATTGAGGCGGTAATGAATCATGGTATGTAAATTTCCAATGCTGCATTTTCTTTTGTGACTGATGGAAAACAGCATGAAAAACCCCAGTCTGATTGATCGGCCACGGTGTTTGAACCCGAGATCTCCCGAATGCTTGTTTCAAACGGTACCGTCTAAGCCAACTTGCCCGGTGCTAAGATTTTATGTGTACTTTACATCATAAACTATCAATAATCGTGACTTTTGACAATATAATTGTGCAGTATTGCAGTTATTAAAAGTGGATACATGGAATTGTGAAACAAAGAGGGTTACTTGCTTAAGTATGTCCAATATTGAGGAAATTTTAAACCTTTTGCATGCCTGTTTAGTTTCCGGGGCCGTGGGTTATTGAAAATGTCCTCAATTTATTGAGAAGCTATTTTCTAACAAGAGCATGTTTTTCTGCTGTGGAAATTTAAACTGTCCGTTAATGAAAGGTATCTCCATTTAAGAGGTGTCCGTAAAGGAAAGTTTCGCTGTACCCTTCTTAAACTATAGAAAGTCCGATGAAGAGGAGACCGAGGTAATCCAAAACTTGTGTTGAAGATTACAAGAAATGCGATTGGGACAATTGGGCAGAAATAGATTTACTACACAGAAAACCCACATAACAGTATTTTTAGCTTCTATTAATCTCACAACATACGGGGAATCGATGCCATATTCCATTAGTGAGAAAACGTTTTGTGTTGCTTCATCGAAGGCCCAGAATGCTGGCATCGTATTCGCGAGATATAGATTTCGACATCTTGGCTACCGTTGGTGGAATTTTTCATGACTTCCCTCTGTTTTCACGTAGTTTTGATGTGCTGTTCTTTAAAGTGGGACATGGCCGTTTCGTTCAGAATTATTGCTCGTATCTTCGCTAACGCCACCAATAATATTTCATAGTAAAAGTCTGGTTTATGTTCGTTTTTAAAACATATAAGAAGGTAGGTAAGATTTAGCGGAAGGAATAAGACCTTTGGAAAGGCCGAGACGTAGATGGGAGGATAATATTAAAATGGATTTGAGGGAGGTGGGATTTGATGGTAGGGACTGGATTAATCTTGCTCAGGATAGGGACCGGTGGCGGGCTTATGTGATGGCGGCAATGAACCTTAAAGCCATAAGTAAGTAAGTGAGGTAAGATTTAGTGAAAAACTGTTTTCAGAACATGACAGAGGTGATAGTAGAAGGAAGAAATAAAGTGCAAAGATTTGCTGATGATGGGGCATTGTTAGGAGAAGAGATGATACCCTCGATCAGCGCTTCTCAAACTTTTTTGAAGTGAGGACCACTTTTTTAAGTCAGAACAGTTCCGCGGACCACCTTACTTTTGTCCCCTTCGAAAACAAATTTAGAATTAATTAATTAATTACTGTATAATACTTCTGTAATTATATTTTTGTAGCCAATCACAAGTAACTTATAACAAATTCTGTGCATTGTTGATTCATCGCTTGCCTGTTAGCAGTTAGCTGTTTGAAATTCTTCTTATGTGGTACACGCTAGTAGTTGTCCATGTCTCTGTTAAATAGTGTCCATTATAAATAATGGAAAACGGGCTTCGATCCGGATCTTTGAAAAGAAAGGAACATGATACCCTTCATTTAGGCAGTGCTAATAGTTCAGAAGCTGTGTGTGAAGAAATGTATTAATTATAGTGCCATTAAAGAAATATCTAGTAATACTAGTCGCTATTCAAAGAAAAAATACTTTCGTAAATATGACAAGAGTTATTTGAAACTTGGATTTACTTGGTGTGGCAATGAGAGTGAACCAAAACCTCGGTGCGTTGTTTGTTACGAAGTGCTTTCAAACGAGTGTATGAAACCCGCGAAATTGAAACGGCACTTAGTGACGAAACACGCAAGTGTAAAAAATAAACCTGTCGGATTTTAAAATAGGCAGAGTCTAAATTTTTTTATATCGTCATCTGGAAAAACAAATAAAAAATGAATACAGAAACATGCCCAATTTTCAACAAGTAAAGATGCAATTTGGCACGTTCTATTATTGATGTACGACACAGTACGTGCCCATTTCATGGGTGTTGACAAAACTATTAATAAAGTCATCAGTACATGAAAAGGTTCGGTACTTTGGTCCTCTGTTATGAATTCGTGTGGTCCCTGGCTGGGTTACAGGCTCGGCACCAGATATGCCGGGAAAAGATGGCGAGAAGCGCCACGTTCATAGTGTTTTAAATCCCTCTTTTGTTGTTGAGAGTAGAGTGGGAAGTGGGTAGACGGGTAATCTAAGAAATTTCATAACATATTAGTAGAAAAAGTGAAAGGCGATTGCCATGTGTAATTTTCAAAGTCTGAGATTTTCAGCTATAGTGTGATACGCAGTTCGATTGAACTTTATTTTTTCTGTATTTTGAAGGATCACAAGGACAGAACTCGAGGACCACAGGTGGTCCGCGGACCATAGTTTGAGAAACGCTGCCCTAGATCATATGTATATAAAAGATTGCTCATTCCTATGTTAAAATTGATAGCTTGAAGAGAACAATCGCCAGGATCGCCACCCGTCCGCCATAAACGAACACGAGATGGCAGTACAGTCGCTAACGCAATTCAAATGGGAGTTATGATTTGACTCCTTATGTAACAACTAGATGGCAGGATAGTAAACCTGTCAAAAGTTGTTACCGTCAAAGCCTATAAGGCCGAGCAATCTGGGTATATATGATCTAGGATTATACTAAGGGATATGCTACTGGAGCTAAATGATAGTAAGCAGTATGGAATGAAGATAAATATAAAGAAGAAAAAGACCATGGTTATCGTAAGAAAAATAAATAACGCGCAAATTCGAAATGAGACAGTAGAACAAGTGGACCCGAAAAAGGAGGATTTTCTGTGGACTTCTCGAAAAAAAAAAAACTAAGGAAGAGACTAATGAAGTGCTTTATGTAGAGTGTGGCATTGTATGGGGGGACAGAAACATGGACATTACGACTAAGTGAAGAGAAAATGACTGAAAGCATTTGAAATGTGAATATGAAGAATGGAGCGTGTGAAATGGACAGACAGAATAAGAAATGAAGCTACGCTAGAAAGAGTCGGTGAAGAAAGAATAATGTTAAACTGATCATGAAGAGAAAAATAAATTGCCTGATTGATTGGCTAAGAAGAAACTGCGTACTGAAGGATGAACTGGAAGAATGAACTCCGTTCCTCCGTGCACATCTCCACGTTTTAACCACTGCGTGTATCATGGTCGAATATCGCTAATAATAATAATAATAATAATAATAATAATAATAATAATAATAATAATGTTATTTAAGGGGTTAGGTAACATTATAGCAGAGTTCGTATAGGTCAGTTTCTGTCAGATGCGTTTCCAATTCACTGTGGGCTAAAGCAAGGAGATGCACTATCGCCTTTACTTTTTAACTTTGCTCTAGACTAGAGTATGCCATTAGGAAAGTCCAGGATAACAGAGAGGGTTTGGAATTGAACGGGTTACATCAGCTGCTTGTCTATGCGGATGACGTGAATATGTTAGGAGAAAATCCACAAACGATTAGGGAAAACACGGGAATTTTACTGGAAGCAAGTAAAGAGATAGGTTTGGAAGTAAATCCCGAAAAGACAAAGTATATGATTATGTCTCGTGACGAGAATATTGTACGAAATGGAAATATAAAAATTGGAAATTTATCTTTTGAAGAGGTGGAGAAGTTCAAATATCTGGGAGCAACAGTAACAAATATAAATGATACTCGGGAGGAAATTAAACACAGAATAAATATGGGAAATACCTGTTATTATTCGGTTGAGAAACTTTTATCATCCAGTCTGGTGACAAAAAATTTGAAAGTTAGAATTTATAAAACAGTTATATTACCGGTTGTTCTTTATGGTTGTGAAACTTGGACTCTCACTTTGAGAGAGGAACATAGGTTAGGGTGTTTGAGAATAAGATGCTTAGGAAAATATTTGGGGCTAAGAGGGATGAAGTTACAGGAGAATGGAGAAAGTTACACAACACAGAGCTGCACACATTGTATTCTTCACCTGACATAATTAGGAACATTAAATCCAGACGTTTGAGATGGGCAGGGCATGTAGCACGTATGGGAGAATCCAGAAATGCATATAGAGTGTTAGTTGGGAGGCCGGAGGGAAAAAGACGTTTAGGGAGACCGAGACGTAGGTGGGAGGATAATATTAAAATGGATTTGAGGGATGTGGGATATGATGATAGAGAATGGATTAAACTTGCTCAGGATAGGGACCAATGACGGGCTTATGTGAGGGCGACAATGAACCTCCGGGTTCCTTAAAAGCCAGTAAGTAAGTAAGTAAGTAAGTAAGTAAGTAAGTAAGTAAGTAAGTAAGTAAGTAAGTAAGTAAGTAAGTAAGGGGTTAGGTACAGCTTACAGCAGCAAAATTTTGGAAATATTCAACATTTTTTTCCTCCATTACTGTGTCTAGTATAATAGTGAAAATTAGTATGTGTAAAACTCTGTCCTTCTGCTATACGACAAAAATATTTTTACGATTTAAAAAAGTTATTTACATTTTTTTTTTTTTTTCAAAATTCAGTTCACTGTGCAATGATGAAGCGTTTCCCAGATAACTAAAGAACTATCCAACATTCTGTGATGAAATTTTTCGTGTGTATTTATGCATGTCATATCTACAATATAATGCAAGATCACTTCTCTACCTTTGATAGATTGTCTGATAAAAATAAATTCATTTAAAAAATGGTCAAATATCAGTATTTCCTATTACACAAAATAAAAAATACTATTATTTATTAAGAAATGTAGTTGAAAGAGCATGATATTGTAAACATGAGTTTCAGCAATAAAATAAAAGAGAGAGAACATGGAAAAGTTAACAAATTTATGAGTTATGAGGGAAACAATTCATCACTGCACAGTGAACTACCACCATTATGATTTTTGAAAAAAAAATATATATATTTTTTTTTAATTGTAAATATATATATATATATATATATATATATATATATATATATATATATATAGCAAAAGGATAGTTTTTTACACATACTAATTTTCATTATTGTACAAGATACAGTAATGGAGGAAAAAAATGTTGAATATTTTCAAAACTTTTACTGCTGTAAGCTGTACCTAACCCCTTAAGAAACCGTTCATTCCTAACTCTTCTATATATATATATATATATATATATATATATATATATATATATATATATATAGTCGACCTGGTTGGCGAGTTGGTATAGCGCTGGCCTTCTATGCCCAAGGTTGCGAGTTCGATCCTGGGCCAGATCGATGGCATTTAAATGTGCTTAAATGCGACAGGCTCATGTCAGTAGATTTACTGGCATGTAAAAGAACTCCTGCGGGACAAAATTCCGGCATATCAGGCGACGATGATATAACCTCTGCAGTTGCGAGCGTCGTTAAATAAACCATAAATTTATATATATAGTATTTTTTTTCATCTAGCAGAAGGATAGTCTTTTATACATACTAGTTTTCATTATTGTACAAGATACAATAATGGAGGAAAAAAATGTTGAATATTTTCAAAACTTTTATTGCTCTAAGCTGTACCTAACCCCTTAAGAAACCGTTCATTCCTAACTATTCTACATGTGAGAGAAATAAAATATATTCTTATTAATTTCGATTTGTTCTCCTCATGGGGTTCGAACTCCAGACGAATCTGGTTTAGCGTCTGTGCACGTAATTACATTACGTGTCTCTTCAAAACATTTTGCATTCTGTTCGTTTCTGAGGATAATCGGCCGTGAACACGCTCGGAGCATGCGCAACTGCACTTCAGTAAACAAATGCTGAGATTACGTCATTAAGGCTATTGTTGTGATTTCCCTTTAATCAAGTTATCCTGCACTCTCACGTTCCTCTGGCATTCCTCGCGTCTAATGTTCGGTGACGTGTCGTGCCTGTGGTCGACAGTCCTTTGTTCACAGCACGCTTTTACTGCCCGTTTTCCGTTTTATAACTTGAATATTCAGGCTCTCGTAAAACCGTTCGAAAATTAAAACTTGCTACAAGATATTTACTGCTCGTTTAAGTGGAGAACAGAATTGAAAACAGACTTCTACAATTTACTGTTGGAGAGACCCACTCGCTACGTAACCCCAGTAAGAAACAGCTTGTATAAAAACTTGATGACTGTAGTTTGCTGGGAATATTAAAAGTTGTTGGCTGGCCTTTCCAGATTTTTTTACAACTTTTTCTTTTTTGTTAAAGTTTTTCTACTGTTTCGTAACGTCATGTCAGCAGGGGCTGATAAGTCCATAGCCCACCACAGATGGAAAAGTTTTCAGCTCTATTATTCTATGCTAGATATCAGTGGCGGCTTCTGACCTGGGTCCCGTTTCATAATGTTAATGTAATATTAACAATATACAAATCACAAGTAACTTACTTGCAAATGGCTTTTAAGAAACCCGGAGGTTCATTACCACCCTCCATAAGACCACTATCGGTCCCTATCCTGAGCAAGATTAATCCAGTCCCTACCATCATCTCCCTCAAATCTGTTTTAATATTATCCTCCCATCTACGCCTTGGCCTCCCCAAAGACATTTTCCCCTCAGGTCTTTCATCTAACACTATATGCATTCCTAGATGCATACGTGCTACATGCCCTGCCCATCTCAAACGTCTGGATTTAATGTTCCTAATTACATGTCAGGTGAAGAATACAATGTGTGCAGTTCTCCGTCGTGTAACTTTCTCCATTCTCCTGTAACTTCATCCCTTTTAGCCCCAAATATTTTCCTAAGAACTTTATTCTCAAACACCCTTAATCTCTGTTCCTCTCTCAAAGAGAGAGTTCAATTTTAGGAACCATAGAGAAGAACCGGTAATATAACTGTTTTATAAATTCTAACTTTCAGATTTTTTGACAGCAGACTAGATGACAGAAGCTTCTCAACCCATATTTATTCTGCGTTTAATTTCCCCCGAATGTAATTTATATTTGTTACCGTTGCTCCAAGATACTCGAATTTTTCCACCTCTTCGTAAGATAAATCTCCAATTTTTATATTTCCATTTCGTAGAATATTCTGGTCACGAGACATAATCATATTATACTTCGTCTTTTCGGGGTTTACTTCCAACCCTATCGCTTTACTTGCTTCAAGTAAAATTTCCATGTTTTCCCTAATCGTTTGTGGATTTTCTCCTAACATATTCACGTCATCCGCATAGACAAGAAGCTGATGTAACCCCTTCAATTTTAAACCCTCTGTGTGGGTTACAAGGCAGCCATCATCATAAAATGATAAGCGATACGAACAGCTGTTAGAGGGGCGGCCATTTTTTTCTCTATATATAACGCTTAAATAAGGGGTTTCGTGTATATAACTACAGCAAAGCAATTCCCATGTATAGTTACAACACAGTCTACTATATACAGTCACGAAGCTTGAGTTTTGAGGGTGCTAGAAACAATAGACTGTGACGGTACTATTTTGCATTGCCTGTAATGAGGCGATATTAGCGATCCTAATGGTGAGCAACTATCTAATGTTTGCATATTTACTACGCATTGAGCTTCGCGACTGTATATACTAGACTGTGGTTACAGGCTGTTTATACATCTATCGCTTATGCATGGTTTATTAGTAACGTTTTCTGTCCCAACTCTGCATAAGTCACGGTTAGTGCATTGGTAAGATCGTAGATGTGTACCAATCCACTCTTCAAATCCCAAAATTTAGTAAATGATTCATGAAAATGTCCAAGTCGCCACTTCTCTCAGAAAGCAAGCTGCTGTATGTTTCTACCTCCAACACGCAACACAGCGTATGATTTGGCTCTCTTCCAGATCTCCGCAGTCTTAACACGTAGTACAATGAATAAAATGGGCAATTTATTAGTACACTTAAGCGGGGACATCTGGGACACACAAATGTTCATTTCTTATGACTGTTGGGACCGTGTTACAAGCAATAGGCGGTCGGACGTAACTGCCAAGAAAGGAAGCTCTGTCACGGGAGTGGGATTCTGCGGGCTAACAGTCAATTGTTTTCAGCTGCTGTCATGGAAACTGCCCACTATCGGATCCTATATCGATCCTCCCCCGGGTTCAGCAGGCACAATGGTACGCTTACTTTATCCGATACTAAAATCTGACGAACTCCCGAACAAAAGTTCCTCGTTACTAGTCTGGCGGCTACGCAACGCGTCATGTATCATACAGGCATGCCAGCTTCGCATTCATCTTTCTGGAGATAAGTGTGGCGGCTGATTGACTGAGGCAAGTGAGGCCGGGCCTCAGTCACTTGGCTTAACTGAAATCAAATTTTGTGCTTTTATATATTGTATTAGTTACTTGAATTAAGCATATATCGCTGTACAAGCATTTGAAAACTTTGTGATGTATATAGACCTATTTTGCAGTAAAATTTGTTCCTGAGGCCAGGATCGCTCGTGCGGATCTGGCTTGTGATGTATATAGATCTGTTTTGCAGTAAAATTTGTTCCTGAGGCCAGGATCGCTCGTGCCGGGTCTGGCTTCTGCATTTCGTGTGTTTTCGCGGGCTTTGAGGTTGCGCTTGAAACGTTGTAGCTGAGGCACAATTCGTCTGACCTCGTGGCCTGGTCGGGTTTCACTCCTCCCATCCATGGGCCGGCCTCAAGGGTAGAGTGGGGTGGGAATAGCAATGGTGACTTCTCTTCCTAAATAGGCCATAAATAACAAAAATTCCAGCTCTTTGGCAGGCAGAGACCCACACTATTCTCTCCCCTTATGTCTTAGTTTATGACGTAAGCGAGGATGTTGTACTATTGTACTTCGTAGTACAGTAGTGAATCTGGGCCAATGTTGTTATGTATTTCGGAAAAATATAAATAGAAACAAATGCGAGAAATAATGCTGGTGTAGTTAATTCATTGTTAGAGTGTTCTTTTTCGAGAAGAAATAATAATGAAAGAAAGGAATTTTTAAATAAAGAGAGAGCCTACTGAGATACCTACGACATCGCTGACAATTTTTCTGACAGATAATCTTAAAACGCGAGTTTCTATTGCATCCTGGTATGGGCAATATAAATGGTTTAGTGGTAATGTGGTGCAAAATAAATTTCTCTGTTGGCCTTGTTTGTTGCTGTCAAAGGAAACAAATAAAAAGAAAAGAAAGAAAGGGGAATTTCAACTCATAATATGGGTTGTTTCATCACAATGAAACAATGACAAACTCATAGCATAACAGCTTATTTGGTGAGTGAAATTATTATTTTTCATTAATAGTAATAATAACAGACTAATAATAATGATATTAATAATAATATAATAACAATAATAATTAATATCATAAATAAACATTTCCTATCGGAGGCACTTAAACTAGTTGCATCTGGCCTCACCGAGGATTTCGATCACCGGCCGCTACTGGAGTGAGTCTCTGTAGTTCTGGATACAATCGATACCGTACCGATCTAGGGGAATATTAACTATCAGCCATAATCAAATGTATCCGGGAGAGGCTAAACTAACAGAGGCCACTTGACAAACCTCGACTGTTCGCAGAATGTTTGTCAACACCATTTGTCAATATTGAAATCCAGTATTTAATGTTATCACTTAAAATGTTTGTGAGATATCATAAACTTGTATTTTTTTCCTCTTAGGTCACACCTTTATTTATTTCCCCCCCTCTAACCTCTCTCTTTCTGTTCTATTTCTCTTTTTTCCTGTCTCATTTTTACCTCATATTTCTCTTTTGCTTCTATCTCACTTTCTCTTTAGTCTGCCCTTTAAATTTCTCTACTGTCTCATCTTTGTCTTTTCTTCTGTCTAATCTCATTTTCGTTTGTCTTAGCTTTATATTTTTCCTTGTCTTATCTCTCTCTTTACCTCCTGTTTTATCTTCTTTTGTTTCACTTCTGTCCTATTTTCTCTTTCTCTTCCATCTCATCTTTATCTTTTTCTTCTATTCATCATCTCCTTCCCTTCCTCTTATATTTCTGTTTTTTTTGTCTCATTTTTCATTCTCGTCTGCTTCATTGTTCTTTCTTTCCTGTCTTATCTTCTTTTCCGCCTCATGTTTCTCATTTTCTTCTACCTATCTTCTCTTTTTTCTTCGTATTATCTTTCTCTTTTCCTCTTATCTTATCTTTCCCTTTATCTTCTGTCTTATCTTTCTTCCGTCTCATCTTCCTCCTTTCTTCTTTCTATTTTCTCTTTTCCTCTCGTCTTATCGTTCTCTTTTTCTTCTGTCTTATCTCTCTCTTTTTCTTATGCCTACCTTCTTTTTTTTTCTCACGTCTCATCTTCCTCTTCTTTCTATTTTCTCTTTTTTTCTCGTTCTCCTTTTCTTCTGTCTTATAGTTCTCCTTTTCTTCTGTCTTATTTTTCTCATTTTCTTCTGGCTATCTTTTTTTTCTCCCGTCTTATATTTATTTCTTCTCAAGTCTTACCTTTCTCTTTATCTTTATTCTTGCCTTTCTCTTTTTCTTCAATCTTCTCTTTCCCTTCCGTTCTATATCTTTTTTCCTCCTGTCTTCTCTTTCTGTTTTCTCCTATCTTATCTTTCTGTTTTTCTCCTGTCTTTACTTTTTTTCTATCTTCTTTTTCCCTTCCATCTTATCTTTCTCTTTTTCTTCTGCCTATGTTCTCTTTTTCTTCCGTCTTCTCTTTCCCTTTTCCTCCTGTCCTATCTTTCTCCTTTCTTCTGTCTCTCTCATTTTCTTCTGTATTCTCTTTTTTCTTCTGCGTATCTTTCTTTTCTTTCGCCTTATCTTTTTTTCTCATGTCATACCTTTCTCTTTATCTCTTGTCTTGACTTTCTCTTTTTCTTCTATCTTCTCTTTCCCTTCCGTCCTATATCTCTTTTTCTTCTGCCTATGTTCTCTTTTTCTTCCGTCTTCTCTTTCTGTTTTTCTCCTGTCTTATCTTTCTGTTTTCTCCTGTCTTGTCTTTACTTCTTCTTCTTTCTTCTTTTTCCCTTCTGTCTTGTCTTCCTCTTTTTCTTCTGTCTAGCCCTATGGCTTCTTTTTCTTCCGTCTTCTCTTTCCCTTTTTCTCCTGTCCTATCCTTCTCTTTTCTCTTGTCTTTCTCTTTTTCTTCTATCTTCTGTTTTGTTTTCGTCATATCTTCCTCTTTTTCTTCTGTTTTATATTTCTCTTTTTCTTTTGCCTATTTTCTCTTTTTCTTTCGTCTTATCTTTCTCTTTTTCCTCTTGCATTTCTCTTTTTCTCTTGTCCTATATTTCTGTTTACATTCTGTCTCGGCTTTCTCTTTTTCTCCTGTCTAATTTTTCCTTATCTTCTGTCTTCCACCTCATCTTCATCTTTCCTTTTCCTTCTGTCTCTCACCTTTTCTCTCCCTATGTCTTTCCTCTCTCCAATCATATCTCTCTCTTCCTCCATCTCATCTGTGTTTCTCCTCCGTCTCATGTATTCTTACTCCACGTCTCATTCATCTTCCTACTACGTGTCATATTGCTCCTCCGCATCATCTTTCTCATCTTCTGCCTTATCATCTTTCTTGTTCTCAATTTTCTCTTTTTTCTGCACCTTATCTTTCTTTTTCCTCAAAGGTTTACTCTTAAGTCTAAGCCCAAATTTGATTTTTCTTCCGACGCTTAAGTCTTCCGTGATGTGGCGTCAGCTCAGCTCGGGACCTCCATCTATGACAACACATTCACAAGGTGAAATTCAAACCCAGCACTATAGCTTCTACGTAGCCTTAAAGCTGCTCCTTAGCCAACGTGTACATCACTGTCAGTAATATATCATAAGAAAAAGAACGTTTGATTTATTTTTTTTACTGTTGAAACAACTGAATCCTTCCTTGCACAAAGTCGTGTTTCATAACTCAACTGTGTCAGCCAAACGACTGTCGTAATATTTAAATTTTATTACACCCCATTTTATCTTTTCGAGTCAAAAGTTATTGCAACATAGTTGGCTTGAAGCTTTACGCGGACTGGGGGCATAAAGTCACGGGTTTAAAATAGGTTGGAATGCTTCCTATGCCCGTTGTGTCAGAATGTGGAAGTCACTCTTTTCAAAACACCCTGCAGAGTCAGCTCAGCTGTTATGCACTAATATCTTCATACAAATATTGAAGTATACTGAAAATTTTACCAAAATCAGCACCACGACCATAGATTGGGCCCTTTGGCTCATTTCGTCGTCAGAGGATTGTGAATGAATACTACTTACAGTACGCTACGCTTTGAAAGAGGAGGCACTCAAGTAAATCTGGAGGAAAAACATCATTACGATCCTTATTGTGCATACTTTCACACAAATATAACATCAAGAACTGGGAAACGATTGGGTTGCTTTGCTTTTTGGTGCAAGATGAACATTTACAAGATTTTCAGTTGATCTTTTCAACCGTTTCGGCTTACATAGTTCCCATCTCCAGGATATCGGGCTGCAAATCTGAGAGAATCTTTACCTACAGTACATATCATTTATATTCTTAAAAATTAAAATCTAATAACTTCTTGAAAGTGATAGCTGCCCACTCAAAATTAAATTACGTACATAAACAGTATAAAAACAGTTATTATATTAATGCATTAAAACGATTAGCATACATCAATTATAATATTACACGGTTACAACCCCAATATAATGGACAACATAATACGAAAGACAAAACATAATCACAAAAAACATAAGAATACAACACAAACTCAAGAACACAAAAAACACATCACACTAACATACGAAAACAATAACACACACAAGATTGCAACCTCATTCAAGAAATTAAATTACAACATCGCATACAGAACAAATAATACTCTACAAAAACATCTCAACACACAAACAAACAAATACAACCACATGGGCGTATACAAACTCAAATGTAACACCTGCAACAATTTCTACATAGGACAGAAAGGCAGATCATTTCAAACACGTTACAAAGAACACATCACAGCCATAAAAAAATTACAAAACACCTCCACATATGCAGAACACATCACAAATACTAACCACACATACAGAGACATAACACAGACATGGAAATTGTACACATCCAACCAAAAAGCCAGAAACTAAACACACTAGAACAATACGAAATATACAAACACAAAAAACACATCCAAATGAAATTTACAACACACAATTCAATTTCAGAACACACACACTCTTTGACTCCACATTACACTACACAAACACACCCCCACAGGAATCAAAACAAAAGGCGCCAAGACCAGCAACAGCCAGTTCTGATAATGGCCGATAGCAGGCCGAAACAAGTCAACAAGGTAACAAAATTTAACACGTGAAAGATATACTCGTATAATACGTTTTCCAAAGTGATATAGTGTTAAAAGTTATGTAATCAAGATGTATAAAATATTATCTTGTTTGAATTGCTCAGTAGGCTGTATCTTCATGGTACCTCTTAGAAAGGACAGCTATAACTTTTTGTTTTCTCTCTTTCAAGCGCTGCAATTTTCTATATCCAGCGCATTTCGAACTGGCGGATCAAGGTTACGTACAAACCACGCACGAGTCACTGAACTGAACTGTGAACTGAAGCACTGGTAATTCCGACTGTCCCAGCTGACTTTAGTTGAGGAGAATGGTCCAGGATTGGGAGTAAGCACACGTGGCAAATGCAGCCTATTATTTGACCTTGATCCGCTAGTTCGAAATGCAATGACAATAGTCGAGGTAAAAACGACACAAGGACACAGCTTGAGACAACACAAGAAAACACAGGACAGGTGACATCCCCAGTCCGTATGCGAAAGAGAAAATTTTCATTTCCTGCCAGTAATCGAACCTGGTTCTAGAGACTTACAGAACCACAAATCGCTTGAGCAGAAATACGTATTTCAGTCTGGTAAGAAGTTGTCATCGGTATCGCTAGAGAATATTTTATACAGTGAATTTTTTTTTCCTGACAAATTACTATCCACTGCAAAAAAGGATTACAGTCTAGTTGCCAAATTTTTTGTGTAAGCAATAAGAGTAAGTGCTAAATACGGGGAAAAAGTAACTAATGACACGAATACTGATACAGTTTTACTGTCTAAAATGTGAACTGTCAGATTTGATCGAAACAGTTTATAACGTTTCCAATGAGTTTCATTTTACTCACGCCTGATAGATTCTTTTCAAACTCATTTCCACGTTTCAAAAACGCGAATTTTGTACCACAATGAATTCATCCGTTATTGTTCGCCAACTCTGCTGTCAATAATTTCAGCACGGAGATTCAATTGTTCATCGTTTGATGATGAAATATAATTTTGGTATTGAAATAACATCAATGATGCATTGACGTCGAATTACATGGCTAATGATGAAAACGGTCCAGAACGAGATAAAATTGAATTAATTTTGAATAAAGATATCTTCCATTTAATGACAAAAAATAGTCCTCTCTTGTAGCTCAAAAGTTAACGCTCCTGGCTACAATTGCAGCGATCCCTAGTTCGATTCCTGATAGGTTCGTGATGATGTAGCTTTCTTCCATTGAGGCTTGGCGTATGATTACTATTTTCTGCCGGTACCAGTACCACCATTTTAACGTAACATGCAATAAAAATCAGTAAATGAACAGATGGGCAAACATGTAGTTACATTTTTAAAACATTTTTATTTTCCAAAGCATAGCTCAGAGGGTAGCGCGTTTGTCTATACTCTGTACTGACCCGGAGTTGCGCTCTGACTGGGTTCAATTCTTGTTTGAGAAATCTGCACTCGCTTTCTCTCTTATATCGAATTATTATGCACACTTCATCACCCTCTTATTTATTCGCCCGTTTTCATACTCTCTCTCGCTATCATAATATTAATAATTATAATAATAATAACAATAATAATAATAATGATTATTTATTTAACCTGGCAGAGTTAAGGCCATACGGCCTTCTCTAACACTCAACCACAACACTTGATCACAACGCGATAACTCGCTAGAAATTCCACTCCACACATCATCTCTGTATTTCTCATCTTTCACTGTTGCTACCTCTCGTCACTGGAACTCTCTGCCGCCTGAAGTCAAGGGCTTCCGGACCTTGAAATCTTTCAAATCCAAGTTACAAAATTATCTTATGACAAGTTGCCAAACTAACTTACTGTTATGACAAGTGTTGTATTGCATGATTCCACGTATTCCATACATTTTTCATATAAAAATGTTATGTCTTATTTAATGACGCTCGCAACTGCAGTGGTTATATCAGCGTCGCCGGATGTGCCGGAATTTTGTCCCGCAGGACTTCTTTTACATGCCAGTAAATCTACTGACATGAGGCTGTCACATTTAAGCACACTTAAATGCCATCGACCTGGCCCGGGATCGAACCCGCAACCTTGGGCATAGAAGGCCAGCGCTATACCAACTTGCCAACCAAGTCGACTTTTTCATATATATTCTAGTGATATTTAACTTATTTTATTTTTTTGTTTTCATATTTCCCGATATCTAAAATGTGATAAGTTGAAATATAATTAATCATAATTTTCCTTACTGTGTGTACCTAAAATTACTGTGTTCATTGTATGCCTTGCATTTCACTATTTTATTATTATTACTATTACTATTATTATTATTATTATTATTATTATTGTCTTATATTTTTATACTTTGTATGTCTCACTTATTTTGACCTACTGTTCATTCTATTATCCATTTTCCTTTGTTTCTATATTTTACCGGTATATATTATGTCTGATTTCCACTGACTTGTTGTTTCCATTACATTATGATTATCTACTTCAGTTTTGAGTGTAAAATTGTAGTGTACTTTACTTTGTAAATTTGTAATGATTTTTGTATCACAGTTTTACTCCTGGTTGAGTGTTAAAGAAGGCTGTATGGCCTTAACTCTGCCACGTTAAATAAACCATTATTATTATTATTATTATTATTATTATTATTATTATTATTATTATTATTATATTTTTATTTTAGTAGGTTATTTTACGACGCTTTATCAACAGCTTAGGTTATTTAGCGTCTGAATGAGATGAAGGTGATAATGCCGGTGAAATGAGTCCAGGATCCAGCACCGAAAGTTACCCAGCATTTGCTCATATTGGGTTGAGGAAAAACCCCGGAAAAAACCTCAACCAGGTAACTTGCCCCGACCGGGAATCGAACCCGGGCCACCTGGTTTCGCGGCCAGACGCGCTAACCGTTACTCCACAGGTGTGGACTATTATTATTATTATTATTATTATTATTATTATTATTATTATTATTTACAAAAGCATTCAGTACTATACATTATTATTATTATTATCATCATCATCATCATCATCATGCTAAAAGAGGAGGAGGAACTCTACAGCTGTGTCCATCTCAGAGGACGTTATGCTGATTCCCTGCTAAGTGCATTCCCGACCAGCAGCAGACTACGCTAAGGTTCATGGAGTATCCACGTTTCGAAGCAAACAACCCTGCTTGTCCCTAAACAAGTTCCCTTCGTGCGCCGCTAACCAGGGATAGAGGAATGCTATGAAATGATAATGGAACGGGTTTCGGACGGAATTATGCTGATACCCAACGTGGAGAAACGGGAGAATCCGGAGAAGAACCCCAACTGTGACCTTGCCCGCTGCAAGTGTCGCAATGGATTTCTCAATGAAATATCCCAGGTCTGACTGGGATTCGAACCCTCAATGCTATATCTACTTCATCACTTTTTCAGAGATGGTCTAATTTTGTCTTTTATAACAACCGAGGTCCAGGCAAAGCACTCATTTTCGATCGCACACAAAATGCGTCCGATTCACATATAACTCTGATTCTAATATTGTTGACATTCTGATCGCTTCACACACAACACGAACCTGTTTGTTGTGTTTACTGTGTCATCTCTTTTTGATGTGAGATACAGGGCTACTTATACGTTTGAGCACGTTCAGATGTTTTCGTATAGCAGTATAGCGTGTCATTACTCCTGAAAGATCAACAACAGTACATTATGCAACGAGCCTATAATGGTAGTAATTAAGACGCGAGGATGTTTATGAAACGAGCGCAACCGAGTTTCATAATTTTCATACGAGCGTCTTAATTACTACCATTATAGGCAAGTTTCATACGACTTTTTATGCTCGACCATATTTCTAACTTGAAATTATTCGTAAGTACCTATTCATGTTATTGTTATGTGAGTGAGTGCAGTAGCCTACCTCATGAATTGTGAGATGTGCGCAGACGCGAAAGTATTGATTTTTTCCGAGAAACGAATGTCGACGACCTTGATAATAGCAATATAAACATTAGTCTTGATATAACCTTGAAATTGAATTCGACATTGAAAAACGAGATGACAAATTGAATTTATTTGAATATTATTTACAATTAACGCTAATTATTATAGTAACAACATAACCTTCTGCGACAGTATTGGATTTCCAGCCTCCGTGACCTTTCCATAGTTGTCTTTCGATTGCATATCCGAGAATAATCGAAAACCTGAACTTTAATGAATAGGTGTACTTTAATGACATGCATTAAAGGACTGCTACCAGGTGCATAATTACTACATTTCGGCATGGTCGAGCATAAAGATATTTAATGTTCAATAACGTTTATCTAACATTTTGAGAATAACCAATATGACATAAAAAAAGCCAACGTGGACGCACCTCGTATGATTTCTAAAAAATCTTTATTAGCTACTATTATTTATTTATTTATTTATTTATTTATTTATTTATTTATTTATTTATTTATTTATTTATTCTGGTAGAGTTAAGGCCTTCTCTTCCACACTACCACAAGTAAAATACATATTGAAACAATGACAAAAATAGTTAAGTCATACTTAAATATAAAAATAGTTTTGTGCGAGATCTTGCGTATTTGCTTGGTTTCCGCACAAAACCAATCCGCGAAAAGTCTAAAATTCCACATTCAGTATTCCCAACCTAACACACATAACAATTTCCCTCTTCTTACCGCTTAAGTGACATATTGATTTTACTGCTTTAGGCTTTTAACATATTATTTTTAGAGCCGTTCAATATAGTAATAATTATAAATTGGAAACTTACCACTGCAATTTCACCTAAATTGCACTGTTAATTATTGTTTTTAAATATTTTCAAAAATTAAGTAAACTCTACAACTCCACTAAAGTTATTGCATTCGTGATGCAAGTAACATTAAGGAAGCTGTGAAAAAATCAACATTTATCATAGACTGGGGGGGGGGGGGAAAGACAGACGTATATCACGGCCTGCTGGAGTATAGTAAACACAGAAAACATTTTAAAGCAACAATGTTGAAGATAGATATTTTTGTTTTGCAAATTTGCCGTCATTGAACAGAAACCAAGATGGAGATTTCATTGCAACTAATTAGAAATTCCTCTTTCAGGTGTGTAATAATCGATCTTCGCACAAAATAATGTACGATACACGAGCGGTATGTTTTCTTTCAATTCTCGGAAATTAGAAAAGCTCAACTACGTTTCGCTTTTTCAAACTTTTCCTCGAACATGAAAACTTCAACATACCGCTCTTGTAACGCATATTACTATTCATGCACATTAACAAACTTACATGGGCTATAATGAAATATTAAAAAAAAAGGTAAACGTATCCCCGTAACATGTCATGAAGGCACTTGGGGGGCATGGAGGTAGAGCCCCATGCTTTCCATGACCTCGGCACTAGAATGAGGTGGTGTGGTCGGCACCACGCTCTGACCGCCTTTTACCCCCGGGAAAGACCCGGTACTCAATTTTATAGAAGGCTGAGTGAACCTTGGGGCCGTTCTGAAAGTTTGGCAACGAGAAAAAATCCTGTCACCACCTGGGATCGAACCCCGAAATATTAACTAAACATTATTATTATTATTATTATTATTATTATTATTATTATTATTATTATTTAGTTGGTCATTTAACGAAGCTGTATAAACTAGTACGTTATTTAGCATCGATGAAATTGTTGGTTATAGCGAGATGATATTTGCTCAGATGAGATCGAGGATTCATGTGATTACCTGGTATTTGTTTTACAGCTGGGGAAACCGCGGAAAAACCCAACCAGGTAAGGAGGAAACACGCCATGTCTGTTTACATAAGATGTTTCCTTAAAATTATCTACAGCTAGAACATACAGTTCTCATAACTCTTAATGGAACTTTCTACTCTCCTTTATTTTCCATGCAGGAATCATATATCATATATAACTTCAACACAAGAAGATATTGCGATATTCCAGGAATAATATATCACAAGTGCTGATGAATAACTAAGGTGACAACTGTGAGTCAACAGACTAAATGAGTTGAATAATGCTCAGCAGAGAGTGCTAATGCGATTGTTCACTTCCCTAACACGCTGTGCCAACGTGCTGTCTGTCGTATGTATCATCCGTACTGGGTTAGTGGATATGGGCTACTTCAGTCAGGATAATCATGTCAACGTGACAGCTTAGGCCTAAAAGCACTGTATGCCTAACTACCCATGGCTGCTATTTACCCTCTAACAGTACGGTAGTCATAATGGTTGACGTCAAGAGATTCGACAGGTGCCTTTTATTCGAATCTACGTAATACGTAACTATTTACGTTTTCAAATTTCACTATTTTTTTTATTTAGTAAACTGTATTTTATACTTATACCTTCCCACGCTTGAACATAATTCTCGCCCGAAAATTATTTCCACTGTTCGAACTCGAAGTTATCCGAGTCGAGTGTACGAATTGGAACCATGACACGAGCATCGAATTCCTCAGTCCTTCGTTTGGTTCCTGTATAGGACTGCATGAATAGAATAGCCAACTCATCCCTTACTGATTGTTAAACCTGATTCCAGAAATCTAATAAAAAACACATACATACATACATACATACATACATACATACATACATACATACATACATACATACAATTATCCATCCATGAACTGTTCAATCGTTCAACCATTCATAGATGTGCATCCATCCAGTCATTCATTCATAAATATTGTGCAATCCACTCTATTCATTCATTCATCCATCCATCCAGCCATAAATGTGCATCCATCCATACAGTAAATGTGCATCCATCTATCCATCCATTCATCCATAAATATGCATCCATTTATCCATTCATCCATAAATATGCATCCATCCATAATGTGCATCCATTCATCCATACATAAATGTACATCCATTCATCAACTGTGCATCCATCCATCAACTGCGCATCCATCCATCTATCCATGAATGTGCATCCATACATCCATCAACTGTGCATGCATCCATCCATCCATAAATGTGCATTCAACCATCCATCAACTGTGCATCCATCCATCTATCCATCCATGAATGTGCATCCATACATCCATCAACTGTGCATCCATACATCCATAAATGTGCATTCAACCATCGATCAACTGTGCATCCATCCATCTATAAATGTGCATCCATCTATCCATCAACTGTGCATCCATCCATCCATCTATCCATCCATAAATGTGCATCCATACATCCATCAACTGTGCATTCATCCATCCATAAATGTGCATTCAACCATCCATTCATAAATGTGCATACATCTATCCATCAACTGTGCATCCATCCATCCATAAATGTGCATCCATCCATCCATTCATCAACCGTGCATCCATCCATCCATAATGTGAATCCATCCATTCATCCATAAATGTGCATCCATCCATCAATTCATTCGTCCATAATGTGCATCCGCAAATGTGCATTCAACCAACCATCCATCATCAACTGTGCATCCATCCATCAACTATGCATTCATCCATCCATCCATAAATGCATTTATGCATCCATAAACTGTGCATCCATCCATCCATAAATGCATTCATCCATCCATAAACTGCATCCATCCATAAACTGCATCCATCCATCCATAAAAGCATTCATCCATCCATCCATCCATCCATCCATATGTGTGCATTCATCCATTCACCCGTAAAGTGCATTCATTCTTCATTCAATCCATTCATAAACTGTGAATTCATTCATTGGTTCATTCAGGATATATCTAATCAGTTCATCCAATAATCCAGCTATGAATTATGCATTCATTCATCTACCCATCCGTAATCCAACGATTCGTTTCGCATTTATTCATCCATGAATAATGCAGTCCATTAATCATCTAGTCTGATGCCTTCTATTCTTTCACCCATTTAATCCAGTCCGTCCACTCATCCACTCTTCCGTTGTTGTAGCTTCAGATATTAATTTTTGTCACGCGACACAGAGGACGAAGATGGTAAAGGAAGAGCGGATAGTTCCCCTTTTATTTCCCGCTCTCTGCAGCAAATTACTCCCATCGTTCACAGAAGTTGGAAAAGTCGTCGATAGAAAAAGCCTCTGCGCTTTATGGAGATGGAGCGGATTATTGGAATGGATTTCTACTACCGCCCGGGGAGTGGATATCGGTGGGGATTACCTCTAATGCTCTTATTGGCAAGAAATAAGAAAAGGGGAGAAGAATAGCGCAACTCGTGTGCAGCCAGCCAATTTTTGAAGAGATTTAGATGTATGTGTGTGATGGATGTTGCGGAAATGGCTTCCGAAATCCCTGTAATGCTTATTCTGGTATTCTGTATGGATTATGTTGCCGTATAGAAAATGCATGTGAGCCTTATCCGACAAAAAACGTAACTATAACTATGCTCAAGAGGAATATCCCGGTCATAGATAGCTTATGGAGTTCCACGTATTTTATATTATTTTCCGTTTAAGAAAAGTCTGACATTGTCTACAAGCAATAACAATTACGGATAAATGTTAATACAGGATCATCAATTGCAGAATTATGGTCGGTTTTTAATATCTCAGATGTATGCCCGTGTGTAACCATTCTCGATTAAAATTTGACCATGGTTAAGTCGGCACTTGACCATCTTCAACGCCAATTTGCGGAGTATCAATCTCGATCAAAGTTAAACAAGCGAGTTGATGATGATCAAATTTGATCACGGGTGTGGGACCGATTATCTTGAATTGCACATGGTCAAGTCGAGAAAACCAAAATGGCGGCACGATTTGACGTACTTGATGGAATTGAAGATGAAATTATGTACCTTGAACACGCAAATCACTGCGGAAATAACAGAATTGGTGTTATTGTAGAAAGAGTAAGTTTGTAGATGAATAATAAAAATGTTTTTTTTTTTTCTCAAAATAGACTAATGTTTTATATATGTTTCTGCTTTAGAAGATCGGGACTTTTCTTGAGGACAAAATATTATTTAGGCCTAACTGTCCAATTTTGTTAACATAGTAATAAAGTAGTTATTCTATGCCGGTAATAATATAGTAAAACTAAATGACAATTTTGTAGAATGCGAGATTATCACTTACTAGCTATAGATTTGCCGTTTGAAACTATTAGGACCTACATGACGTTTTGGACAATTAGGCTATTTACGCTTGAATTAAGAGAAATTACACGGAACCTTCCTTTCCCTCCTACTCCAAAATTCCAACCTTGTGAACACAAAATAAATGGATAAAATTCAGAACAAGGATATTTTCCTTTCCCTCTTACTCCAAAATTCCAACCCTGTGCACACAAAATAAATTGGCACTAAAAATTCCCTTTTCGTATGCATGATGATGCGTATTCGACATACACAGACTTTTTTTTTTTTTTTTTTTAATAATTGTTAGCGAGGTATCCGTATACTGAAATTTTCCCAAATAAATTAGCACTGAAATGCCTCTTTTAGTAAGGAAGATGATGAGTATTCGACAAACACATACAAATCTGCTCTTTTTAGTAGCCTATTTCAAGATAATTGTCAGTGAGGTATCCGTATACTGAAATTTTCCCAATTATTATCAATAATATTAAATAACCACTGTATAAATTACTTTAGAAATTATGTGAAATTATGTAAACACGTATAACTCATGTTGAATTGTGAGGTTAAATCCAACCAGGTAGCCTGCTTTTCTCTTAGAGAACTTCCGTCAGCACTTTTATTCTCTAATATGGATGCAGAATTGCTGACGAGTTCTAAAAGAATTCTCACTTCGAACTGTGAAAAGTTCGGTGCTCTTTTCTTTTTTTCTTCCATGATTATTGAAACTTGTTATTTGAAAACTGCAAGGATGTTTGAAATAGTCCGACAAACAAAAACGAAGCGATAATTGACAGAGTGCGTTCGTTCGCTATTTTATACGCGGTAACCTTGCGCTCAGATGATTCTTCTCAAGCCAGCGTACCGTCAGCTGACGGTACTGAGTTGATCGAGGGAAAATGTCGGTGCACCGCATCTGTAACTTGATCATTGTCAAGAATTAACCATGTTTCCGTGATTGCTGATAAACGGGCTAGATCGAGAATGGTGCACACGACCAGTAGACTACAGAATTAATCAAAGGTCTGGAACCACCTTATTATATGTCTGGTACTGTATATTGGGTGAATATTTAAATATCGACGTGCTACCAGTCTCAATGCCAGTTCCTGATACACACAGCAGATCTCTCCGCACACGTGTACCACGCCACTGAAGATGTCCACCGGAGTAGTGAACGAAACGTTTGGTTGTATTACCGACAGACCACGGCCCTCTAGCCCGGAAAATACCCATCCAATCTTTCTGTTTTTTTAAACAAATTTTTAATATTTTTTTTCTGTAGTAAAATTAACGGATATAGGTTGGATTTACAAGTTCCACCTCATAGATAAAATCTTTGATGGGCGATCGTAAGAGTACAAGTCAATTTTTGGCGAAATTGAGATATGTACAGTTTTGTCATCATCAGCTCGATATCTATGTCTGGTAAAAAAGTACAAGTCAAAACCTGCTGTAGAACGCCCATTCTCTGATGCACATAACAGTATCTTCAAAATCATGTACGATGTTAAACAGTTTTTTTGCTCTCCTGTAAAATAAGGTTTTTTGACTTGTACTCTTATGATCGCCCATCAAAGAAATAACATAATAACATAGATAATAGTAATATGCGTTAGAAAAGCGGTATGTTGAAGTTTTCATGTTCGAGGAAAAGTTTGAAAAAGCGAAACGTAGTTGAGCTTTTTTAATTTCCGAGAATTGAAAGAAAACATACCGCTCGTGTATCGTACATTATTTTGTGCGAAGATCATTTATTACATACCTGAAAGAGGAATTTCTAATTAGTTGCAATGAAATCTCCATGTTGGTTTCTGTTCAATGACCGCAAATTTGCAAAACAAAAATATCTATCTTCAACATTGTTGCTTTAAAATGTTTTCTGTGTTTACTATATTCCAGCAGGCCGTGATATACGTCTGTCTTTTATTTCGCCCAGTCTATGATGAATCTGGAATCTTGTTGATTTTTTCACGGCTTCCTTAATGTTACTTGCATCACGAATGCAGTAACTTTAGTGGAGTTGTAGAGTTTACTTAATTTTTGCAAATATTTAAAAACAATAATTAACAGTGCAATTTAGGTGAAATTGCAGCGGTAAGTTTCCAATTTATAATTATTACTATATTGAACGTCTCTAAAAAAAGCCTAAAGCAGTAAAATCAATATGTCACTTAAGCGGTAAGAAGAGGGAAATTGTTATGTGTGTTAGGTTGGGAATACTGAATGTGGAATTTTAGACTTTCCGCGGTTTGGTTTTGTGCGGAAACCAAGCAAATACGCACGATCTCGCACAAAAATATTAATCTCTATAGACTTATTCTGTAAATAATAATGTAAACGTGCTCGAAATGGTTTAGGAACGAAGATATTTTAGCATTGAAATATTTATTATTTTGCCAAAATAAATTTTATATTTATGAAAATTTTCTTCATACTATGCCGGTCTCTAGTTATGTGTATATGAATAACAACATACAGACACTGCAAATTAATCTACGCACATTATTTTTTATCAAAGTTCCAGCGACTTAGAATGTCCTGATTTTTTAATAGCGTCGTATTACTCAAAGAAGCTAAATAAATGATGGTGCGGTCCAACGCCCGTCAGTTGTCTTGTTGCTGAGTGCCGCACTGCCATGCCGTCATTCAACTGTTACACCGGCATATGCGCTCTCTGTGTAACAGACGGACAAGTGGGTCGGCGGTTTCAAAGCTCTGACGTTGTTTCCTGGCATTGAGGACACGCTAATAGCTTCATGCCTGTGCTGGCAGAAGAGCCGAGATTCGGTACACGTCTGCGAGGAAACGTACCGCATTTACACTAGGTTTGTGCGCAGTTCGTTGATCGAAATGTTTGTTATCGAAAATAGAAAATTTTCTAGTATTCAAATTCCAGTATTGCTGTACTATATGATGATGATGATGATGATGATGATGATGATAATAATGATAATAATAATAATAATAATAATAATAATAATAATAATAATAATAATAATAATAGGGAGAGGAGTACGACAAGGATGCCCTTTACCACCTACTATACGACATATGACATATATTAACCGTCTTACTAATAAACAGTGTATAGTTTTTATACTAGACTTATGCAGAGTTGGGACAGAAAACGTTTCTAATAAACCTTGCATAAGCTATGGACGTATAAACAGTCTGTAACTATACAATGGGAATTCCTTTGCAGTAGTTATATACATGAAACCCCTTGTTTAAGCGTTGTATATAGATAAAAAATGGCCGCCCCTCTAACAGCTGTTTCTATCGACTGTCATTTTACGATGATGGTTGCCTTGTAACCACAGAAGAACAAACCAAAGAGAACAGAATAATTAGAATAATATTGCTGTAGCTTGTACTCTTTGACCAAAATATAGGTGTAGTAATCGATCAGAGCCAGTTGTACTATCGATACTTAACACGGCACACTAGAGCGCTCTACCGGATGCAGTAGAGAACCTCAGATATTCTATTACCTTTCGTAATGAAGTAATGACGAAACTGTGACGTAGCTGTGTAACAGTTATACACGAAGTATGTAGTGATTATTAGTAAAGAATTTACACACGACTTATAAACGAGTTACTCATTGTACAGGGTGCGTCAGAAAGAACGGATGGATTTCACATGTCAAGAAAATTGTAAAGATTCATCAAATCAAAAATTTATTGTTATCAACATATTCACCAATACATGCAGTTTATTTATGTAAAACAACATTATCCATATGATGTCCTTGGCTTTCAATACAGGCATCGAGGCGTTTTCTGATGTTCGCCATCACTTTCACAGTCATAGCTGGTGCAATTGCCACGATTTCTTCACGAATCGCTGTCTTCAGTTCGTCCAGTGTATGTGATCGATGTTTACAAACTTACGCCTTCAAATGGTCCCAAAGAAAGAAGTCGCAGGGCGCGAGATCTTACCGTAGCCTCGGACAATCTCAGTGCAATAGAATTTCGTCCAGGTGATTTCTTCTTTAATGTTGAACCTGTGATACGCAATGAAGCCACCCACCGCAAAATTGTATTCCGAGTTGGAATCCTAGCGTGACATCCGATGTCGAAATGAGTCCTGAGCGGCGATCACAGACTCTTCATTTTTCAAAAATGTCTCTGCGATGAAAGCACGTTGTACACCAGACCAACATCATATTCTCAACTGAAACTGCATTCTATGGCTGACCCAACAGTCGTGGTCCTCCTCACTATATCTCTCTCCTCGTTGCGTATCGATAGTTTGAAATCCATCCGTTAAACGTCTGTATATAGAGTTTTTATTAGTAAGATTGTAAGTCAACTGCCATTATACAAGGAGCGCACTCAATTGAGTGACTTGATGGCCAGAATTCCACAGTAATATGCACTGTTGGGAGAAGACATATTATATGTCAACATACATGTCGAACTCGGAGTCAGGCCACAAAGGGAAAAACACTGGAGGAGAGGAATTCGATTCGGTGTTGTGGATTGAACTTCAGTGTAACTCAGTGGTACGTAGAACCAAGGACCCGCATTCGATCCTCTGCGCCGGAGCGAATTTTTCTCCTCTAATAACCACTTCTTCATATGTTAAAGCATAAGGGGACATATTCTACAGTTGAGCCGAACAGAATATTAGCTTAATTATAAAAATAACACTTGATGATCTTGACTACACTTTTGAAATATTCGCAACACGAAACAATTTATAAACGTAATAATATGAAAAAAAAAAACAGCTGATATACACACCGGAAAAAGAGATGAACTAAGGGTAATTTGGAGGCCATACTAGTAGGCGTAACCAGGCCTGCAGAACCCGTAAGTAGGGGAAATATGACGTCAGCCTCACTCCACTTCTATTGGGGATGATCGACTTCCGCGTAGAGTAGTTTACATTCTCTGTCCGTGCAAAGGTCCATCAGTGGCGGCATGTAATTTTCGAAAAGGATTGTAATAAATTCATTGTATTTATAATGCGTTACAATTATGCTAGATTTACTGTCGGTAGTTTCTTTGAGATTTCTTTGCACCTAACCTGCTTCAGATTTTCGGAAACTTTCCTCCTATCATCACCGACGAAAACATAAATTTGTAGCATTTAAGTAATGAGCCTTAAAAGTCACTATTAATTTCAATTGAAAATAAACACAACGAGTAACGTCCTTAATTTAACAGTATATAAATAAATAATCAATAAACAGTTCGTAATAATGAACTTACCCGAAAGTTTGTGCATTCCATGAATCTTAATATGGGCTTTGTTGAAATGTGGTTTAATATTGAAATGGCGAGTAGAAATAAATTGGATGGGACACAGTAAACAAGCAATTCTTTCGTCTTCAACAACAAAATAATCATATTCCCAATTTCTTTCGAAGTACTATTTCTTCACGGATTTAGATTTTGCCATGTTCCAGTTCTTTTTAAACTGCAGTACGCGTATTGTGTATTTATTTATTTATTTTTATTTATTTAATTTCATATCTAAAATGGACTATTTCCGTGTTAGTCTGGGAATTTGTTTGATTGTGACTGGTTCTCATTTTGAACATCTGTTGTAAAGTTTGGTTAGTGATAGTGTTTTGTTTATTTATTTATTTATTTATTTATTTTTGCTTACTCAACATGATTTTACGCTTATTTGTGTCAAGTTTGAAGTTCTTGAAATAATATACCTATCATTTATATTATTTTAATGTACCGAAGTACATATGATATTTCCATGCAGATATTCTGCGTCATCATACGATGAAAGAGTAATGGAACGGAGAAAAACTCTCTCCGGCGCCGGGATTTGAACCCGGGTTTTCAGCTCTACGTGCTGACGCTTTATCCACTAAGCCACACCGGATTCCACCCCGGCGTCGGAAGAATCGCCTCAGTTTTAAGTTCCAACTCTTGGGTTCCCTCATATCATATGTACTTCGGTACATTAAAATAATATATGATATGCGTAAATCACTTCGTGATTTAAGACGGCGCTTATTCCGTCGGATCCCGGCCAACTAGTCACTCATTACGAGTGCACCTCAGCACATGTGTGGACTTCGGTCCTAGGTTCATAGATATCTATGACGTAGTGCAGAGGGCGGCCACTATTGGGAACCCAAGAGTTGGAACTTAAAACTGAGGCGATTCTTCCGACGCCGGGGTGGAATCCGGTGTGGCTTAGTGGATAAAGCGTCAGCACGTAGAGCTGAAAACCCGGGTTCAAATCCCGGCGTCGGAGAGAGTTTTTCTCCGTTCCATTACTCTTTCATCGTATTCTTGAAATGAGGTTAATAAATAGTTTAAAGACACGAAACGGGCGGATGGGTAAAATTTCTATACATTCATACATAAAATGTAATGAAGATTCAGAATATGTAAATTTTAATACAGGGTGTCAGAGGCCAGAGGGGAAAAGACCTTTGGGAAGGCCGAGACATAGATGGGAAGATAATATTAAAATGGATTTGAGGGAGGTGGGATATGATGGTAGGGACTGGATTAATCTTGCTCAGGATAGGGACCAATGGCGGGCTTATGTGAGGGCGGCAATGAACCTCCGGGTTCCTTAAAAGCCAGTAAGTAAGTAAGTAAGTATTAATTTGGCTGGAGTGCGTTACGATGTTGAATGACAGCATTGACATCCGGTCATATAGCTATCATTCACTTATCAACGTATAATTTATTTATCGTCGTATTACTAGTAAAACCAATTAAGACCAGTAATGCAAGTTTGTAAAAACAGGAATTAAAACTTTTATTAATA
The DNA here is from genome assembly GCF_040183065.1 of Periplaneta americana. Taxonomy (NCBI): domain Eukaryota; kingdom Metazoa; phylum Arthropoda; class Insecta; order Blattodea; family Blattidae; genus Periplaneta; species Periplaneta americana. Next base: position 176,157,812 of record NC_091120.1, on the reverse strand, counting down.
CACGAATAATCATAATAAATTCTTCAAATAAAGTATTTGGTTTGTTGCCTGCATGCAACATTTCGGACTTATTTCATTTTAGTAAAATACAGAGCACGGAAAGACAAGTCGGGGACTGTACTTAACTTATTTTACACAAAAAGTGGACTTAATCGGCTTTACTAGTAATAGGACGATATATACGTAGGGAGACCTTCTTACAATATATCCACACATACATTTTAAACTTTATTTTACATGTATTTTAACTTATTTATTTCCCTCATTCATTTTCCTCTTACTTTCTAAAGGTATGTTCCTAAGGATTTTATTATCTGTTCATTTGTAATTCTTGATAGGGTATTGTATACCTACCGCCGCGAGAATGAATGTTGATGCAGCCGAGCGTAACTAGAACGCCATGACCGCACTGTTAGAAAAGGTGGGTGAGGTAAGAAGGGGTAGTAAAGCAGTCGCTCTGAGGAGCTACAGTTCTGCAGGTCTGGCCTACATCTTTTTGGTTCCACCGTTTGAAGCATGTACTCCCTCCTGTCTTTCTATTCGCGAAGGTTTCACCACATGGCGTGTCAGTCTAATAAATTAAGCTGTTCGTGTACAACTCTTTATCACTAGAGAGCAGATTTTTATGTGCTAAAAAATTTAAATATACTTATTTTTTATGTGCTAAAAAGTACGAAAATATTTGCTAAAAATAAAAAAAAAATATTTTTTTTAATATGACAAAAATACCTTACTTGAAAAAAAAAATGTTACTAGGTACTCACCAACCACACTTGAGTGCTAGTAGTTGGCCGAGAATTGCAGTGAACAACAAAGGTCATCTCCAAATTCTCCATCACAAATGCATGCCGATTATCTCTGAACAACGACTTATACTGTGAAAACGATCTTTTTACATCACAGGACGTCAGACATGTATATTTAAAGAGAGGAATGTCACAAACACAAACACCGTCAATTTCACCTACAGGCACACCCTCCATTACTTTACACATTTTTTATATCCCCTGTTTTTCCCAAACACATTCTGGAATTTGTCCCTTAGTACTTGTACTTCTGAACCTGGTAGCGAGTCTAGTTTAATTTTCACGGCACGCACCTCCCTGTTTCGGACAACAGGTTTTTGGATGTTTCGAGTTTTTTATGGTGTCACACAAAAAGCTTAGATTTGCTAATAGGGAAGCCAAATCGTTTTTTAAACAACCATCTTTCAGTATGTCTTGAAGGATATCGATTGAAGAAGCCCGATAACAGGGAGTCACAACAATATATATTGTCTTACTTGATAGACATGAGCGAGAGGCGAGAGATTTGTTTAAATTAAATAATGTTCATACCCGAGCTCTTATCTGTTGTGTTTCACAAACAAAGAGTGGAATGAAATCATCTTCAGCAACAATAAATATTCCTAATTATGTGTTGCAAGATCTCTCCTCCTTGTCCATGTTAATTTATTCTCTAATAATAACACTGATATGCTGCCTAGCAGTTCTCAGAACTTGAGGTGATACTATTACAAAAATGGATCACGGATACACCACACAGTGCTTAGAAACACGAAGCAACCAAGAATTCTTAAAAAGATAACGTACTTCTGAGTGATATAATTGATTTAGTTTTAAAATATTAATAAAAATTAAATTAAATTAAATATTAATAAAAATAAAATATTAAAATATTAATCCCAATTTATGACCGGCCATGGAAAATTCGGTTCCTACTTTGAAAGATTTAGGATCAAAAGTGCAGAAGAATCTCTGTGCATATGCAAAGAGAATCAGACTGTTGAACATTTGATTTTTCACTGTCCAGTGTTCGAAAGGAAAATACACTTTTTAAGATATATCTCGGATTGCAATTTAAATTACTCCACACCCCTTTACCATTTTCTTAGAAAAAAATGTTGTTACAAACAATTCACAGAGTTTATACACCACATCCACGCAAGACTGTAGCTGTTAATTGTATATAAATTAATGATGTTATAAAATCCTAATGCACTATGTAAAACAAGGCGTCTATCTTTGGGACAAAATAATAGTAATGACAACAATAACTATGTTTGTATTATAGATTTTACTATTGTTGAGTATTTGATGACAGGTATATAGTTTGTAACCATAAGTAATTTTGTTTTTATTTTTTCTTTACTATCGCAAACCAACTATATAATAGGTATTTTATTTGTAACTACGCCAATTCTGTGCATTATCTCATTAATATTGCTTAAAATTATGTATAAGATCACAAATTAATGTAATAATCTTGCAATTTCTCTACACCTTCGATTATAATTTCTAATTTTATTTCATTTTGTTTTAACTGAAAGTAATTATTGCATAACGTATTTAGTATTGTTTACTGTCTCTTAATTAGTGTATTTATATTGTAACTATGATTCACACCTACTATTAATTCTTTAAAATTGTGTATTATCACTACATAATGTATTTCACATGTAACAAACTACAACCCTAATATACCAAAGGTAAAATAGGGTTTCAATATTTGGATAACAATAATAATAATAAATATTAAAAAGTTCTTGTAAAAAAATTATTTAAGTAAAAAATCTCCAAGATTTATGTATTTATAATACATTTCCTGAAAATATGTATTTACACAATTTTTTTGTGAAAATATGTGTTTTTATGTGAAATAAAATTCGGGTTTTAAACTTGAAACTTCATGTTCGGAATGTTTAACTTTGTTAATTGTGTTTTATCACACGCAAAAAGAAAATTTAATTACATAAGAATCCGCTCCTTATTTATCACTATTGCAAAAAATCTACATATCTATAGCTTTGAATGATTAGGCTCTGATTGTGAACATTACACTGCATAAGGATATGAGTACTTGCCTCAAGTGCTACTCGAGTATCAGCCCACGCAACAAGCGAGGTGAAGTGTTGATAATGCGGAAGTGTGCAGTGCTCGAGATAACTTAGCTACTTGTACCTCCTCTGTTATTGGAATCATCTCGTTCTCTGTCTCCCTCTCGCTGCGCGGATATCAAACAACTTGCCTTACATCGATATCATTTATCTGGCTTCTCTCATGATTTGGCTCTTGACTATTCGACGATTTCTGAATCAACCCCACGGACCTATAATGAGACTCCCAGAGCATGTAATTTTCAAGGCGAAAAGTAAGTGATTAAAACAACACAGGGTGGAAGTGAAATAATCCTGTAAATTGAAAGGGACGGTAGGGTACACTTAATACACCTATATTACGTTTTGAGATTAAATGCACGGTTAATTATAAAATCGAGTTGAAAGTTTCAGCAGTCTGGCAACATCGCCGCTAACATACCCGTCTTTCTTCTCGTAATACAGATGTAAGAGGTCAACGAACTCAGGTTTGCCTCAGTTAACTATCTCCCTCCTCCGTTTGTAGCTACAATGTTGCAAGTTGGCCGCATCGGTGAGTGGCTTCAGATTAGTGGTTTTTAAATTAAATTTACACGACAAGCGTCCACGCTATTGAAATACGCCAGGAGGGTAAATTATTCTTTATTAGATTTTCTATCGCTACAGTACATCTCACTTGACGGTATGTGAAAGGAAGAACAATATTTATTGTTTGTATGCATCTGAAGTCTGATTATTGTAATATGTTACTATCAGCGATGTAGGTCCACCGTTGTGCCTGAGGGGTAGCGAGTCTAACTCCTAACTCAGTGGTCCCGGGTTCGATTCCCGGTCAGGACGAGTTGCCTAGGTGAGGTTTTTCGGGGTATTTCCCTCACTCCTAAGGATGAATATCAGGTAACTTTATCAGAAGATTGGAAACCTACTCATCTTCGCCACTTCCTTTCCTCCCCCATCATCCTTTCCTCGTCATCCCGTTTCTGGTTTTTCAGATCACCCTACAAGCGGCCTTCCGAAGCTGCTGACTCTCTCGACCGGCCTCCGTGGAATGTAGTTCAGCGATGTTGGATGGCTTCTGCAATGGCACCCGAGGCGGACCTACGCGGGGGAGAAGTTTCACCTCGGACCGACAGGGGGGCCTTGAGGGAATTTTCCGAAGCAGGAATGGTATATGGATTCTGTCGGCTGTAGGGACCGGTCGTTAAGGGAGTCATGTGGTTAGGGTGGTGCGCGTAGGGGATCTGTGGCATGCAATTCATTCCACATCGAGGGTTAGCGCAATATATCTCAATAAGTCGCAGTGCTGGGCCATTCGTGCCCCCCTCAGTTAAATTCCATTCCATTCCATCAGCGATGTATAATAGTAATAATAGTAGGTGCCAAATCTAGGGAATCGTGTAGGACTATTCTCAAAAAACTACAAATAATGTCCAGGGCTTGTCAGTATATTTTTTATTAATAATCTTCCTCGTATGTAATCGTGAAAACTTTGTAACTAATTCAACAGTTCATAGCATAAATACGCGTCAAAAATATGAATTCCCTACTCCATCGTCAAGCCTATCGTGCTATCAAAAAGGGGTGCGTTATATGGCAGTAAACATTTTTAATCCCTCCCTATCCATATAAAAAGTGAAACTGAAAACATAAGATTATTTAGGGCCAAATTAAAGAAGTACCTAATTTCTCACGCCTTCTATTCTGTAGGTGAATTCATGACATTCAACAACGCTTCATGAAATTGATACTAAAACTTTGTGTTGTACTAGTAGACTATATTTGTAAATCTCTTCTGTAGATATTTCAACTAGACTGTTGTTGTTGTTGTTTTCTAATGCCAGGCGTTTGACAATAAAGTAATTTGACCTCTTGCACTCCAGTATTTTTAAAGATATTATCATGGCCAGCCACTGAAGCACAGATTTTGAGGTGTTTCGAATCCATTTCTTGGTTTGAGTTGCACAGCGGGCAGTTAGGGGACTGATATATTCCAATTCTATGCAGTCATGGCCTGTTGCCAATCTAAATGCAGCTACAGACGATTTTCGTGGTAAATCGGGAATTAACTGTGGATTATGATGCAGAGAGTTCCAATTTTTCCCTTGAGATTGTGTTACCAAATTTTGTTTCTTGAAGTCTAAGTATGTAGATTTAATAAATCTCTTCACAGAGTAATACGTAGATTTAGTAACAGGTCTGTAAGTAGCAGTGCTGCCCTTCTTTGCTAAAGCATCCGCATTCTCGTTTCCCAGGATTCCACAATGGGATGGTATCCATTGGAATACAATTATTTTATTGAGTGATATTAATTGAGAGAGCATTTTAGTTATTTCTGCTGTTTGAGATGAAGGTGTGTGTTTAGAGACTATTGATGTGACTATGAATTAAGACTTTATAGTAGTCTAGTATTAAGGTTTTCGATTTGTTCCATATTCTAGCTGTGAAGCAATATATGAATACCATGGAATGCTAATAAATACAATACAACATGGAGTTACAGTGTAAGTTTGGAATATTGTGTAACAGAGTTTACAAGCTTTTGTAATATTTTACTTGTGATTTAAATATTGTTAATTTGTGGACATTGTGGAATGGAATCCTAATGGTATGAAGATTCCCTTGTCAGCGGCAGACTTCAGTCTTAAAAAGAACGCTAAGAACTTTGAATTACTGTTCTCAACCTTGCAAACCGCATCTAAATACCGAGGCTGCAGCGGTACCGACTATCTCTGTATTTCGGAGTCGCGGTGTATGTCGACAGTTACCCAGAACACGGGATTCCGTTCAGAGGTGCAGTAGCATCATCTCGCCGTAATGTCCGGACGGGTGTGGCGGGTTCATCGCCTTATCGATCACGATGCGCGAATTTTACAGCTCTTATTAAACTGTTACCCGGTTTTCTGTTGGTTCCTGCAGCCAACACAGCGGAACAATCAGTTCGTGGCCTGCTGCTTGTGTTCAGATCTCTTCACACGGCTCTTCCAAGGGATTATCGCAATTTTTTTCATCTCTTATCGAAGGAATCATCTCAAATTCTACAAAAACTAAATTCCCTTTAATGGGAGTTTGCATTTCCATATCTTACAATGTTAAATTCCTCAATTTTGGGTGCATTTTTCTCAGAAGTTATAAAAAATACAAATGTAGAAAAAATAGGACATGTCTAACATACCTTCATGTATACAACCGGGTAAATAAATTTAAAATTCCACTGAGCGGCTTGGGAAAAAAAATCATTGATAACATTTTTTGCATTAAGAATCACTAAAATTTATATTTTTTATTTTTGCTCAAGATAGAAATAATCTTAATTTTGTTAGCCTACTGTGTAAAATGCCATCACATTGATATCGTCTATTAATTTCAGCCTTCTGGGTACAATACTTTCTCAAAAAAGTGTACAAATGTCACAACAAATAAGGAAGTGCAGAAAAAAAGGTGTTAAAGTTTCCATATCTTACAATGTTAAAGTCGCCCTCGGTAGTGCAGTTGGTATAGCGCTGGCCTTTTATGCTTGAGGTTGCAGGTTCGATCCCGCCGAGGTCGATGGCATTTAAGTGTATTTAAATGCGACAGACTCGCGTCAGTAGATTCACTGGCATGTAAAAGAACTCCTGCGGGACAAAATTCCGGCACACCGACGACGCTGATATAACCTCTGCAGTTGCGAGCGTCGTTAAATAAACAATACTTAATTTAATTACAATGCTAAATTCCTCAATTTTGGGTGTACTTTTGTCAGAAGTTGTAAATGATACAAATGTACAAATATACAGGTGGTTTCCGGGATAGTGTTACAAACTTTCAGGGATGATGGGGAAGTGCACATGTATCAATTTGAGATAAGGAAACCTGGTCCGGAAATGACTTCGTCGAAAGTTACAAGCAAAAATAGTTGTGTGAAAATAACTGAATTCAAGATTGACATTCGGGACTTCGGGAGTGATCAATCTCGACGTCTCGAAACACTCACAAGCAGTCTTTATGTCAACGACGCGACGTATAGAACATTGTCGTGCGGGTTTTCGGCTTTGCGGGCGCTGTTTTTCTTGCTTTCTCGATCGTTGTTCACCTCTACTTCAAATAGCTGTAACTGCTTGATAACCGGTTGCGCACCTACCTCAAAAATGTAAAATAACTAAGTAAGTTGCAAGAATGTGTAAATAATTTGATAGTTGCCGTAAGCTAGAGATCTTGCACTACATTTTAGCACAATTTAGATCGTGACGCAGCATGATAAAAGTCTTGTTAAAGACATTAAAATGTGAAATTATTGTTAAGTTTCTTATAGAAGTAATGTTATTAAAATGATTGAGTATCTCTTGTAAATAATATTACTGAAAGTGCTTGAAATATTAATCTCTAAACTTTCAGCTACATGCTCTATTTCAAAATAGTATAATAAATACGCGGATAACATAAATACAACCACCCGCTTAAAGACTCTGCGAGATGGTGTAAACGAGTGTGGTGATACCTAGGATTGGGGGCTGTGTTGTATTGTCAATATTACACTGAGATGCGTTTCTAGTGCAGGGAATTTAGGAACAGTTATTTGTGAATAATATACACGGAATAATTCGTGACTTTTTTATTGTTCATTGTTGTTAACAACACACAATTAAAAAATCACGACTTCCCCCTTTGTCCGGCCAGATTCATAATTTGACCCACTGTGCGCCGGTGCCGTTTTGGGTAATGCTGTTGTAATAATTAGAGCTAGGATTCTTAGGTAAACAAATACACTCAGGGACAAAAAAAACCGGACACTTCTATATTTGCTTGTATTTTGTTGCCAATTATTTCAAAATGAAACAAAACCCATTTAAACAAAATAATGTTCCATTTAGCACCTTATACGACAACATTTGAAAAAAAAAAGTCTCTGATGAGAAAATTTACAAAAAATTACAAAGAGCGTATAACTATGGCATCGTTTGGTCTAACTGTTTTTTCATTTTATGGTGCCTTAAACATTACAAACTCTTTTTAGTAACGGGTATTACCCCCTCTGGCTTGAATAGCTGCATCCATACGTCTTGGCATGCTCTCAATTTGGTTAGCAATGTATTCTTGAGGAATAAGTTCCCATTCTTCTCCAAGTGCTCGCCTCAACTCTTGTAACGATTCTGGTCTCGGTCGTCTATTCTTAACACGCCGTCCCAGCATGTCCCACACGTGTTCAATTGGATTCATGTCTGGACTCCTTGCTGGCCATGGAAGAACATGGATTCCCACTTCTTGGAGATAATCTCCGACCGCATGGGCAATATGCGGCCGTGCATTATCATGCATTAAAACAAAATTATCGCCTACAAATTGGCCAAATGGCACAACATGATCAGCCAAACATTCATTTATATACCTATCAGCTGTTAGTCTTCCATTTTCAACAAAAACCAACTCTGTACGAGCATCCGTACACACTCCTGCCCAAACCATCACTCCACCACCTCCATACGGCACATTTTCGGAAATGCAACACTGTGAAAATCGTTCTCCCCTCCTTCTCCAAACTCTTTCACGTCTATCAGGTGAGCACAGATTGAAACGGGACTCATCAGTGAACAGAACACAGCTCCACTGTCCATTTCTCCAATCCCTGTGATCATTTGCAAAACGCAGTCGTTCAACTCGATGCATCCTGAGAAGTCTGGGACCAGTTGCAGGTCTACTTGATATCAGTCCACTTGCTTTCAACCTCCTTCTAACTGTTTTGGCCGAAATTGGGCGTCCATGCATGTTAACAAATTGCTGGGCTACACTAGTAGCTGGCAGGTTGCGCTCCCTAAGAACTCTCAACACCATATACCTGTCTTCATTTGGATTGGTAGCTCTTGGACAACCCGAACTTGGTCTTCTGGTATATTCTAGGGTCTCTCTATACCGTTTTATGGCATCATGGGTTGTGCTTCTAGCCATATTCATAACATTTGCAATGTAACGTACACTGCGTCCATCATCGTAAAGGGCTACAGCTCGAGCCACATCTTCAGGTCGCATCTTGTTTTAAGACAAATGTTACAACCCCACTTAAACTCAGAAAATGTAAAAATAAAGAAATGACGAATGATAACGATAATGAAGCACAAAATGGTTGAGACAAAATTGTTATAGCTGAGACTCCGAAAGCAAAATTGGAATATTTGGTTGTAATGGCTTGTTTATAAAACAAAAAACAATCAACAATGTATACACGTCTCCATAACAACAGATGGCTACCATAATATTGTATGAGAAGATAATGTTTTGCAAAATACCAGCAAATATTAAAGTGTCCGGGTTTTTTTTGTCCCTGAGTGTATTTTATTTGCACTATAATACAAACTCGTAATTGTGTTCTAAATTTCGGACAAGATCACCTGAGCATATATTTTAAATTTTATTTCACATAACACATTTTAAAATTTTGTAAATACATATTTTCAAATAATCACATAAAACACACAAAAATTAAGCTTTCATTAAATAATTTTCGACAAAAGCCCCATTTAAGATTAATCAACACCCGAATGTTCAGTGCAGTTGCTTAGACGTGACAGTTGGCAACTGTTTCTCGGATTTGCCTATCTGTGGAACTGCAGTCTGTTCTCTCACCACAAGCAATAAGAACTGTCACCACTAAAAAACTCTACTGTAACTAACACATAAACACTGATGTGTCATTTAAGAGTACCTTGTAAGTTATCATAATGCTGATTCAAGAAGCAATTATAATTTCATAAACATCAGCAGTCTCTGTTTTAGTTTCCAATCATAAACATGTCTCCAGGGAGTGCATGTTGTTTCTCAATGGCCAGGGCGCTCTTTTTCCCAGTACAAGGCAGTGTTCCGCGATGATCGTCAGTCATTTGTGATGGACAACTTGAGGATGCAAATCAAGATTTCAGGTATAACTCCCTGTAAAGTTGATTTGAATAATTTCGAGGGAAAAATTGTTCCGGCGCCAGGCATCGAAATTATTCAAATCAACTTTACAGGGAGTTATACCTGAAATCTTGCTTTGCATAATACACGTCATGTTCGTTAACAGAAAACCACAATTTAAGTCACACGGAGTTAGTGTGCACTCGAAAGTTGGTTGCTTGACGGTTGTCAGCCCACTTTGAGGTCTGTGGATATACTGTAGAGGGAAAAATTGGATCGGTGTCGGGTAGAGTTCCCGGGTAGCTCAGTTGGTAGAGCTTTGGTACGTTAAACCAAAGGTCCCGGGTTCGATGCCCGGCCCCGGAACAACTTTTCCCTCGAAATTATTCAACTTGAGGATGAATCTCATTATGTACTGTAATTCTTCAGCAGTTTATGAGACAGCATAATTTATAGACTTACTGGTGACTACTGCATATTGTTTATATTCACATAAAATAATTGAAATATAATTAAATATTTTCCCTTTTTTGTCAAATATTTTCCCGATTTTTAGCACATAAAAATAAATATTTTCCCGAGTTTTATCACCTAAAAATCCGAGCCCAAAATAATTAATATCGAAATGTAGAATGATGGTGGAATCAGAGTGAAAGGAAGAACCCCGAGAAAACCCCTCAGAAACCTTCGCTTTACAAATACGACTCAGCTATCACCGGGATTAAAAAAAACTGGGTTTTCTGTCATCGTAAGCCAGTTATGCCAACTAGACGACTATGCAGGGCTTTAGAAATGCTTTCTACAGAGAAGTCTTTAGTAAAATGAGCTCTAACGTCAGTCTTCGTGACTGTACGGTCATGCATTTGCAAAAGAAACTAGCAATTAAGATAATGGCAGTACTGTACAACCTCCTATATGTTATAAGATCGAACTATTGGTATGTCGTGACATCGCTGCAGTGTGACCGGCTGACTGAAATGACTGCCACTGGGTTTCCTGTGCACTTGTGAACCAAAGACCGTGAACGGAATTTTCCTTTCAGTGTTACAACTTCGCGATGTAAACTTAACACTTAATTGGGAAAGTAACTACGCTTTGAATTGTTTCAACCCCAGAAATAACATGATAATATAACAAAGGAGCAAAGCTGATATGAAGAACCAATGAATGACGCATCAAGTGGAACTAAGTGGACATAATACTGAATGGCGAAAACTAAAGTAAAAGTGCATAAGATGAGCTCAGAGGATAGATAGTAAGTACCCTATAGGCTGTGATCAAACCTGTCCTAACTTGTGTATTATGATCATTGCATCTGTCACTCTGTTGATACATCAACGTGAATTAAATTTTTTCCTTGAACATTTGTACTAGAGTCATTTCTTCATTTCGCCATATATTGGAAGCATGCCTGTATGAGACTGAGAGATCCAGATTAAATACAACAATATTATAGGAACGAAAATCAGCTAATATGCCATGAAATCGGGACATTTTGATGCGTGTGCAAATTATTTCGGGACGCGGGACCCAATGGTCAAAATCAGGACTGTCCCGGAAAAAACGGGACGGTTGGCAAGCTTATTTATGGGAACAGGACTAAACATTCTAGAAATCTCTCTTGTTGATTATATAAGTGATGAGAATAAGATGATATTCATGAAAAGAAATAAAATGAAATTTGGAAACAGAGGAAGTTATGGGGATAGCAGATCTAATTCATTGCAGACGATATGAAGCCGGTTCAGAGTATACTTGTTTTTTTGAAAGCTAGGACATGACAGTTAAGCGGCCGAGCTTGGAACTACAGTGCCATGTTGCCAATATGGACTACCACGCTGCCAGCTGATGGAAGGTAGCAATTGTCGTTAAGATGGCTGACATTAAAACATTCATTGACAATTGACGCGAAGGTAAGAAAACAATATAAAAATCGACAGAGAATCAAAGACGAAACGTACCAATGCTGACATTGTATGCACAATAAATGTCGCCAAGAGAGCTATTAAGCACTCGCCACGTGCGAACTGGAAATTTGGCAACAACCGTTGTTACCATAGCAACAGGCCTAGCACGCTATGTGACATCAGTTGTTTTTCCGATCGCAACGCTTCTGTCATGTCCCATCTTTAAAAAATATGGACTACCACGCTGCCAGCTGATGGAAGGTAGCAATTGTCGTTAAGATGGCTGACGTTAAAACATTCATTGACAATTGACGCGAAGGTAAGAAAACAATATAAAAATCGACAGAGAATCAAAGACGAAACGTACCAATGCTAACATTGTGTGCACAATAAATGTCGCCAAGAGAGCTATTAAGCACTCGCCACGTGCGAACTGGAAATTTGGCAACTTAACCGTTGTTACCATAGCAACAGGCCTAGCACGCTATGTGACATACAGTTGTTTTTCCGATCGCAACGCTTCTGTCATGTCCCATCTTTAAAAAAAAAATTATAGTGGCTTATGAAAGTGATGGAGCCAGTAATGATGAGTAAGAAGATATGATACATAGGTGCGCCCAGGAAAAACTCTGCGAAACTCCCTCTTCGTCCACCACCAGACACAAACCTGTCCAGGATGGAACCAGAACAGGGCGTGAACAGTCTATCCCCTTCAAGACCGTTATTAAACAACACACTAACGACATGTCGTGGTAGGTATTCCCCAGCTTTTAATATAAACGCATTTCACCGCCTGCAGTTATTCTTGTGGCCGCATTCGTGTGGCGCCAGGAGATGCGCTCCGCAGAATTTCCATTAGTGCGAGGGAACGCACCCTTCTTGCCTCTAGAGTGAGTAATGATCCTAGGGGTAGATGATTTACCTCTCCGCCTAGTCGCGAATTAAAGGACCATAAAACTATAAAACGCAAATGAGGATTCGGCCTTAGTACGTTGCCATGGCGATACGCCACGTTTTGTGGATAAGTCAAGAGACAACGCAAGCCCTAATGTTTAAACATTGAAGCCCCCCTTTTATAACTTGGTATAGGCCTAATTTAGTTGTAATGCCACATAAATTTTTCTTTACGACGATATATCTCATCTTTTTTTTTTAATTTATATCGTCTTATACTAACAGAAATTTCAAGCTTCAAGGATTAAGGTGTCATTACATAACCTACCAATATACAGAAAGGAACATGAGATAAGTTCAGGCATCTTTCAAACAAATCTGCTATCACACTCTTCTTCACTTGGTAGACCTACGTCTGTTTCAATGTTAACTTTTGTTGCTTAAACTCGAAGTCACGGTTTGCAGTTGTATTTAGACGCAAGTGAAAGCATACATTGCCTCTAAACAATTAAAAGGTCATATTCTTGTAGCTTCGTACAACAAAATTTCACATTCTTGCGCTATTTCTTCAGATTCTTCTTTCATTGATTCTGTTAGGGTTACAGATTATTATCTCGCCATTTCGGTTTTTATAGATTTTATTCTTTCTCCACTTCTGCTCTTTCGGAATAGTTCCACAACTTCTGTTTTTACAGATTCTTCTTCTGCCACTTGAACTCCCTCAAAATCTTCCGCTATTTGAACTCCCTCACATTCTTCTGTTGCTTCAACTACCTTAGATCCTTTTTCTGTTATTTCAACTTCCTCAGATTCTTCTCGTTACTTCAATCTCCTCAGATTCTTCTTTTGTTACTTCATCTTTCTCAGATTCTTCCGTTACCGTAACTTCCTCAGATTCTTCCGTTACCGTAACTTCCTCAGATTCTTCTTCTGTTACTTCAGCCCTCAGATTTTTCTTCTGGTATTTCAACTCCCTCAGATTCTTCTTGCCATTTCAGCTCCTTCAGATTCTTCTTGTCATTTCTGTTACTTCAGCTTTCTCAGAATCTTCTTCTGTTACATAAACTCTCCCAGATTTTTCTTCTGTTACTTGAGCTTTCTCAGATTCTTCTTCTGTTACATCAACTCTCCCAGATTCTTCTTCTGTTACTTCAACTCTCTTAGTTTCTTCTTCTGTTAAGTACTCTAACTCCTTCAGATTCTTCTTCTCTTATTTCTACTTAGATTCCTCGTGTTACTGCAGTTCATTAGATTCTTCTTCTGTTATTTCTACTCCCTCAAATTCCTCGTGATACTTCAGTTCATCAGTTTCTTCTCCTGCTACATGAACTACCTCAGATTATTTTGTTCCTTCAATTCCCTCATATTCTTGCGTTACTTCAACTTCCTCATATTTTTCTGTTACTTCAACTTCCTCATATTCTTCTTCAGTCACTTTAACTCCGTCAAATTCCTCTTCTGTTACTTCAACTCTCGGATTTTCTTCTGTTATTTCAACTCCCACAGATTCTTCTTGTCATTTCAGCTCCTTCAGATTCTGCTTTTGTTACTTCAGCTTTCTCTGAATCTTCTTCTGTTACATCAACTCTCCCAGATTTTTCTTCTGTTACTTAAGCTTTCTCAGAACCTTCTTCTGTTACATCAACTCTCCCAGATTCTTCTTTTGCTACTTCAACTCTTAGTTTCTTCTTCTTTTACTTAAGCTCCTTCAGATTGTTTTTCCGTTACTTCAATTCCCTCAGATTCTTCTCCTACTACATACTCTAACTCCTTCAGATTATTATTCTTCTTCTCTTATTTCTACTTAGATTCCTCGTGTTATTGCAGTTCATTAGATTCTTCTTCTTTTATTTCTACTCCCTCAGATTCTTCGTGTTACTGCAGTTCTTCAGATATTTCTTTTGCTACATGAACTCCCTCAGATTCTTTTGTTCCTTCAATTCCCTCATATTCTTCCGTTCCTTCAACTTCCTCATATTCTTCTATTACTTCAACTCCCTCATATTCTTCTTCAGTTACTTCAACTCCCTCAGATTCTTCTTCTGTTACTTCAACTCCTTTTTCTTCTTCTTCTTCTTGAACAGCTTCAGATTCTTATGCTCTTACGTCTGATTATTCCACTAGTCCTTCAGATTATTCTCCCGCTACTTCTTTTTCTTTTAGGTATTCTTCGACTTACACTTCTTCTAATTCATTCTCTCTTTTTCCTCTTCATAATTCTTCAATATTACTGAAATGGTAGACCTACTTCCCCTTGTGATAAGTTCACTTTTCCTCCAGTTCTATCTATTCTTCTGATGATTTTATATTTCAGTTTCTGTTTCTTCTCTTTCTGATTCTACTATGCTATTACCATAATTTATGCTTTAACTTCTTATGTTTTTACCTTACCTACTACCTCCACCTGTTTTATTTCTACTATTTCTTACTTTCTTCTGACTTTTAATTTTGTCGTATTGTCAAAACGTTTGAGCAGTGTTGGTATAAAACATTGAACCTTGACGAAAGAATCCATAAGGCCCCCTAAAACTGTAAACATTTGTAGCTTATTCATTTGTGCTGGGAGACATTCGCGACTGCTGGCGAACGCACGACAAAGCATCTGCACAACGTAAACAATGCTGGCGACGCCCACCAGATCTGTGATAGCGTGTGGGGGGGGGGGCACGTATGTGCGTGCAGTGCCCGTTACGTGTCCCACTCAGCGTGGCGCACAGTTACACTCATTACGCCGGACTTTGCGATGCAAAACACCGACACCGTTCCTTGAGAGCAAATTGTGCAACGACATTAAAGTACAGGGTGTTTCTTACGATTTTCCTCACACACAACAATTTTAGACTATAGCTGACTTTCAATTTATACTTCGAAGTTGGCAATGCAGAACATCAGACTGTAATTTAGTAACAATAATATACAACGACATTTATACTGACCGTCTTACTAATAAAAACTCTATATACAGACGTTTAACTGTCTTATACTTATACAATGAGTAGCTCGTTTATATGTCGTGTGTAAATTTGTTACTAATAATCACTACATACGTCGTGTATAACAGTATAACTGTTACACAGCTACGTCATAGTTTCGTCATTACTTTGTTTCGAAAGGTAATAGAATATCTGAGGTTCTCTATTGCATCCGGTAGAGCGCTCTAGTGTGGCGTGTTAAGTATCGATAATACAACTGGCTCTAATCGATTAGCACACTATATTTAGGTCAAAGAGTACAATCTATAGCAATATTATTCTAATTATTCTGTGCTCTTTGGTGTGTTCTTCTGTGGTTACAAGGCATCTATCATCATAAAATGACAGTCGATACGAACAGCTGTTAGAGATGCGGCCATTTTTTCTCTATATGCAACTCTTAAACAAGGGGTTTCGTGTATATAACTATTGCAAAGCAATTCCCATTGTATAGTTACAGACTGTTTATACGTCCATTGCTTATGCATGGTTTATTAGTAACGTTTTCTGTCTCAACTCTGCATAAGTCTCGTATAAAAAATATACACGGTTTATTAGTAAGACTATGAGTGTTTAGAAGTAACGCATAATTGTGGATCGTTTTTGCAAAACTTGCTAACTGAAAAAACTAAATTTTACATGAGAGACAAAACACTATAGTAAGCAAGTTTTGCTGTATCTCTTACTTATAGGAGAAAGCAAGTTTTGAAAAAACCATCACACTTTGATACACTACAATGAAGGGAAATAACCCAATTTTACTAAGACGCTTTGAACATCATGTAGAGGCCTGCCTTATGTTAACGAATCCATCAAAATCTCAATTTTGCAAATTTTGCAGTTAGCAAGTTTGGCAAAAACGGTTCTCAATTGGAATTAAAATTTAATGAGAGTATTTTAGACAAAAACCTCAGACATGTCATATCTTGCATTTAGAAACAAATACACTATCTACCAAAAAGTAATTGGGCACTGTTTTTACCCCTTCAGAACCTCGTGGTACCACCTCTTGTTGCTATAACAGCAGCCACCCTGTCAGGCATGCTCTCCACTAGTTTGTGTAGGATATCCACTGGAATGCGTCGCCATTTCTCTTGCAACATGGCACTCAGTTGGACAATGGAAGTTGGCCCCATGTTTCGGCGGCTACTATGCAGTGGTATGCAGGCAATAATGTTCACCGGTTGGACTGGCCTGCACAGAGTCCTGATCTCAATCCCACTGAGTACCTTTGAAACGAATTGGACCGGCGATTGAGGTCTCGGGAGATGCGATTGTCCAACTGAGTGCCATGTTGCAAGAGGAATGGCGACGCTTTCCAGTGGATATCCTACACAGACTAGTGGAGAGCATGCCTGACAGGGTGGCTGCTGTTATAGCAACAAGAGGTGGTACCACGAGGTTCTGAAGGGGTAAAAACAGTGCCCAGTTACTTTTTGGTAGATAGTGTATATTATGAATAGAAAATATTTTTGCGACTACTACTGTCTGAGTTATGACGTCAACGAGAACATTTTTAAATAGCACCCTATACTAGTGAAGTGCTTTGTATGGAGTGTGGAATTGTATGGGGCAGAAACATGGACATTACGACGAAGTGAAGAGAAGCGAATAGAATCATTTGAAATGTGGATATGGAGAAGAATGGGACGTGTGAAGTGGACAGATAGAATAAGAAATGAAGCTGTGTTGGAAAGAGTGGGTGAAGAAACAATGATGCTGAAACTGATCAGGAAGAGGAAAAGGAATTGGTTGTGTCAGTGACTGAGAAGAAACTGCCTACTGAAGGATGCACTGGAAAGAATGGTGAACGGAAGAAGAGTTCGGGGTAGAATAAGATATCAGATGATAGACGACATTAAGATATATGGATCATATGAGGAAACGAAGAGGAAGGCAGAAAATAGGAAAGATTGGGGAAAGCTGGGTTTGCAGCGAAAGACCTGGCTTTGGGCAGAACACTAAATGAATGAATGACTCCCTTTTAATAACGCTTCTGAAATACCATATCTTTTAAATGTAATATATTTAATTCAGAGGTCGGCAGAACGTCAACATAGGTGACGTCATGTAAAATGCAGCCCGCCTTGCAAGACAAGGGGTGGTAGAAAGTAGTGGCTGGGAAGAGGAGAGAACTGAACATCGTCCTTAGAGTCTAGAAATAAGTGACCGAACTATATAATGTCTTAGCATCCTTCTGATGGACTTGAAATTACTCATCAGCCTATCCCGATGTTTTAATTAGTGAAGTGAAATCTGGTTCTCCATAAGTTGAAATTTGTAATTGCTCAAATGAATGTCGGTCCGTCAATCGGGAGCGCGCTTTACATTTAACGTGTTTCATTTTCGAAAGAAATTGCTACATATAATATATGTTGGAGCCGAACATTGAAATTAACCTAGCACAAAATGATCTAAGGAGCGGATATTTTGAATTGTAATTTTCTGGAAATTTTTAAATCGGAGAAATTTTACCTTATTTAGGGTTCTTTACAAAGTCTTCAAATTTTATAATATCAAAAAACGTTATTCGGCAATGCTTTTTCCTTAATCAGTATTAATATTATGGCAAAGTACACGTGACAATGGAGTTTTGTATAATGTCTCTTTTTGATAGTAATATGAAACCCTTTAAGTAGTTTAGAACATAAGAAACATATTACATTTTTCTTCCTGTGCACAACAAAATAATTTCTCTTCCCACTCTTCTACAAATATTCGTTTTGTTGCACTCTTTACGTTTAGTGGTTTGGAAACAGACATGCTGATCGCCAGTTACGTAAGTACTCTGCTGTCGTACGTGGAGTGAGTGCAGGGATGCATTAGTGAACTGCCCCTGCATGAGTATGACGTAAGATGCCGCTTGTCGACGGCTGATTTAATTTGTTTTGTACAGTTCTAAACACTTTGGTTATGGTTACTATGGTTGCCATATTATACCTCTTTCGTACTGTATAAAATGTAGGCTTATACAGGGACGACATTTTATTTCACTTCAATTTTTATTGTACCTGAGTTTTTGAATGTACTTCACTCCCACCCCTTCTACTAATGAAGTTCAACCGTCCTCCAAACAGATCCAAGACCGCATATACAGTCATAGTAGCCTTACGGTCACAGTAAACAGTACGTTCCAAAAATATGTTCGCGTTT
Organism: Periplaneta americana; assembly: GCF_040183065.1. Taxonomy (NCBI): domain Eukaryota; kingdom Metazoa; phylum Arthropoda; class Insecta; order Blattodea; family Blattidae; genus Periplaneta; species Periplaneta americana. The sequence continues at coordinate 176,139,144 of NC_091120.1, read as the reverse complement.
TCCAGTGACGAAAGAGCTTCCAATATTGAATCATTTTCGGACAGGTACTGTCGTCCATTTGCCTACGTCGCATCCCGGTTTCCCCCACCAGCTTTTATTTGCCAGCTAGTGGCTGGGCTGTCTTAGCTCTTTTCTAAGAACATTAATTTCTGTTAGGAACTGGACGTCTACGTAATATTATACAACTATTTAAAATAATTTAAATGAAAGGGCCTCGTTATGTAATTAACTGTCACGTGATTTCCCCTCTTTCTACGATCCTACGACAAAACTCCTTGGACGGACAGTAGATAGTATGTCTGAGTAATTTTATCTTTTCGGATCGGGCAGAAGTGAAGATTGAATTTACAGTACGTAAGGTACTCTTTTATAAAGTAAGTACAGAATTATTTCAACATGAGTTATTAGTACGAAGGACGAAACTGGTACTTGAAATTAGGTACAATAGTCTATAGTGCGATAATATGCACAAAAGAACTGAAGACTGTATCGAAATAAACGTCCACCATTTTCAAAAATGTGTTTAAATATCCATATTATGATTATTTTTAAATTTAACTTCATTCTCTATATTGTACGCTAACGTGCTATAAACAGTATAATATACACTGTATAATGAATACGTCCGTATGGACAGCTCCGTTCGTGAGTAAAAGCACTCATTGTTAATACTGTGCTGTATTTTGATTAAACAAAAACCTAATGAAAATGATCAAACTCAAAAGCGCAATATTTCCTAGTTTACGTAGGTAAATGGATGAACTGCTTTTCTTCTTTCCTATACCTAGTAAAGTGATTTGTTTGTATATTACGCCAGTATCATCGAACTCCAGTCGTGGAAGAGGGTAGCAAACGGCGTTGATCCTGAGGTATAGGCAAGTTCATATTAAAAATGTTAGTAAAAATAAAATGATGTCCCTGTATAAAAATCTCTGTGAATCATCTTCAGATTCTATAATAATAATAATAATAATAATAATAATAATAATAATAATAATAATAATAATAATAATAATAATATAAAATCACACGAAATTATTATAGGTACTTACTAAAATAGTAGACTAACACTCGAGAATTTCGTAAGTAGGTGGAACTAGTTGCATAACGCACCGTGAAAGGAATAAGTATGAGTAATTATTCATTTAATGATGCTGTGTTTAGTCTGTTATGTAAGGCTGGAAGGAAAGTCGATAGGCGTTCATGACGATGCTACGTGATAAGGATGAGAAGACAAGAATAACATTATTAAGGAAGATTCAGAAGATACATCACAGTCCCTAAATTCCACGAACTGTTCAAATTGTTGCATCGCCCATCCCTCTCACTCACCAGATCTCGCACCCTCAGATTTCTTTCTTTTTCGAAAACTCAAAACTCACTTGGTTGGGAAGAAATTTCCGAAATTTCCGTCAAATGAAGAGGTTATTGCAGTAGCAGAAGGCTTTTTTTTTTTTTTTTTTTTTTTTTTTTACAGACCTTGAGGAATCTGTGTACAAGGAGGGTATAGCAACACTGTGAACCAAGTGTGTTTATTTCACGGGGGTTATGTTGAGAAATAAAAATTGTTACAGAATAATCCTAGTTTCATTTCTGTGTCAGGCTGTGAACTTTTTAAACAACCCTCATACATCGGGATTAGAAGTACAGTGAACAGACTTTAGCGTATCAAAATGGAAGGACGCGTTTCTCAGCATTTTCGATAATACATCTTAAATGGGGCAAAATAATTATTTAACGTGGAAGTAAAATATAACTTAAAAGTACAGTTTTCTCAGTGAATTAATACCCAACCGCTGACAAAGAGGACGCTTTCCTTTGAAGAGATAAGATAAGAGATTGTTTCTTGATTAGGCCTTATCAGATAGCGCTCCTATCACAAGAAGCTGTAACGTATGTCTGCCAATGATGCGTTAGCATTTTCAAGTAATGTGCATGTCAACATCACGTAGAGTATAAACAACGTTTTCATATCTGTATTTGATTGATGACGACTAAAAAGGTTAGTCATTTTAATTTCAATTTTAATCGTCTTATAGCTTAAAAATTATTCACTGTAGATGGTGATGTTTCAAATCAATGTATAAATTTACTACAAAAGCGAATAATTAAAATTTGTTTGAAGAAACATTTTGATTATCCAACTAAATTAATTTATTCTGAATTTAATGTACTTAATATTGAACAAATTTATGTATATATTCTTTTAAAAGTTTATCATAAAAATCGTAATAAGTTTATATTATAGGCACATAATCATGACACAAAACGAAATAATAATTCAACATTAGTAAAACCTAAATATTTCACATCTGCTGGTCTAAAGCATAGCATTAATTTTGGCTCTCGGTTGTATAATTCTTCAACTAAATTACACCCAGAACTAACCCACTAACATATAACAAGAAAATTAGAAATGTGTTAATGTCTTCAATTTGATTAAATAAATTTATAGCCTATGTGTATGAATTAATCAGCCTATATTATATTTTGTGTTCTATAATTTTGGAATATATATTCTTTCATAAATTGTCCTACTTTATTCACGTACGATATTATTCTTCCCTATGTTAATATTATATAATTTCATTGCAGCTGTAATTTTAATTTTAGTTCCTATTTTATTTTCTATATTACTCTTATATTAATATATTATATTATGTATTTCACTGTAGCTGTAATTTTAATTTTAGTTCCTATTTTATTTTGTGTATTCTCTTATAGGCCTATTAATAATATATCTGAACTGCGACCGAACACGAGCGCTGCTCATTCGGTCCTCAAATTTTGTTAATATTACTGTATCTCCTTTTTATATTGATTGTATTATTTTATTTCTCTTTCTATTGTTGTAATTATATTCTGTATATTTAAATTGAAATAATGATAAAAGAGGTAATTGTGTAAATGTACGTTATACTTTTTTTAATAACTAGCGATAATTACAACGAAAACGTGACAACACCGCTTGACTTTACAAGTGTTGATTAGTGCAAAAGAGACATATTCAACAAAGCTTGCCACTAGGGTAGGCCTACTGTTTTCAGATAAATCTTGAGTCACAGTTGTTATTAGCTAAGAAAGGAAGGCGTCTTAAGAAGCGAGAGGCAAATGTAATATCAGAAACGTATTTCAGAAGTAATAAATAACTTGGAATTATGAAAACTTCTGTCATACATGGGGGAATAACAAAATTGCGATCTTGCCAACTCTGAACTTTTTACTGACGTAACCGATGTGCTGTCTTCACAGTTGGAGATACGACCTATATTAAAAGCAACACAGACGGAAATATGAAATAAAACTTAAAGTTAGTACTTACAAAGAAGTGTATGAAGTTCTGCCGTATATTTTGAAAGAATTTACTGTTTCCACTTGGTGAGTTACCGGTTAGCTTGCTGCCCCAGTTCCATTGCTGTTTATTTCTTGAACCAACTCCGACGGAATTCTCTTGTTTTCTCTTATCTGGAAATAAATTAACCTGTCATATATATGGTGCTCGATATTTTTAAATAATTTTTCTATCTCTAACGTACTGAGTTATGCAGGAGCAGTCTTGTAATCGGGTGGAAGATATTGTGTGCTACAATTCCGCTTATTGCCAGGGGCGTATTTTGCGGACTACCGGGGCTACCGGCGGTAGCCCAAGGAAATTACAAAAGAAAAAGTTTATAATATAACATAATATAATAATTTTGTGTTATTAGTTTTACCATAGTAATTAAAATTAAAATAATTGTTAGATTTATATGCGCTCTCTGCTCTCGAAAAGAAACAAGTTGTCAAGGCGGCATCGCTGGAGAAACCGCTTGCTACGTGAGGTAGCCTGTGACCGTTCCGCTCACGCTGTCCTTCGCACAACTTCCCGTCCCCCCCGCTCCCTACTGTTTCTATCGTGCAGTGTAGGCCGTGAGTTGCCGCTCTCGTGATCGGTTTCTTCGCAGGCGCGAAGCAACAATACGCTTAGTACGCTAGCTCTGAATGTGATTGTGTTCTTGCAGTGCATTATTTTAAATATGTGATTTGTTCGAGTGTCTAAGAGTTATATTAATTGTGAATTATTAAGTTTTTAAATTCCCAATTAAGTGATATTGTGAAAAATATGGCAGAACAAGTTTCTGGAGAGGTTTGTGTTGAAAATGACTGTGTAATAAAAGGTTCATTAAAAGTGCCTTTTAACCGTCGTACATACAACGAGAAAGTTGAAATTGTGAAAATGGAAAGACCAGCTCCTGAATTAAATTTGTCCATGGACGGTAAAAGAAAAACAGCGTGAGTACACACGCCATTTCACTTCAACATCATATGGTAAGTGGAATTGGTTGTGTGGTACTTCTAAACTATTTTGCTGGCCATGTTTGTTATTTAGCCGCGAAACTAATGTGTGGTCAAAAGAGGGGTTTTCTAATATGAACTGCCTTCGAACGGCAGTCCTAGAATACGACAAATCAAAAGCTCATATTTGTAGTAGCATGAACTTTGCAAACTTTGGAAAGACAAGAACTGATTTACAGCTAGATAAGTAAAACGCTCTCACATCAACCAACACAATGCTCTTGTGGAAAAAAAAATCGGGAGATTTTACTGCGTCTTATTAACGCAGTCTACTTTCTAGGAAAACAAGAATTGGCTTTTCGGGGTCATAACGAGAGTGTGAAGTCAGACAATATAGGAAATTATATTGAATATTTAAGTTCCTTAAGTGAATTTGACCATTTACTGGCCAATCATCTTGAGAGTTCAACAGTATTTCGTGGTACTTCTCCCGCAATTCATAATGACTTAATATTTGCTATAAGTGGGGTTATGATAAAGAACATAAAATCTGAAATAGAAGAAGCACCTTTTGCGGCCGTTGTTGTTGATGAAACAAGTGACTGCTCTAATCAGAGTCAATTGTCCACTGTTTTAAGATACGTCGATAGTACTGCCAATGTTCAAGAACAGTTTATAGGATTCACAAATGTCAGTTCGGGCAAAACTGCTGCTGCTTGGTTTCAGCATGTGGAAGGTGCTATAGCAGAATACAATGTCGGCAATAAGTTAATTGCACAGACATATGATGGTGCTTCAGTTATGGCGGGAAATATTAATGGCTTAAAAACAAAAGTTCAAGGAAAGTATCCTCAAGCACTATTTTTCCATTGTTACAGCCATGTTCTCAATTTAGTTTGCAACAAACTACTTCATCCATTCCAGAATGCCGCATTTTTTTTCAAAACACTGTCGGGTGTAGCTGCATTTTTCTCATCATCTCCTAAAAGATCAGAAAAACTCTAGAATTTATGAAAAAGAAACTCCCAAAAGTAGCACCAACTAGATGCAATTTTACATCTCGGCTTGTAAATACAGTAAAGTAATACAGAGAACAACTGACTGCTTTCTTTGAAAATATCATTTGTAATGACTCTGAAGAAAACTGGGATGATGCTGTAATTGTGCAGGCTTAAGGATATTAGAATTTGTTCACACAGTTTCAGAATATATTTCTTCTTGAAGTCTATGCTAGAGTGTTCGCACATACAGATGTGCTCTACAATATTCTTCAGACAAAAAGTCTAGACATAGCATACTACTTTCAATACTTGCAAGAGGTATCAAAGTTAAAAAAAATACTATATCCGAGTTCAGACGTAGTGGGTTTCCGTCCATATGGAGTAATATGGAAAATGAAAATTCTTCAGCCAATACAATGGAACCACCATTAAAGCGAAGAAAAGGAGATGATGAATTGAAATACAGGCAGCTGTACTACAGTATACTAAATCTATGCACATGGAAATTATTGACAGATTTTCTGATTATGGAAAGCTTCAGTTCACACATCTTCCAGATTCTAAAAATTTTTCTGCTTATAGAGAAAACTTCCCGAATGAGGCACTAAACAAATTATTTCAGTCCTATAACAGTCACTTTGATCAAATATGTTTGAAAAATTAATTAAGTGTAATATATTCAGCAGAAGTCTTTGATTTTTCGAACAAACCTATCCATGAAATATTATCTGCCATATATGAAAACCACCTGAACCAAGTTAATCCTGAAGTCCTTAAATTGGCAACATTAATTGTGACAATACCAGCTACGTCAGCATCGGTAGAAAGAACATTTTCTGCGTTGAAGAGAATAAAATCCTACTGTAGATCAACTCATACACAAGAATGTTTATCCGGCTTGACACTGATGTCCATTGAAAAGTCATTTCTACAGAAACTTTGCAAGTGGCCCAACTGTAATTTCAATGACGAAGTCATCAACGTATTTTCGTCCCAATCAAGACGTCTGGAATTCACATAAATATGTAAGGAATTTTATTATAGGGATTTTAAAATATATTTTGTGTAATAATTGGGTCAGTGGTAGCCCAAGCCCTTTAACCAGTATACGCCACTGCTTATTGCAATATGTTATCTTGCCAGAGACAGGTCTAGGAAGTTTCTTTTTGTATGGTAACAGGCTTCTAGGCCAGTATGTCTAAATGTAGAGGTCTAAAGTACATAATGTCTAATCAGCAATTACATTTAATGAAAAATAAGTCTACAACTTATCCATGGAAAAAGGTCTCATGCCAAAATGTTTAATTCTAAATTTAAAATGTCTAATCACAAATAATATCTACTGACGCATGGTTTAATGTCGAAATGTCTATACTCCGGATCAGCTTACTTCATACCCTACGGGTGAAACCTAACCATTTTCCCCCTATTACTACATATGCTAGTACAGCGTTTCTCAAACTTTTTTGAAGTGGGGACCACTTTTTAAAGACAGAACAGTTCCGCGGACACCTTACTCTTGTTCCCTTCGAAAGAAAATTTGTAATTTTCGTAGAATATTTTAATACCAGTATATTTATATTTTTAAATTGAATTAAGGTTCGGTACTTTGGTCCTCTGTTAAGAATTCGGGTGGTCCCTGGCTGGGTTACAGGCGCGGCGCCAGATGTGCAGGGAAAAGATGTCGAGAAACACCACGTATGTAGTGCTTTAAATCCCTCTTTTGTTGCTGAGAGTAGAGTGGAAAGTCAGTAGACGGTAAGGGTAATAAATTTCATAAAATGTCAGTACTGGGAGAATAAGTGAAATTCGATTGCCATGTGTCATTTTCAAACCCTGAGATTTTAAGCCACAGTGTGATATGCAATTCGTTCGAATTTTATTTTTTCTTCTGTCTTTTTTGAAGGACCAGAAGAGCAGACCTCGAGGACCACATGTGGTCCGCGGACCATAGTTTGAGAAACGCTGTGCTAGTGGATTATAGTGATTTTCTAGCTCTCAGATTGAATTTTCTTTTACCAACTTCGTTTCGAATTTCAGATACCGACAAATACTACAACTGGCAGTTATTTTCTAACTGTTATGTTGGCGTCGATAACTTCAGTTTGCAGTAAAGTAAACTAATGAAAATGCAAATACCTAGGCTTGAGAATTAATAATTAATTAGTAATAGCGATAAGAAATAGCTTATAGACCTACTTCGTACGAAATATGCATGTAAATATATCTGACATTTTAATAAAATTCTTTCGTGTTTAGATTTTTATTAAAATGTCCAAGAGAGAAAATAGCATGGTAGCGACTTCTCCAAGAAATAAAGTGCTTGAAAGTATTTTAAGTAAGCTGTACATTTTAAAGTGGTGTTCTGTTTTCGGAATTCGTACTAATCATTTCACTTGATCAAACTACATTTTTAGGTTAGGTCTCGTGAATCGTAAACTGTTTAGTTAAAGCAATGAATTTCATGTTGCCAGACAAAATAAATTTTAATATTAGATCATACTAATCCTAATTACCAACATAATATGCGAGAATTCCAAAAGAAAAGTATACTACAGTGTATTTCATAAATTATTGAATCACGTAGGAAACACCTCGCAACATAAAGATGAAATGTGGTAGGCTTAAATAAGTAAGGCTTGTAGTTATTTATTATTATTATTATTATTATTATTATTATTATTATTATTATTATTATTATTATTATTATTATTTCAGTACGTACCATTGTGATTTTTCCCTCTTTGGTAATAATTAGTATTAGTTGGCAACACTGAAGAGACAGCCAAATTAGACTTTTAGGAGCTACACTTACGTGATCCTCACTATAATTGGAAACAATATCTATTCAGTGTCTCAAATCGTCTAAAGGGAAAAGATCTGATGTCAAAATCTCTAATTTTGAATTGGGTCTAATCGCAAATAATGTCTATTGAAGTATGGTCTAATGCTGTAGTAACAATATCCATTAACTTCAAGGTATACAATAAGGTCAATTGGACAAAAGGGGATAAATAACATTGCTACTCCTAATTACTACCAATCTATCAGTGTTTACCTCTGATTGAGGTTCTGACTGATATGTACGTACATCTATTATCAGGCAGTACATCTCACTTGATGTATTGTTTGTACGCATCTGAAATTTGATTAGTGTAATATGTAGCTAATCGGTGATGTTTGCAATGAAGGAGGAAAGGAACTGGCCATCCTACCCCATTATCTCCTGGCCTAATTGTTCATGAGTAAAGATGAGGGATTTGTGCGGTTTGTCGTCAGGTTGAGTGTGCATAGTCGTTATACAGCTGTATGCCCAGTGCCTGTGTTGACTTCCGACGTGAACAAACCACGCGAAGAGTACAGTCTAAAAATGAGAAATGCAACACTCCGTTAATGTCTAGCAGATGACAATATACAAATATGAGGGGTATGTTGAAACATTAGTATAGTTAGAAGAAGAAACTTGCCTTTATGATTCCTCCATAGCTTCAGAGCCACCACCAGCCGAATTGCACTGCACTACTAACTTTCTTAAATTATCGAATGTCAAACGTCGTCGTCAATCATTCAAACAGTCTTTGAACTGCGAAAAGCTTCTTTCAACGTCACAGGACGTTAAGTATACTATTCTATCGTCTGATGAGTTTGCATTATTCAGCCTGTTACAAATTGTTAAATAGCTCTTATTTTTCTGTTATTTATTCTTTATTCGCTGTGTGCAAGATCCTGCAGGTCCTTTCTTGATTTTTTTCCTGACACCTCTTTTATTATTGCTATGCCCTTGGATATTTCCAAACCAGATAGTCTCTACGGAGAGTTGTCTGATTCGGAACGCGCTGCTTGGTATATTTTTCCAAAAATCCTCGAACGGAATATTTGCTTTAATCATCATCGCACATAAATCCTTAACAAATTCTGATCTTGCATTTCATAATGATTTTGATGTTGAGGAAATCACCACCTTTAAAGAGTGTGCAATATTGTCTATGTTTTCTGCTGTTACAATGTCTTCCTACGTAATACTTCCTACATAATATTGTAATTTCATACTCACATACTGTACATACAATTGTATTTGCTTGGATGCTGTAACAAAGTATTTAATTTCACATTCTTTGTTTGCTTAGTTTCCGTCATTGTAGGTAACTACTACTCACTACGTCTGTTCACCACTGCAGTTCATTGGACTATGAAGGTCTGTGTTCGTCTCGTGTTGTTATGTTAAGACGGCAAGTAGGCAAATGGATAGCGTGTAGTTGCATTTCTTTTGGTTACACTGGTTGTAGTCGTTCACCTGTCTGTCCACCTATGCTCCCTGTCGAGTCAACGTGTTTTTCGTGCTGCGCACAAACCCCTCATCTTTACTCATGAGTAGTGCCATGTTGGTATCAATTGTGAGGTTCAGATCTGTCTTCGGACAGTTGACTAAACAACTATCAGTGTTATTGCATATTCCCTAGTTGGAAATAATCTGCTTATTAAACGATACGTCTTGTAAGGCACAGAACTACCCATATTGTACGTTCGCTCGGAGAAAAACCAGGGGAAGGGGTGCAATAAGTGAGTAAGCTACCGAAGCAGTGGTTGTTGTTACAGAACTCGACATGCGACTAAGGAAGCAGCGTTGCAACATTTACTAGAGTACGTCACTTAAACGTCCGACTTACGATGTTTTCACTAATAAAATTTGTCATTTTTGTTAGCCTATTACACTGGTCAACAAAATTAAATATATTTTTTGTTAAAAAATAAATAATGTGTGATTCTTACTGTATTTTTCCTGCTGATTTCTGATCTGTTTTCACAATTTCTCTGTCACCCAAGGTTTTTGAGTAATTATATGAAAGTGCTTCAGACGCCTTGATGCCTTTTAACACACCCGAAGGTTTTGAGGAAAGAAAAAAATAGATGAGAATTCAAGAAGTTATTCAGAGAGATGACATGACACTCCATCACGTTATAGTTCTGAATCAGCCAGCTGACAAGTTCTCTGCAATTTTCTGACATGTTGTTCCTAAAAAGGAACAGTCTTTTGAATGATTCTTAGGTTCCCGGCATATCATTGGAACTGGAAAAGGCATATGACGGGATCCTTTTAGTCAACCAGTTAGGCTAATAGAATTACATGGAGCACAACAGATTTGAGGGAACTAGTTCCTGTTCTCATGTATTTTTCAATTAAAATAACACACGTAAACTCTTTTAACTAGTGTAGTAAAATACACTTGTGTGCTTTCAAAGTTAATTAACGACAAACGTAACAAAAATTGTTTGTGATTTATACAGTATTTCCAGGTATGTTTCACTTTCTAAGATAATTTTACCACACTTAAAATTAGCATAAAGAATACATGGGTTATAAAACTTGTTTCATGATTGTAAGTTCCAACTCAGCTGAGAATTAATACTAACTCTCGCAGTCTTGTGAGGAATAAAATTCATTTTTATGAATTCTGACTTAACATGCAACAGTGATCTAAAGTTATGGGCCAATAATTGTTAAAGCAATAAAATGAAATATGTGAAATATTTTATTTCGATTAGTATGTTAAGGACTGTATATAGTAATTAAAATAAGCTAATTTTTATAAAACTACAAAAAAATAGTGGGTGGTAGAAAAATTCTTGACTTCATTTTTGGAATCAGCAGATGACATTACACAAGAAACACCAGAAATAGTACATTTAACAAAATCATTGTTGACCAGTGTTATTATAATTAGTATTATTATTATTATTATTATTATTATTATTATTATTATTATTATTATTATTATTCTTTTGAGAAGATTAACTCCGTACGTAGATGAAATTATTGGGGATCGTCTGTGCGGTTTTCGGCATAATAGATCGACTATTGATCAGATTTTTTGTATTCGACAGATAATGGAGAAAAAATGGGAGTATAAGGGTACAGTACATCAGTTAGTCATAGATTTCAAAAAGGCATATGACTCGGTTAAGAGGGAAGTATTATATGATATTCTTATTGAATTTGGTATTCCCAAGAAACTAGTTCGATTAATTAAAATGTGTCTCAGTGAAACATACAGCAGAGTCCGTATAGGTCAGTTTCTATCTGATGCTTTTCCAATTCACTGCGGGCTAAAGCAGGGAGATGCACTATCACCTTTACTTTTTAACTTCGCTCTAGAATATGCCATTAGGAAAGTTCAGGATAACAGGCAGGGTTTGGAATTGAACGAGTTACATCAGCTTCTTGTCTATGCAGATGACGTGAATATGATATTCTTATTGAATTTGGTATTCCCAAGAAACTAGTTCGATTAATTAAAATGTGTCTCAGTGAAACATACAGCAGAGTCCGTATAGGTCAGTTTCTATCTGATGCTTTTCCAATTCACTGCGGGCTAAAGCAGGGAGATGCACTATCACCTTTACTTTTTAACTTCGCTCTAGAATATGCCATTAGGAAAGTTCAGGATAACAGGCAGGGTTTGGAATTGAACGAGTTACATCAGCTTCTTGTCTATGCAGATGACGTGAATATGATATTCTTATTGAATTTGGTATTCCCAAGAAACTAGTTCGATTAATTAAAATGTGTCTCAGTGAAACATACAGCAGAGTCCGTAAAGGTCAGTTTCTATCTGATGCTTTTCCAATTCACTGCGGGCTAAAGCAGGGAGATGCACTATCACCTTTACTTTTTAACTTCGCTCTAGAATATGCCATTAGGAAAGTTCAGGATAACAGGCAGGGTTTGGAATTGAACGGGTTACATCAGCTTCTTGTCTATGCAGATGACGTGAATATGTTAGGATAAAATACACAAACGATTAGGGAAAACACGGAAATTTTACTTGAAGCAAGTAAAGCGATCGGTTTGGAAGTAAATCCCGAAAAGACAAAGTATATGATTATGTCTCGTGACCAGAATATTGTACGAAATGGAAATATAAAAATTGGAGATTTATCCTTCGAAGAGGTGGAAAAATTCAAATATCTTGAAGCAACAGTAACAAATATAAATGACACTCGGGAGGAAATTAAACGCAGAATAAATATGGGAAATGCGTGTTATTATTCGGTTGAGAAGCTCTTATCATCCAGTCTGTTGTCCAAAAATCTGAAAGTTAGAATTTATAAAACAGTTATATTACCGGTTCTTCTGTATGGTTGTGAAACTTGGACTCTCACTCTGAGAGAGGAACATAGGTTAAGGGTGTTTGAGAATAAGGTGCTTAGGAAAATATTTGGGGCTAAGCGGGATGAAGTTACAGGAGAATGGAGAAAGTTACGCAACACAGAACTGCACGCATTGTATTCTTCACCTGACATAGGCCTAATTAGCAACTTAAAATCCAGACGTTTGAGATGGGCAGGGCATGTAGCACGTATGGGCGAATCCAGAAATGCATATAGAGTGTTAGTTGGGAGACCGGAGGGAAAAAGACCTTTAGGGAGGCCGAGACGTAGATGGGAGGTTAATATTAAAATGGATTTGAGGGAGGTGGGGTATGATGATGGAGACTGGATTAATCTTGCACAGGATAGGGACCGATGGCGGGCTTATGTGAGGGCGGCAATGAACCTTCGGGTTCCTTAAAAGCCATTTGTAAGTAAGTATTATTACTATTATTATTATTATTATTAAATTATTATTATTATTATTATTATTATTATTATTATTATTATTATTATTATTATTATTTGCACTGTTTATGTTGACTGTTGCTATTTGTTGGCGGTGGGCAATAACAGACAGATTGTTCACGTTCGACAAGCCGAATGTTAACCTAATGAATGGGACGATAATCCCTGAAGCACGTGTTTTAAAACCTTGTCAAATGGCTAGCAATATGAAAGTCTTTAACAAATATTTTCAATATTGGTCGATCTTTGACAAGTTTTCTTGGAAAGTACTAAATTGAAAGAAACATTTGATCGCATACTAGCAGCTTTAGTCAACGACGGGAATAGAACTCAAAGTCGCAGGAAGTCTGGAGGGCTTGATTGATAAATAAGAAAAACCTTTGCTGATTGAATCTATGCAGATGAATGCACAAACGTACACGCAAACAGTAAATTAAAACTCACTTTTTACGCAAATAGGACACTGAAAATTTGCATTAAAAACTCTAAACTGAATTTTTGCAGCATTACGATACATCCTCTGTACAGCTCCTACAGATAGGAAGAGTAAAACCTATTACCTAACACCACAGCATTGCAACGTGGCTGGTATGACACTGTTCCCATCCCCTTCTCTTTGAAGATGGGAACGACCAACCCCGCCCATCTGTGTTGTCGGGAAACGTTAATATTCCGTCCCCCTAAGCACGTTAACTCTACCCCCCTCCTCCCATAATGCCAATTACAGCAGCCAGTCCATGCAAATTGCCTCCGTGTACACTGCAAACATGTAATATCGCAGTTCCTGCAGCAAATTGACAATTTTCAGAAACTAACGCGCACGAGATGGAATTTCTGTCTTCGTCGCTAATGTACGACCAATCTTCATGCCCGAAAAATGTTACATTATGTCTCTTTTTATGAACACCAGTGGCGCCAACGTTTTAAAGACATTGGTGGGCTCAAACACTTCATCATAATTTCCCAAAAGTATCTCATAAATCCTCTCTTTAATTACATTATTTTTCGTAATATTGATGCGACTACGGATAGTATAGGCCTATAGAATATACTGTAGAATGCTAAAAATAACAAAATGGAGATCTAAGAACGATTTTGTAATGTATTTACTTAATTACTTACTGTTGTAAGGTTCATTGTCACCCTCACGTAAGCCCGCCATTGGTCCCTATCCTGAGCAAGATTAATTCAGTCTCTATCATCATATCCCACCTCCCCCGAATCCATTTTAATATTATCTTCCCATCGACGTCTTGGCTTCCCCAAAGGTCTTTTTCCTTCCGGCCTCCCAACTAACACTCTATATGTATTTCTGGATTCGCCCATACGTGCTACATGCCCTGCCCATCTCAAACGTCTGGATTTAATGTTCCTAATTATGTCAGGTGAAGAATACAATACGTGCAGTTCTGTGTTGTGTAACTTTCTCCATTCTCCTGTAACTTCATCCCTCTTAGCCCCAAATATTTTCCTAAGCACCTTATTCTCAAACACCCTTAACCTATGTTCCTCTCTCAAAGTGAGAGTCCAATTCTCACAACCATTAAGAACAACCGGTAATATAACTGTTTTATGAAATTCTAACTTTCAGATTTTTTGACAGCAGACTGTATGATAAAAGCTTCTCAACCGAATAATAACAGGCATTTCCCATATTTAATCTGTGTTTAATTTCTTCCCGAGTATCATTTATATTTGTTACTGTTGCTTCCAGGTATTTGAATTTTTCCACCTCTTCAAAGGATAAATCTCCAATTTTTATATTTCCATTTCGTACAATATTCTGGTCACGAGACATAATCATATACTTTGTCTTTTCGGCATTTACTTCCAAACCTATCTCTTTACTTGCTTCAAGTAAAATTCCCGTACTTTTCCTAATCATTTGTGGATTTTCTCCTAACATATTCACGTCATCCGCATAGACAAGAAGCTGATGTAACCCGTTCAATTCCAAACCCTCTCTGTTATCCTGGACTTTCCTAATGGCATATTCTAGAGCAAAGTTAAAAAGCAAAGGTGATAGTGCATCTCCTTGCTTTAGCCCGCAGTGAATCGGAAAAGCATCTGACAGAAACTGACCTATACGGACACTGCTGTACGTTTCACTGAGACACATTTTAAGTAATCGAACTAGTTTCTTGGGAATACCAAAACTATTAACTATATACAAAAAAAAAAAAAATCTCCGCAATATCTTGTGCGTAGCCGTTCTGCATAATTATCCATTTTTAGTAATTAAATAGAACGTTACAATTATATAAACATTTTAACTTGGGGACTTGAATTCTTTATAACTACGTATAAATTGATAATACGAAAGTGGACTCACTATTATGTAGCACGGAGTGACGCGAATGTGTTTCTCCCTCTAAATTCGTCACAAACATCTTGTAAATCTAACTTTTCAGAACTATCCTTATGTGGCACTACGAAAGATGAATAATGAAGAATAAAGATGCTTTTCAAACCAAGTGAAGATAGTGGGCATGAACTGTGACCAGAGTTCGAACCTGTAACCACAGCGACGGAGTCTCGGAGTTGCGCTTTAATCCAGCATCCTACGATGCTATTGATTACCTTAAAATAATTATACGCTATGTCACCGAGCAGGAAACTAGGTTAAAGGATACGAACCATGATGCTCTGCGTCACAAAGCCATAGAGACTCGCGGAACGTTTAGTTCGGTGGTTTACATTTTATTAAATTTTACACATCAGTATTTCTAACTCAAAAAATAAAGTTTCCCTTCTGGTTTCAAATTTCGGTTAATTTTGTCTCATTGACAAAATATTGGCAGAAATATGCTGCTAAACCTCATAATCTGTCATTCTACGAAAATTAAAGGGAACTAGGCTAATTTTCTTGAAAATGTCGCCTTTGCTTCATGTATCGATCTATGTAATCATCATCATCATCATCCTCACAGGTTGTAGTTCTTTGAAGAACTGTTACGATCTAACCAAAGTTTTCTTTTCATCGTTTTTGGGGACGTCTCAACGACCTTTATCCTGTTGGATTATAACTCAGGATTGCTTTTGGTATTCTATTGTTTGACAGTCGATTTACATTCATTCATTTAGTGTTTCCCCAACGGCAGGTCATTTACTGCAAACCCAGCTTTCTCCAATCTTTCCTATTTTCTGCCTTCCTCTTCGTTTCCTCATATGATCCATATATCTTAATGTCGTCTATGATCTGATATCTTCTTCTACCCCGAACTCTTCTTCCGTTCACCTTTCCTTTCACTGCATCCTTCAGTACGCAGCTTCTTCTCAACCAGTGACCCAATCAATTACTTTTCCTCTTCCTGATCAGTTTCAGCATCATTCTTTTTTCACCCACTCTTCGATTTACATGTTGGTGTCAATTGCTCTGATATTGATGTATGTGATCCAGAACAGGTATCATTTGGAGCTCGTTCAAAACAACTTCATTTCTTTTCCTGTCCCATTTCGTATAACCTGCTGTACGGCACATGGATTTTTATTTCACTGGCAGTAATGCGATTTCCATCACGTCTCCTAAGAGTCCAAGCCTCACTGCCATAACATAGAACAGATCTCGCCAAGGTTTTATGGAGGCGGAGGCGTGTATGGCTTTGGATTAATGATGGTTTCATAATGCTGTTGATGATGCCCATAGAGTTATTAAATTTAATAATTTTATCTCGTATATCTGATTCTACCATAAATTATATTGTATGACAAAGATAACTGAATTCATTTAATCTTTATAATATTTGATTACTGATACAAATTTTGCTTGGTATTGGTCCTTTTTCGTAAAAAGCCATACCTTTAGATTTGACTGTAGAAATTTCCATTGCATATGTATCTGCTATTGATTTCAAATTATGTATGATCGTTGTGGGTCATCTTCTGTAGAGGCTAAAAGCACTAAGTCATCTGTAAAGATTAATGTATCTAAATGTAGATGTCGATTTACAGTTATATACCCATGTCGTGTCAATTGAAATTATTTGATTATAGCATACATACAGATATTAAATAAAGGTTGAGAAAGTCCACAACCTTGTCTAACTCCTGAATTTATTTCCCTCCAAGGTGATAAAGTGTCTCAAGTTTTTACTGCAACTGAAGTTTCTTTGTATAAGTGAAATATGTTTTGGATAATTTGAAGTGGTATATTATAATTTAATAGTGTGTTTAACAAGATATGACTATTAACTTTATCAAATACTTTTTTGAAGTCTATGAAGGCGATGTGTTTTTTCTATAGTAATGTCACAAGAGGTCTGAGATTGGATTTATTTGGGAAATCTCAGACTTCAAGTGACATTTATTAGGACTATATCGTTAATAAAATAAAAATATAAATAATATATCCCTAAAATCCGCTCACAAAATGCTAGTAATTGTATATTTATGAATACTTAACCTATTCAGACATTGTGAAGTCGAAATAGATGAATAACGATACTGCAATAAAGAAATTGAATGTTACTCAGTAATGCCAATTGAGAAAAGCGAAATACAGATTTTAAAATGTTAATTACATATATTTTTTATGTTATTGGGTTATTTTACGACGCTGTATCAACATCTAGGTTATTTAGCGTCTGAATGATATGAAGGTGATAATGCCGGTGAAATGAGTCCGGGGTCCAGCATCGAAAGTTACCCAGCATTTGCTCGTATTGGGTTGAGGGAAAACCCCGGAAAAAACCTCAACCAGGTAACTTGCCCCAACCGGGATTCGAACCCGGGCCACCTGGTTTCGCAGCCAGACGCGCTGACCGTTACTCCACAGGTGTGGACTAATTACATATAGCCTACTGCGCTTTTCTATTTGTATTATAATAGAAATACGTTTTCATTATCTGCTAAAATCATAATTTGATTGAACATTTTATAGTATAGTTACAAATAACCTGATTAATACATTAATTAAGCGAACAATTGTTATGAAGGAGTGTCATTTTCTTTATATAGGCTACAATGGACATGGAATTAGAAGATCTAGATGTAGATGTGAAAGTAGAATTTCGCACTTTGTTTAGTACAGTAGATTCATGCTCATCGATTTACGTAGAAACAGTTGGCGACACTGACTAAACAAAAGAACGGCCATGCAATAAATTGATAGTGATAAATCGAGCTGCAGAAATTATCGCGATATATGAGTGTGTTTGGTTGGAATTAAAAATTACATTACACTTCATTGGCCGAAAATGGAATGACGTCATATAAACGAAATAGTCATATTACACTGGAAAGTTTTCTACACTGGAAAGTTTTCTTACATTGGAAAGTTTTCTTTTCTCAATCGTACTATCAGGGACTGGAATGCTTTACCTGTAGACTTACTAAAGGCTTTACCAACAACCAAAAATGTATTTAAAAATAGGCTTAAGGATTTTACTAATAGATGGTAATTATACACAGTATTTAAAGGGTGTAAATGATATTTTGTTATTGAAGTGTTGCATCAGTGAAGAATTATGTTGTGTCAGTGAAGTGTGTTGTGTAAGTGAAACGTGTTCCTGTCAGTGAAGCTTTATAGTTTATAGTGGCAGTGCAAAATATTTGAACAGTGAAATGTTTTTGAAGTGTTAGTGAAATCAGGATAGAATCAGTGAAATGTGTCGTAGTTCCAGTGCAGTGAGTGAGTTGACAGCGAAATGAGTGTAATGTTGAAAGGTACTTGTGCAGATATGAACATATCATACTCGTGAGTTTTAGTTCGAACTTAGGTTTAAGATACAAATTAGATTTATTTTAAATGTTATTTTAAGTGATCGTGCTTCATTTAATTTAGGATATTCCCTGTTGTTGTTGTTGTTGTTGTTGTTGTTGTTGTTATTATTATTATTACTATTATTATTATTATTATAAATTATTGTTAGTATTAATTATTAGTATTATTATTAACTGTATTTTTAATTAATAAGTTTATTATTGTCATTATTGAGTGTAATTAGTTACCACTGCCACCGGGTATATACCCATTGCAGTGTGAATAAATACATACATACATACAACTCTGTGTTTTTCTATTAACATTTTCAAAGTAAAATACCCATCGCAACATGATCTTCCTTTTCGAAAATAGTTTTATTCTTCTCTTCATACTATCAGACGGTTTTCATTTCTTATTGAACCTTGGAAGACTTCTGCCTTATCACCAAAATGGCCTTTAGGCCGTAAATAATTCTCTAACTGTAAGGCAAATGCTATGTAGCATAGCCTTGTAATTCTGCGTGTAAAGTGAAACTGGAAGGCCTGTTGGAAACCCGTTTCACTCGATACTCCCGCATGCAAGCAGGTGGACAGCATTCCCACACCCCGAGGAGACCCGCTCTGCATTGTTTCGAGGTCACACGAGAAGGGTGGCAGACAACGTGAGCCACCCACATTCAAATTAGAGGCTCGGGTCCCTGCCCCGGCCTGCGGCAGTGAGAGATCTCACGAACATCCATTCCATTCCACTCTGCTCCATTTTGCATCTGGGCCAGTAAAGTGAGGGGCGAGCTGTGCAGGTCACTGCGATCTAGGGGTTAGTTTTATTCATGAAGTAGGACGCGGCTCATATGAGAAGCTCATGGGACTGTGAATTTTGAAACTAGTGCTCAGAATTGATATCTTTGGTAATAACATTGAATAGTTGAAGTCGGGAGAGCCTGAGCGCTTTACAGTGGAAAGGAAAGAGACAGACGAAAGAGGTGGTATATGCCGCTTGGACGAGCTATAATCAGGGATGCCCATGGCCAGCACTGATTCAATAGATAGAGGGAAGAGAACTTACTAAAACTGTATCCATGTTAATTTTTAGATTTGTCTGAGAAGAGCATTATAAGAATGTAAGTTTTAATTTTAATGCTCATTTTTCACAAGTTTGATTTTTTTATTCAAAACAAATATTTTCTCAACTAATCTAATATACCGTAAATACGTCCTATTACTGAAGATAGTGTATTGAATGTATGTATTTATTTACACTGCAAGTGGGCAAGCACCTGGTGGCAGTGGTGTATACAATATAAACAATACACAATAAAATGATAAGCAATACACAATAAAATTTACAATACACAATACAATTTTACAATACATATACAATTTTATACGCAATACAATAAGAATACACAGTACAATTTAACACAATAATAATAAAACATAAATAAAATACCTAATTTTACAATACAACCTACATAATTATGTATAGGCCCTACATAAGTTTCAATAGTCTTTCACTTTACTCTCATCTCATTCCCTGTAGTGGCACTATGATGCATTTCACTGACACTCTGTAACACATTTCACTGACACTATAGAACACATTTCATTGACGCTATAAATTATCACTGATCGGAACTGTTCACTGCACTGTAAAACCATAACTTCACTGACTCACCTCGCTTCACTGATGCAACAGAAATGTTGAAAATATTCGCATGGAAATTGTTTGTAAGGAAATGAATTAACAAAGCAACTACTGTTACATCATAAGCAAAAGATACGTGCCCATGTGTTGTAAAATTGTCAGCTCTATAGCTTCAGCACATTTCGAGAAAATAATTTAATATTCTGATAACAGGAAGTTGCTCATCAATATCACCTTAAAAGCATAATGCGATAAGAGTTTTGTTATGGAATATTAGTTACACTTAAAACATATACAGCACCTAGGTAACTTTGCTTTGTACTGTAATATTGTTTTAATTGGTTTATTGATTACTTTTATAAGGCTAAAGGTACCATCAATATCAATTCTAACTTTCATGTCATACTCAATCTCCTTTTTTTTTTTTTTTTTTTTTTTTTGTGGGATATCACTTTCTTTATGAATGATGTAGCCTATTTCATCCATTTAGTACAGTATAGTTGTACTACTATGGAATTTAAGTGAATATTCCTTCTTAACTCTTTATTATGTTATTAAAGTTTAAAACAACTGCAATATTAAGAAATTGGTATTAGTACGTTTGTTTTACAGATAATATAGATAATATCAAACAGAAAGAAGCCATATAAAAATAACGACATAAAATTTCACGTTCCGTTTGAACTTCGTGCACCACTGTTTTCTTAATCCAACAGGTTGCTCATTCATATACACAACCCTTCCTTTTCCATACTTAGCGCTTGATGCCCGCGCACGACGTCAAGGTCAGAAAAATGCGCTTGCTTTGACATCACTGGGCTAAGCCAAAAAAAAGTGACAGTGAATCCCTAAAACGTTTGTGTAAAATGTTTATTCCGAACCGTAGAGCAGCGGAGAGAGACTTTTTCTTAAGAAATGTACTGTATTGCCAGCTCTCCAGTGCAAAACAGTTGCGCAGAGACGGATTACAAATTACAGATATCTATCGTGCATGAATACAGAGTGGGTTAAAAGTCACTTTCCCCAAACACTTCCTTACATTTAATTACATTCAATTTACATTTGAGTACATATTCCAAGTGCTGGATTTAGGCTTCGACAACCTAAGCAGTTGTCTAGAACGGCAATTTCCAGGGTGGCGGCATTTTCTCTCTCTTTTTCTTTGTTTCACTTTCATTTTACAGTGAAATTTGTTTTTAAAACACTTGTTGGTAAATCTTTTCTGTAGTTTGTTCTTGAACATTTTGTGGAAGTCGGATATTGTTTTGTTATCGCATTGTCGCGGTCGTGGTGAGAGTAAAAGGAAAGTGTGCAGCTGCACAGTTATATTGTAATGCCGGTATCACATTATTATACAGAGTGATTTATATAGAACTGACACATTTCTTTCTTTTTTTATTTCAAAACGAATGATGCTAGCCACAATTTGTTATATCTCAAATGTAGAGTATCTTTTGGAGATTACTAACCTCTATTGCAAATGTTGAAGATTCTTTATTTATTCGACTGGAAATTCACTTAATGACCCGTTTTTAACGTCAAATTAAACAGGAGTTTTGATTCCCTGTCGTGAGATGCACAGATGTTTATTTTTTATTCTGTATATTTGTCATATTCTTTTAGAGATCCAGTTGTTTCCAATTTGTTTACCAGTTCCAGTATTGTGTTTCTTTAGGGGGGATTACGAACACCAAATTCTCTCTGGTATGCCCTTTGAGTAGCTGTAATTGAATTCCTAATCCAGTATTGCTTCACAAGGTAGAGCTTTTAATTTAATGTGTACTGCATTTTCAGTGACTAAAACAAAATGTCGAAAACATCTGCCAACAATAAGGAATAAAGAATAAACATCTGAGCATCTCGTGACAGGGAATCAAAACTCCCGCTTAATTTGACGTTAAAAACAGGTCATTAAGTGAATTTGCAGCCGAATAAATAAAGCATTTTCAACATTTGCTATAAAGGTTAGTAATCTCCCAAAGATACGCTACATTTGAGGCATAACAAACTGTGGCTAGCATCATTCGTTTTGAAATAAAGAAAGAAAGAAATGTGTCAGTTCTATATAAATCATTCTGTACTATGAAACTGCTTAAATTTAACTACTTGTATAAACAAGAATGCATTGTTGAAAATGAAATTGGATGTGTATGTATTATACAAAATGAATCAAAAGTCTGGAACCATATAAACCATATAAATATCTTCCATATGCTTGATTTTCGATTGGTATAGGAGTAAGACCAAATTCTCTACCAGTGACACATTCGATTCTACCCTCAACTAGCTCAAAAGCCGCCATTTTGGATGCAACTTTGAAATTTTAAATGGAAAGGGGGTCATGTAGGTACTGAAAATCATGTGAAATTTTCTGAAGAAAAAAAATAGTGGTGCAGTCTGTTTTGAGATATCTCTAATCGTTTTCAAGTTATTTAACGATAACTGTCATAATGACACAAACATTATTACTGCATCTACAGATATTTTGCAACATGGTACAGTACTAAGGAGGCTTTGGAAAAGGTATATTTATGCAATTCTGGTAATTAACTTTTCCTGCATGTACAGTAGTGGCAAAAAAAAAACCGGATCGACCCTTGTAGCTGATTTCAGAGTCACAGATTCAAATTTTGCTAGTCACAAAACACATCCATCTTGTATAATTAATTGTAACAATGAAATTTGTTGCATTTCTTCGATTCATACCGTCTTTTGTTTCATTCACTGCCTCAAACTTACAGACGAAAAAACTTTGAGAGTTTTATTTTCATCTGGCATCAATATTACATTTCTACCTCTATTCGGCAAAGATAACTGCGTATTATTACATTAAACATACCTCTGGCTTCACTATCCATATTGAAATTACCACAGTTTGACACAATAGACAGCACAGAATTCTTTTGTATCAGCTACAAGGATCGTTCCGGTTTTTTTTTTTGCCACTACTGTACATTAGGGACAACTATTCATTGTCGTCGCAGCAATTTCATGTCTTGAACAATAATTAACTAATAAAATTATTGGTTTTATATCTCACATAATTTTTATGTCTTGAAAATTATCCTTATTTTTATCAGACAGAAATTTTGAAATTATGTAATAAATCGAGCAAAACAAGAAAATATGATCATTTAAATATGCAAAATAAAAATATATATGCATTTAAGGGGAGGCAGAGGTGAAATTTTCGAACAAAACTGAAGAAAAGATGAAAATTTGGGTTTTTCCATTTTTATTATCTTTATTTTGATATTCCGATGTTAGTTTTTGAGTTTGTGCCCTTAAAAGTATGAAATTAAAACCAAGATAACTGTATTACTATATTATTCCCATAATAAACTAATACTTATCATTATTTATATACCTTCTCTGAACATATAAATAAAAAGAAATATTGAAAATTTCTTACAATATGGTGCATGGAGCATTTTATATCAAACGATATAAAGTTTTATAAAATTAGTAATATTTACAGAACTATTGTACTTAGAAAATTGAAAGTTGGTATGTCCATTACTAATACGACATACTTAGTACCCATGATCAATTTCAAACAAATCGGATAAATTTTGTGGATTTTGAAATATTCACCTCTGCCTCCCTTAAATGGGAAAAGCCTCGAATTATGCATTTATGCAAAATAAAGTTGGCTTCATTCGAACGTAAAAATCACGATCGGCAAAGATCCACTTTTACTTTTTTTTAGTATGTCAAATCAATGAAAACATGCAATTGCGTGAAGTATCGCGATCTAGTTATGACACGATGAATTTAATTTACTTCGTGAATAATCTACAGTTTTACTTTCAACGTCTCCTTGTAGTCCGCACACTTTTTGTCTACCATGAATCTCACAGAGTGTTCCAGTATTCGAACCCGGTTGACTTTGGCGAAATGCTAGTCTGAATGAACTGTCCTCTGCCCCATCTGCTGAATGAAGAGTGGGCAGCTGAGCGTCAGGGCATGTCGTAACTCTCCTGGAGAACAAACAGAATATTTCACGTCTGGACGGTTTGTGCAGCTATTATGCAGATGAGGTGTTTGCCTCCCCAGTTAACGTGCTATTCAGTTTGATCGAGGTTAACCCAGGCGGTTACGGTGTCAAGGAGCGAGAGCATGCATGCTAATGGGGACGGCGGCGTCCAGCAGCTCGGACCTCGTGTTTGTTTACATCTCAACCATTTGCTTTTACTGGAGTCCAAGCGTAGGCTAAATCTGATTTTGAGTAATGCTCTAGGTTTCACAAGTATTTTTAACAAGAGAGGAGGTCACGAACGGAAAACGCGATGTTTAATTAAGGTAATGCCACAGTATATGGCATGAAGAATAGATTCCAAAATATCTAAAAGGCCTATTTGAAGACTCTTGGCCATTTTATTGCTTTTTAAAATGGCGGGGTCCACAGGTTTTTTTAGAATATGCGTCAAATGCAGTGGACAATCGAGTGATTAACCTCACAAACTTTTTCTGTAACTTATTTGTTCAGTGACTACTACTAGCATCACCATCACTGGCGGCATAGAAACATGAACATAAAACATGATTTTATTTGCAGATGACCAGTGCATTATACCAGAAACAGAAAATGAGTTACAATTAGCCGCATTCAATTACACAATTCGTCCAAAGAATATAATCTAAAAATTTCAGTGAGCAAGGCTGAAGTAATAGCATTTCAAGGAAAACAACCAGTAAGGTCTAAAATCATAATAGACAACCAAATAATTCAACAAGTTAAGAACTTTAAATACTTGGGATGTGACGTATCATGCATATGATGAAGATCTACAAAACAAACTATATAAATTTCAACATATATATGGAACCATTCAACGAGCATTAAAAAAAAACAAAACCAGGAGAGTTACAAACTTAAGTTCTACAAAGTGATGGCTGTTCCGGTGTTGATATAGGTGTGAGAATTGGGCCTTGAATAGAAGTGGAAAACGAAAAATAGAAACAGCCGAAATGAAAATTTTAAGAACAACAGTCGGATTTACACTGAGAGATGAAAAACGTAATGAAGCAATTAGAGAAGAACTCGAAATATTTCAAGATTATAACAATTTTATAATGTAATCATTAAGTAGGTATTGATTCTATAACTTGGTGTACATAATATTTTTAAGAAACTTTCAAATTTTTTATTTGAACGTAATAAAAACTCAATGTTAGAAACACGACATACACAAACACGACAGTAAAATTCTTGCCAAACTGCAACATATCTCTGTTTATGGATAAATCGCAGTAATTGTTCGATATTTTACTTCTTCAATGTCTTGGGGTAGTGGTGGCACATCCCCCAAAGAAAAAACGTCACATGGTGTCAAGCCAGGTGATCTAGGAGGCCAAGAGCGATAGACCAGATCATTAGCGGTAGCACGTTCAGTCTAACGATGTGGTAGATGGACAATTTGTAAATGTCTACGAAACAATCTTTTTACCACTGTTACTGAATTTGTTTGTTTCCGAAACAGCGGTGGTTTGGGGACATACTTTCTACGTAGTATCGTTTGTCACTATTTTGTTTAAGTAACAATATTTTGAACAAAAACATTTTAGGGTCAATTTCAAGTAAATTGCCTTTTTATTATTCCAAATAACTCCCATTATCCATTTATGTTCATAATTTTTATTGAAGTCATTGCTAAGTACTGAATATGAAAAAAATCTGTTCAATAGTTTGGGAGAAACCGTTGTACTGGCAGAAAGACGTGTCAAAAACTACTTTTTTCTGTAATAAAGATGCTGACAACCATTTATGTGAAAATTTATAAATCGACTTTTTGCAACACAATATTTTTCTTTACTCTTGAAATAACGACAAAAAGAAAAATATTTTATGAAACATTAAGGGAAAACAAAATGTTCTAAGATAAACTTGTTTTCAAGTCTAACTACAGCGTGCTACCCTCTTATAGTAGTAGCTACAAGCCAAACTTTAACAACTTTTGTTTTTGTTAAAAGAAGTCATTGATGCACAGTAACATCACTATGTTTTCCGTGTATAGAAATTACAGGCAGTCTAGCCACAACATCTGTTTCCCTTATACAGTGTCTCAGGCGCGTAAGAGACTAGACTTCGTCACGCCTGCATTGCAAAACTCTGAACATTACTGTCTTGATGTATTATGCACATGTTAAGGCGTGATATGGAGTAGGCAAAATTGCATACTGCTTTATCCATTACCCGGTATACTTCTCAGAAAAAAAAAGTCTGATGTAGTGATCGGGAAAGAAAGAAAATAGCGAAACAGATTTTAAAGATTTCACTGAATTTTCGTTAAATTTTACACAGCTGACAAAAAGATCTACTTCCACATCTACATCTTGATCTTCTAATTCCATGCCCATTGTATCTAAAGAAAATGACATTCCTTCATTCAGATTTGTTCATTTAATTAATGTATCAATCACATTATTTGCAATTAGACTGTACTATAAAATGTTTAAATTAAATTATGATTTCAGGATATAATGAAGAAGTATTTCTGTTATAATAACAAGAGAAAGGCGCAGTACATGAATTAACATTGTTTAACCTGTATTTCGCTTTTCTCAATTGGCAACATCTAATTATTTCTTTGTTGCAACAATCGATATTAATCTATTTCAACTTCACATTGTCTGAATACGTAAGTATTCATAAATACACAATTGAAGAGTCCACTGCAAGAATGATGGATGTCATTTGGAACACATTTTGTAGGAGAAGCAATTGAAGGTTTGAAATGCTTAGCGCTCAGAGCTTAACTGTGATTTTGCGATCATTACTGGACAATGACTATCTGTGTTAATGCCATATAACTCTCTATCTACATTCTATATGAAGGGTACACGGGAAAAACGATCAAGGTCCACCAAAAATCGAAATTGAGTTAATAATGCTATCTTATAGTGGAAAGGAAGTACTATCATGTGGTCTAGCTAGTAATAAGAAATAATCGTTCTTGACATTTCACTACGTCAATTTCTATTAAATGCACACATAACAAAGTATTAAGTGCTTAAACTTTAAAATTCGTTTTTCTCGAAACTTTCTAAAATGGACCTTGATCGTTATTCCCGTGTACCCTTCATATGTCTTAAGCTATGCATTGACAGTCTTGGTTCATTTTCGACAAGAAAGTGACATCCATCATTCTTGCAGTGGACTCTTCAATTATTAACATTTTGTGAGCGAATTTTAGGGATATATTATTTACATTTTTATTTTATTCACGAAATAGTCCTAATAAATGTCATTCGAGGTCTGAGATTGCTATACTTAGGTAAATTTACCTTATCACATCACTAATAAATTTATTGTAACCTTTAACATGTGTTTTTCTGGAGTTAGATGCATCCCTAATAACTAGAGTCCGAATGTTTAGCATTTATAACAGTTAAAATAGGCAGGCAAAAAAGACAATAAAAACGTAAAAAAGCACAATCAATTTTGAAAAAGCATAATATATTTTAGCAATAAATGTAAATTATATCAACATAACTCACATATTTACTTCGTAGGTGACACATATTGACTTATGAAATACTTTTTTTCGTGATTAACTGTCTTTTCAGAAACCTTACATAACAAAACTGTTCCATCTGTTGAAAACACATAGGTACCAAATTCACTAACTTAAACATGATGTTTATTTTTCAGTGGTTTACTGAACTTAGACATTCTATAGTCCCGTCGCTCTAATTTCCGGCAGCCAATCGCGTTGCAGGTCGGCTACATTTAAACGTGTACGTCTTGTGATTCGCTGATTCATTTCTTAAGGCTCGATAAATACTTAATATAATCGCCCGCCATTTTACCTCTTTTTTGGCGTTCGCAGAAAGCACACGAAGACGTTATTTGCCGCTCAAATATTTGCTGAATTACACTGCGTTTGATTTATTATCATAGGAGCTACGACATGATAATGTTTAACGGTGTGGCAAATAGATTCCTCGTATGGTAGCTCGGCAATGTGAGAACAAAAATGGCGAACGATACTACCTACCTAGACTTTATAGAGCCTTTACTTTCTAAGACGTAAGCAAAGGGGCGGAGTCACGCCGGAAATAACAGCGTCGGGACTATAGCTAACTGATCTTATACCTTCTGTCACTCGACAATAACTGACTTTCCTCACTCAAATTTCTTTCTCCTACAATAATAAACACGTGTAACACAAAATTGTAACAGTAAGATTTGAAAATATGAAAGCAAACAATTGGAAATGCTACGTGACAACTTCTATGAGAACGGGCCTAGTATTTAAAATTATAAAGCTGATTGTTGGTATCGTGAAGATGTGGCATTATATTTTGTATTATCGCCGCGCTCTCATGGGAGCTTATTCCGAATCTCACCGGTGAGCAATCCGATGGCATCACGGTGTTCCGAATTCCACCGATGACGTCATTGATGCTCCACCGGTGTCGCACCGGTGCCATCAACTTGCAGAGGTGGTGGCAGTCTCCATCAGCCGCCATCAGTGAATCTGATTGGTTCTTGTATAGGGCGGGAATTAGCAGACGAATGACATCGTGCACTGTTGTGTCATGGCGGTGTGTTCTGCTTTAGTTCTGCTGTATTGTTTGTAATGAGGACAACGTAAAAACAATATGTTAATGGCTTATGAGCGAACATGTCAACGGACCAGTTATTACTACTGGTTCAAGAAATAAGTTGTTCATGATCTCTTTTCTTTGAACGAGATAGCAGTACGAAAATTTCGCAAAATTTTGCTAGCGTAGCACAGATAACCACTTACACAGTCGCCATGACAGCATCGATTCTTCCAGCAGTTTTGTTCCTTATTTTCGTTGCAACGTGACGTCATTGATCCCACCGGACCGGTGAGATTCGGAATACGCTAATGGTTAACATTCGGCAGGTCTTTGAGCGGCCTCGTGCATAACATTCGGCAGTTCTTTGAAATTTAATTGTATTATTGTTTTCAATTTCTTGTGTCGCCGCTCCAGTCACTCGCCTCAATTTCAATATTGCAACCAATAAGCTGCTTCCATTATTAAATGACCCCTACTTGTCTAATCCACGTGGACTAAAACCGAGGTTGCAATGTCTTGTGCTGAGGACGAACATTAAGGTATGGGATTATTATTATTATTATTATTGAAGGTTATTAATCAGGGAACGGATTTATATGGACTAAAAATATATGAAATATGTAAATATATATGTAGTTATTTTTACCAAAATATGGAATTAAATATGGATTTTTACCAAAATATGGAATTAAATATGGACTTAAAATTATAAAAAAATGACTATGTACGTTAAATATTGGTACATTTTAATCAAACTAAACAAAAAATATAATGGACGTACCTTATCTTCCAATGTAGTTTCAACAAAACACAATTTTTATTGTCTGTTACCATAACAATAGGTTACAAACATTTCTTTCAAGTGCTGAAAAGTGAATCTTCTTCTATTGTCTCTGAGGATAGATTTATACTGACTAAAAGAGCGTTCGACGTCACAAGAAGTAACTGGTACATAATTCAATTTCACAATGTCTGCTGGGGATAAGTCCAAGTTAATCTTCACTGTTGATTCACCACTCATCACAGCAACAACCTTTTGTAGTTCTTCATATCCAGGGTTTTTTGAAAGTACAGTGTCCACCTTAGCTCTTACTGCATCTGCAACTTTACCTCTACCACGATTCAGTTGTTCCACAGTACTATTTATAATTTCAAAACTTTCAGATAGTGAAAGGTGCCTATTTTGGAGACTTTTGAGCGTTTTTATGATGCATGAAAATGTATGCTGAATGTGAGCTAAGTCATTCTTCACACTTATGTCACAGGTAACTGTTTTCGCAGTATCAATTGAGACTGCATCTTCAGAGTCCAATGCAAGGAGAACATTGTTAATAGAGTCTATATGTTCGGCATAATATTCAACTGCTTCTAGCCATGTACCCCATCTAGTTAAAATTGGCTTTGGTGGCAATGGAATTTCAGGGTACATTTCTTTCAACACGTTAACTCTACTGGGAGCTTTGAGAAATACTTTTTTCACTGATGAAATCAACAAATCTACTTTAGGGAAATTGTCTCTGACCACTTCTGCCACACGATGAAATGCATGCGCCACACAAGTAAAATGAGTCAATTTAGGATATACAACAGATAATGCTTGTCCAGCTTTGACCATATAAGGGGCAGCATCGCTAATAAAGAATAACACATTATCGTACATAATACCCTTTGGCCACAGGATACCCATAGCTTCGTTGAACAGTTTAACTATAGTTTTGTTATTGCACTTTTCTAGAACATCACAATGTAAAAGAATTCGTTCAGAATATTGTTCACTTAACAAACCGATAACTACATTACCAACAAGTCTACCTTCTTTGTCGGGAGTCTCATCAATGGAAACCCAAATTGAACTATCTTTAATTTCATCTCTTATCTTCTGTATTGTCTCATCGTAGATGGATGGAGCATACGTCTTCCTAAGTGTTGACTCATCCGGGATTGTATGTTGAGTATATTTTTCAAGGAATTCCCTGAAGACCTTATTCTTTAGTTTGTAGAGAGGAATATCAGCAGAGATGAGAGAACGGCACAGGTCGATGTTAAACTCAGATCTTACATTCGATGTTGTTGGTTGTGTTAAAAACAATTGTCTCTGCTTGGAATTTAGTTGTTTGTTGGCCTGATGTTTACTAGTTGTAATGTGTTGTTGCACCAGGAACTTTTGTGTAGATGATACTGCACACTGACACAAATTACAAAATAATATTTTATTGTCAGTTGATAAACCATCTTCTTTAAATTCTGAAATGTAACTTGTTAGTTTTGATTTTAAATTGACTGAATGACGTACTTTTGGCATATTTACCGTCTTTATAGTATGATTTACAAAACTGAACCTATGTGTACTCTGACTGGCATTTAACTGTTGAGCTGCACAACTGAAGTCTGTTAAAAATTTTAAATTAAATTAATACAGTTTTGTAACTTACTTTCCCATTGTTGATAGGACTGCTAATTTTCAAATAACTCTGATGTTAAAGGGATTACTGAACATGTGTTTAAATCTCTATTGTTGAAATGTATTTTTAAAAGTTAATGGAATTTTGTTTTGTTTTATTGTTAAACCTAATATAATATGGACTGTTTTATATGAAATATGGAAAATATATGGAAATTAACGAAAATATGTACTAAACTCTAAAATATGGAAAAATATGGAAAATAAAAGTAGGATTTTTCAACCCTACACATTGTGAAACATAAAGATAATGCAAAATATAAATTATATTAGCTTTATAAGTAAATATGTATTTACATATAAATCCTTTCCCTGGTTATTATTAAGAGTTAGGAATGTCAAAGTACTCGTATATGAAATAATAATAATTATAATTATAATAATAATAGCCATTTAACAATATAACAAACTAGTGCTTATTCTTATCGAGGAAGTAGACGTGACAACGTGACGCTTAGAGTGAAACCTACAGAGCAACAATCGGTCGGCAAAATTATGTTTTAAAAACACACCGCACGTTATTGTATGATGCCGACATGAGCGGCGTTAATACCGGTGAATTGTCGATCATTATTCATATTACACCAATAGTATTAAAGCATGATTTTATTAGCAGATTAAGCACCGAAATAAATTAATTTTATTTACTATTGTTAGTAAAGTGAGTCATTGTTTCATATATTTAAATTTCGTACACATTACATTACAATTAATTAGAAAATTGCAAGTAAAAAGGAATATTGCTTTAAAATGAACAAAAAAAAAGACATTTATTATTGAATTAGTATTAAAAAGGAAAAATAGGCAAAATAAAAATTAATAATAAAACAATAAAAACAATAAAAAATAAATAATACATTAAAAGCTAAATTAGTACAAAAATCTATAGGAATAAAAATATATAATACACAAGCATTACCCTCCCTTTTATACGGAAGCGAGATTTGGACATTAAAGAAAAAAAGACATGAACAGAATCAAAGCAACGGAAATGAAATTTTTCAGGACAGCAGGATATACTCTTTTAGACAGAAAAAGGAATGAAGAAATTTTAGAACAATTAGAAGTAGAGTCAGTAGAAGAAAAAATTAACAGATTGAAATTAAATTGGCTAGATCATATAAGAAGAATGGAAAATTCAAGAATCCCAAAAATTATGATGCAGTATAAACCTAGAGGACATCGTCGACCAGGAAAACCTTTTAGAAGACTGCTAGATGGGGCCGAAACAGGTCTACAGAGGCCTAATTCGTGAAGGATGATGATGATGATGATAATGATGATGATGATGATGAAAAATTGGCCCTATCACTTTGATTTATCCCAAATCACATTAATATCTGTGAAAATAACGATTTACTTCCACGCAGTAAAAAAGGCATTTTGCCAAACATCAGGGCTCTACAAAACAGAATCTCGTATAAGTTATGGTTGTTGAGCTTCGGCATGGATTTTAAATATAACACTGATCGCGGCAGCAGTCAAGGTAATCGGCCGTAATTCTCGATCCCGGAATCCACATCTAGAAACACAGCATCGTATTGCAAAGAGATAAGCGTGTATACTTGCAGTGACGCTTAACCTTCGCAATTCATTACGCGTATCGGCGCCTTGGGCAGCTATGAAAGTGCACGCTGTAACCGCGGCGCTTATCTGGCGAGGAGAAAGCGAACGGAAGCCGCCATTGTCGTTCATTATTACGACAGCGCTCCCTGCGGGCTGCCGCTATGTGAGGGGCTGCCATTTAGGGATGCCGACTACAGCACGAAAACGTGGTGCTGTATATATTATGATAATGTTACGTCGTTCTTAGATGCCTCAGAGATTTCCGATGATGGGAGACATTTTTAGAGGTGGTGGCGTTGTTCAAGGTCTTTTAAAAATTAAATTTCGGCCAATATCTGGAACCTGTGCCCACCCAGCATCATCATGAATTTGTTGGAGGTACTGTGAGTATACCTGGTAAGGTTTAACTTGTCTCAGTAGCAATAAAACCAAGTCCCTTCAAATGAGGGTGGAGATTATAGGAGGGTTGTAAATTTTCAGTATTCCTTTCAAAACCTTGTTATTGTACAGGCTACCGGAACTCAGTTTCTTGAAAGACAAGCTCAGCGACGGAACTATACAGTACGAAGAGAGATATTTTGTTACTTTATTTTGCGCTACAGAATGTATCTACTAGTCCCTTCCGCCACTGGCATTGCTTCACTCTCCCCATCGCAATAACAACACAGACGAGGTAAGACATATCTCCTTTCTCTCTCTCTTTTTACAGTGAGGCAAGATTCATCACACAGACTTTTAGTGACGATCTAATTTTATTGGCCACAAACGAAGATGACTTACAAAGAATGCTTTATTGCGTCAACAATGCCGCCAAAGAATTTAAAATCGAAATACCCAGCACAGAAACAAAAACGATGTTCTTGAAAGGTACATAGACCTACCTAGTTAAATCCAAAATAACTCTGGATATTC
This sequence comes from Periplaneta americana, assembly GCF_040183065.1. Taxonomy (NCBI): domain Eukaryota; kingdom Metazoa; phylum Arthropoda; class Insecta; order Blattodea; family Blattidae; genus Periplaneta; species Periplaneta americana. The sequence continues at coordinate 176,105,411 of NC_091120.1, read as the reverse complement.
TGACTATAGAGCAAGTATTACAATTTAGATACTTAGGGTGTAATCTCTCGTACCAAAATGAAGTTGACGTAATTATTATTATTATTATTATTATTATTATTATTATTATTATTATATCTCCAAAATTTAGAAATAACCCGGATTGTACGTAAAGATTAATTTTTGTTCCATCAGAGTATAATATGTTAGGGTAACAATGATTATTAGAGGAGAAAAGTTCGCTCCGGCGCCGAGGATCGAACCCAAGTCCTTGGTTTTACGTACCAAGTGCTCTAACCACTGAGCTACACCGAAGTTCAATCCACAGCACCGGATCGAATCCCTCTCTCCCCTCTAATGTTTTTCCCTTTGTGGCCTGACTCCCAGTTCGACATCTATGTTGACTTACAATTAGGTCAACTGCCATTATACAAGGAGCGCACTCAACTGAGTGACTTGGTGGCCGGGATTCCACAGTAATATGCACTGTTGGGCGAAGAATCTACGTAAAGATTAATTTTTGGTCCTACAGATATAAATTTCAGAGAATATAAGGCGAACTTCAAAATTTTTAGTACAGTACATCCCATATCCATATGGTGGATTGTTACAAAACAAAATAGCTCTTTAGAAGTGAGTAGTAGTACCGTTGGAAAGAGGAAATTGCAGAGAATGCAATGCTGTAAAAAAATAATAAAATTTTGCACTATTTTTCAAGTCGAACTTCAAACGTTTTAGCACATTCCGGCTCCATATGGTGGATTGTTACAAAACAAAATACCTCTTTAGAAGTGAGTAGTTTTATATACCGTTGGAAAGAGGAAATTTCAGAGACCATAATGGAATAAAAAAAATGAAAATTTTCACTATTTTTCAAGTCGAACTTCGAACGTTTTAGCACATTCCGGCTCCATATGGTGGATTGTTACAAAACAAAATACCTCTTTAGAAGTGAGTAGTTTTATATACCGTTGGAAAGAGGAAATTTCAGAGACCATGATGGAATAAAAAAAATGAAAATTTTCACTATTTTTCAAGTCGAACTTCGAACGTTTTAGCACATTCCGGCTCCATATGGTGGATTGTTACAAAACAAAATACCTCTTTAGAAGTGAGTAGTTTTATATACCGTTGGAAAGAGGAAATTTCAGAGACCATAATGGAATTAAAAAAATGAAAATTTTCACTATTTTTCAAGTCGAACTTCGAACGTTTTAGCACATTCCGGCTCCATATGGTGGATTGTTACAAAACAAAATACCTCTTTAGAAGTGAGTAGTTTTATATACCGTTGGAAAGAGGAAATTTCAGAGACCATAATGGAATAAAAAAAATGAAAATTTTCACTATTTTTCAAGTCGAACTTCGAACGTTTTAGCACATTCCGGCTCCATATGGTGGATTGTTACAAAACAAAATACCTCTTTAGAAGTGAGTAGTTTTATATACCGTTGGAAAGAGGAAATTTCAGAGACCATAATGGAATAAAAAAAATGAAAATTTTCACTATTTTTCAAGTCGAACTTCGAACGTTTTAGCACATTCCGGCTCCATATGGGGATTGTTACAAAACAAAATACCTCTTTAGAAGTGAGTAGTTTTATATACCGTTGGAAAGAGGAAATTTCAGAGACCATAATGGAATAAAAAAATGAAAATTTTCACTATTTTTCAAGTCGAACTTCGAACGTTTTAGCACATTCCGGCTCCATATGGTGGATTGTTACAAAACAAAATACCTCTTTAGAAGTGAGTAGTTTTATATACCGTTACTTACTCACTTACAAATGGCTTTTAAGGAACCCGAAGGTTGGAAGGAGGAAATTTCAGAGACCATAATGGAATAAAAAATGAAAATTTTAACTATTTTTCAAGGCGAACTTCAAACTTTTTAGCACATTCCGGCTTCAAATGGTGGATTGTTACAAACCAAATAGCTCTTTTGAATCGAGTAGTTTCGTATACCGTTGGAAAGAGGAAATTTCAGAGACCATAATGGAATAAAAAAATTAAAATCTTCACTATTTTTGAAGGCGAACTTCAAACATTTTAGCACATTCCGGCTCCATATGGTGGACTGTTACAAAACAAAATACAGTAACTCTTTAGAAGTGAGTAGCTCCATATATCGTTAGAAAGAGGAAATTTCAGAGAATATGATGCACTAAAAATGAAAATTTTCACTATTTTTCAAGGCGAATTTCAAAATTTTTAATACATCCCGTAGTTACAAAACAAAATAGCGCTTTAGAAGCGAGTACTTTCATATACCGTTAGAGAGAGAAAATTTCAGGGTATGTAATGCACTAAAAAATGAAAATTTTAACTATTTTTCAAGGCGAATTTCAAAATCTTTAATATATCCCATTGTTACAAAACAAAATAGCGCTTTAGAAGCGAGTACTTTCATATACCGTTAGAGAGAGAAAATTTCAGGGAATATAATGCACTAAAAATGAAAATTTTCACTATTTTTCAAGGCGAACTTCAAAATTTTTAGCACATTCCAGCTCCTTATGGTGGACTGTTACAAAACAAAATAGCTCTTTAGAAATGAGTAGTTTCATATACCGTTGAAAACAGAAAATTTCAGAGAATATAAGCAGTAAAGAAAAATGAAAATGTACACTATTTTCCAAGGCTCAGGTTCCCTTAAATTGCGTCTCGTTTAATGCATGAACGTGTAAGGCACACGGCGAATATTGCGGTCTTCTGTAGTCAGAAGTTGAGATTATGGGGTGGGGCTACAGGAATGCAGCAACACCTGCAAATCTCTGCGCCACGGAACCTTGAGCCGTCATCATCTGCTGACCGCTCACGTGTCCTCGGATCAGCGGATAGCGAGAACTGAAGTCTGTCCTGGGGATTCGTAAGCGAAGTAAACAAACTCCCACTATGCTACGAGCGAAAGCACGTGGCTGTGTCAGGTGGACAAGACAATGAACGCATTATGTACACGCATAAAGGCCCATTCACAATGAAAATTAAACATAACCGTAACATAAACACAGAAGTTTGCGCCCAGGGTAACAAATGGGATCATTCACAATGATTCAAATAAGCACTGACATGAACATTACCGTAAGATGTTAACATGAAAGTTTGCAAACTCCAAACTTTCATGCATATGCTTACGTGATTTGCAAACAGAACACAATCGTGGAGCGCTGAAGTATACGACAGAATATGAGGAAATGGCGTCGTTGTTATGTTTCCATGGTTACCAAGTATGTTTGCTGTTATGTTTATGTTCCCATCGTGAATGATGGTATGACTTCTTGATTTTACTGTAACGTTAAGTTAACGCTTACGTTATGTTTAATTTTCATTGTGAATGAGTCTTTACTCTTCATAAGCATTTCCATCATATAGAACAGCGTTTTTCAATCTTTTTCAACATGTGGCACACTAAAGGTATAATTTAAAATCCCGCGATACACTCATATTATAATCTAAACCAGTGGCTTCCAACCCGGAGGGAATTTTGAAGGTTTTAGGAGGGAATGTGTGTACAGAATATTCACTTGTGTCGCGTTCGATGAATGTTGACTCTTGTGAACTTTTTTTTTTTCTACGACAAACTTTATTTTTTTTTTCGTTTTCTGGAAGCACACCAGCGGATCATTCCAAGCACACCGGTTGAAAATAGCTGATATATAGAATATAAAACGAAATCGTAGTAAGACCATCGACGATGTAGCTAAAGTGTTAGCGAACTGGACTTCGAAGCTGGCTCCGGCATACGTTCAAATCCCGCTTGGGTATTAACTAGTTTGATTTTCTTTCCGAGGTTTTCACAAGTTGTAAGACGAATGCCAGGCAATCCCATGATTAGTGATGAGAAATAAATGCAAATGCATATTTGTATCGGAGCTGCATGTCTTAATGAAACTTAGTAATTACATGTTTCATATTTATTTATGTATATATTTATTTATTTAAATAAACTAGAGTATGCGTCTATAATATGATCACCTCAGTTCCATCAGATGGAAATAGAAAGGATATAGAAAGACTTTTACGTTACCTATATTTAAGAAGAAAAAAAACATCACGTGTCGTCTTATGAAAAGCAAATTTCATTGTCTGCAAAATGACATGTGCAAAAATATTCTCATTTCTTCCCTGAAGGAGTAAAAACTCGTGCTCATGGAGTTATCTAAACACATACTTAACACAAATAAAGAAAATTACTTGACACAAAGTGAGGCAAGGAAAAAAAACATTATAGGAATAAATTAACTTTAAAAAACACAATTTCAATTTTAAAAATTTAACTCATACAAATATATACTCATATTAAACCAATATATATTCTTTAAAAATTAAATTCCTAACGCTATTTTTGAAATTTCTACTAAAATTTTCCAAATTTGGATATTTTTCAATTATTTTATTATATAACCTTGGACCAAAGTAGGTACCATGGCTAAGAGCTGTGCTTGTGAAACACTTTGGTTCCTCTAGTCGTATAAAATAGGATCTTTTAGTTCCATATTTATGATGATACAATTTGAATTTATTGCGATTTTTATATATGAAGTTTAATAAGGCAATATAATAAATTTGTTTAATTTTCAAAACATTAAAATCAGTGAACAAAAGCTCGGATGAGAAACCAATTGGTTTATTAGGGCATATTTTAATTACTCTTTTAGTGGAGTGATATATTAGAATTACAAGCATTTTCCCATCCTGAATTCCATACTGGAGAATGATCAGTTTACTTTTTTAACTTAATTATGAAACTTTAAAATCTAGACGATTAATAAACAGTCAAATTTTACTCTACAAAACTGTTAATGGTATACTGAATAAATGTGATTTTCTTAAATTGCTTCACTTCATTGTAAAAAGAACAGAGTTACGTCATAGGCAACCTTTTGTTATTCCATTTCCTAGAACTGTTTTCATCAAGAACTTTCCATTGTTATGTGTAATACAACTCTTTGTCTTTAAACTGTGATTCTCAATTAGATTTCAGTTCAACAGTTAAAAATGCCATACAATTTTAAAAATAACCATATTTCCTTAGATATTTAAATTACGAACAAGTGTATTATGTTTTTCCTCTAATTTTTAGTAATTTGCATTATTGCATTGACATTTGGCACTAATATTAACTGCAATAGTCGGCCTCGTTAGCGGAGTTGGTATAGCGCTGGCCTTTTATGCCCGAGGTTGCGGATTCGATCCCGGGCCAGATCGATGGCATTTAAGTGTGCTTAAATGCGAGAGACTTATGTCAGTAGACTTACTGGCATGTAAAAGAACCCCTGCGGGACAAAATTCCGGCACACCGGCGACGTTGATATAACCTCCGCAGTTGCGAGCGTCGTTAAATAAAACACAACATTTAACATTTAATGTAACTGCAATATTAATATTCTAGCATCTATTATGTATCCCTCTTTCTTTCCTTTGTGTTGCTTGTTTTGTTTTTTCAGTATTATGTATTTTGTATACAGAAGTTATCAATGTAAGTCACCTATAATTGGAAGCTTGCTTCTGTTGGTGTTAAATAAATAAATAAATAAATAAATAAATAAATATGGTTGGTGCATGGTTGTTCATGCATATATGTGCATATTTTGGACGTTTGTGCAAATATCGATATTAAAAGTGACATACATTTCATGTATATTTTAATTTTTTTTGTAGCGAAAACTGTTTTGTAGTTTTCTGGACTTTGGTAAATATGTGGTAGGCTATTTACTTTAACTGACGGCGCGACAAACTCTGCACCTGGCAAGTCTGTAGCAGATGATTCAACGGCACGATATCAGCCAGCAGCTGATTAGTAATATATTTATTGTTACAAGTGGTTGAAAAGGATAAAGGGGATTTTCGCTTGCAACTTTTTCCAGCTGGTGGAATTATGTGACCGACCATTCTGTGCTGCACGTGCAAAATGCAAAGGCTCGTCCACTCAAGGTTAGTGGTACAAAGGCCAGCTATTACGCCAACCATAGGCAGGAAATAGAGTAACATTTCAAACAGTGTTGCATAATTAATCAATTCCATTACTAAGCTGTTCTTAGCGCCATCATTTTAAAAATAATAGCACCACAATGTTATCGAACTACTTAGACTATTTCGTTTATATGACGTCATTCCATTTTCAGCCAATGAAGTATAATGAAATTTTGAATTTCAACCAATCACAGTCATATATCGCGATAATTTCTGCAGCTCTATTTATCACTGTCAATTTATCGCATGGTTGTTCTTTTGTTTAGTCAGTGTCGCCAACTGTTTCCACGTAAATCGATCGCATGAATCCATTGTACTAAATAAAGTGCGAAATCCTACTTCCACATCAACATCTTCTTCTTCTTCTAATTCCATGTCCATTGTATCTAAAGAAAATGACACTCCTTCATAACAATTGTTCATTTAATTGATTATTAATGAGGTTATTTGTAATTACACTATAAAATGTTTAAATTACATTATGATTTCAGCAGATAATGAAAACGTATTTCTGTTAAAATAACAAGAGAAAAGTGTAGTACATGTAATTGACATTTTAAACCTGTATTTCGCTTTTCTCAATTGGCATTACTGAATAATATTCAATTTCTTTATTGTAGTAGGCTAATCGTTATTCATCTATTTCGACTTCACAATATCTGAATAGGTTAAGTATTCATAAATGTACAATTATTAACATTTTGTGAGCGAATTTTAGGGATATAATTTATATTTGTATTTTATTCACGAAATAGTCTTAATAAATATCACTCGAGGTCTGAGATTACTATAGATACGTTTCTCTCTTAAAAAGAGTAGCTCTATGTTTTACGCATGGATAAATGTACATTTATCTACTTAATTAATTAATTAATTATTTATTTATTTATTTATTTATTACATCATTCTGTATTCACGTCATGGCGGATTAGATCTATTCCAGTTCTTAATCCACCATCACCCATTATACAGGGACATCACTTTATTTTTGCCAACATTTTTAACATTAACCTGGCTATACTCGGAAACACTGTTACCCCCTTCCATTACAGGAGTTTGGTGTTACTAGTGAAATATGTAAACAAATCATTTTACTAAGTATAGGGGGAGAGTAAAGTAGTGTATCCACTTACGTTACAGAGAAATGTGATATTACGATTTTCAGTTTGTTTATTACTTTTACGGTATTTTATCAAAATACAGTAGAGTAGTAACAATTTTTTTTTCCACAAACTCAACTCTTCAGGGGGTTTTATTCATTATATAACGGCTACTTTATTCAGCATATTATCATACTTTCGGTAACTCTAATTTCACTTCTGCTCAGTCCACACAGATAAAGTTATTCAGTCATGCTACACACAGTACCTGTGCGAAATAAGCAGGGCCAGGTGTTTATGGAGATCGCGAACATCACGACATAATAGATATACAATATATTTTTACTAATCTTTACGAATTAAGTGATTCTGATTAATAATATGCGGATAAAATAATCGCGACAAATCGCGAAATAGAGTTCTAATAGCGAAATATGAACACATTCGCAAATTATTATTATTATTGTGTCGTTTTATAGCGAATTTCATATTCTGAGTTATTTTTTCGGACTATTTTTTCTTTTGAATTTGTTATAATATCGAAGTAGGTTACATTGCATGATATCCCAGGTGTTCTGATTACATTAGTGAACAAAAAAGATAGAGAATTCAACATTTCACTAATAATATGAAAGTGTTAATTTGAGGGCTGCAAGTTTTTTTTCGTGTTTAATGCATGTGTGTTAAATACAGTCTCAATGCAACAAATATTGTCTATTGGCCATACCGCACCTTTACCAGAATCCAACGAACCTTTAATATTAATTATTTGGAAAGTAATATACATACTGAGTTAATGCTCCAATTTCAAAACAATTATATTTTTCAAAATTTCCATTAATACCCGCCAAGAGTACAAATCAATCTCCAACAATCTCCGCCGACACCAATATTAAAAAACACAAATGATAAAGTTAATCTCGATAAATACGTGCTCCTGAAAATAAGCTTCAATAATATAGGCTCTTTCTTCTATAGAAAACGCAACCATATTTCTGAAACACACTATACTCTGGATTGTTTACTTCACTGCTAGCAGACTTCGAATGCAATAGCGGCCGTAAGTTTGTGTGGCTGACGGGAGCAGGAACATTAGTGAAAGGGGTGGGAGTCAAGTACATACAGAAACGCAGGTACAATAAAAATGCAAGTAAAAATAAAGTGATGTCCCTGTATAATGATTATAAATTAACAATAGGCCTACATATGACAACCTATAAGTATATACTAAGTATCTGTTTAACATTTATTATTAAAATAATAATAATAATAATAATAATAATTATTATTATTATTATTATTATTATTATTATTATTATTATTATTATTATTATTAAAATACAGTATAGTAGTAATAGCCCTACTTCTACGTTTGCTAATATAATATCATTTATTTTCCTAACTAATTTATATAATTCTCCATGAACATATAATAATAATAATAATAATAATAATAATAATAATAATAATAATAATAATAATAATAATAATAATAAATGAATCGGTTTTTGTGAAAACGAAATAAGTAAAAATTTTAAGATTTGCAGTAGAAAGAAAAATCTGTTTATTTTAATTGATACTAACTGAATGGAAATGATTATGCTTACACATACTTTAAAGTATTCCTACTGCATATAAATTGGATTTGAACTCTAGATTTTGATTTTAAAAGTATTTTCGAAAACTGACTTATTCTGTTTTAACAAAAAAAAAATCCGAAAACTACATATATTCGTTTAAAGTATTAATTTTATTGACTTTTTAAAGTTCTTTCAAAATTATACTCATTACATAGATTTTTAGTAATCTGCAAAAACTACAACATTTATATTGTTAAACAAAACTATTGAATTAATTAAGGAAAAATTAATATCTATTAGATTAAAAATAACAGAATAGTAATATTATTAAATTCAATATACATTTTATGTATGTTAAAGTAGTTTAAATGTAACACACTTCTCTGAAAATAACTACATACAATAAAATTATAGACAAGTTTACAGAAATAACATTAAAAAATCTCTTTTATGCTCGACCATGCCAAAATGTAGTAATTATACACCTGGTAGTAGCCCTTTAATGCACCTCATTAAAGTACACCTATTCATTATAGTTCAGTTGTTCAGCCAATGCGAAATCACCGTTGTAGCATTATAAAAGCGCAAGTATCGATTATTCTCGGATATGCAATCGAAAGACAACTAGCAAAACGTCACGGAGGCTGGAAATCCAATACTGTCGCAGAAGGTTATGTTTTGTTACTATAATAATCAGCGTTAATTGTAAATAATATCCAAATAAATTCAACTTGTCATCTCGTTTTTCAATTCTAAATCAATTTCCAGGTTATATCAAGATTAATGTTCATGTTATTCCCTAGATTATATCAAGGTCAATGAATTCGTTCCTTGGAAAAAAAAAATCAATACTTTCGCGTCTGCGCACATCTAACAATTTAGAAGGTCAGTTCCGCTCCTCACTTACATAACCATAATATGAATACTTATGAATAATTTCAAGTTAGAAATATGGTCGAGCATAAAAAGTCGTATGAAACTTGCCTATAATGGTAATTAAGACACTCGTATGAAATTATGAAACTCGCTTGCGCTCGTTTCATAAACAAACATACTCGCATCTTAATTACTACCATTATAGGCTCGTTGCGTAATGTACTATTCTGTGACAGGCCATAAGATTATTTCGTCATAGAAGTGATGTCACTGAGAGTGGTCACGCAAGTTACATTAGTTCATGGCCTGACTACTAACAATATTAGCGTTCGGCTGTAACTCATAGTATTGTTGTTGTTAGCATTTGAAATTGTCATTTTTGTTTCACTACGGATTCCGGAATGGGAGTTCATACTTCGAGGAAAGGCGTAGGGCTATTTCACGTAAAAAACGAATAAAAAGACGAAAGAAAAAGAAGCGTGGGAATATATAAAGCGTAGGAGCAAGTAAATTGCACCCGTTTTATGTACTCTACTAAATTCATCACAGCGAAGGCTCTAAAGTAAGATAAATTTGCTTCCCATTTGGATGGACGTAATATAGTCATCAAGCTGATCCTGCTCTAACTCGATGAGCGATACGCAATTCGTCTTCGACGTCGTGTAATGAGCAACAAGAGGAAGTTACCGGCTGCAAGCAAGAGCGCTATCTGCAGTTCGCAGGCTACTGATTGCTATTATACAAAATCCAATTTACTCCGCGAACGAAATTGAATTATGGGTTAACTCCAAGGTCTTGTACCTCCTTTTCCCTCTCACCATCGCCTCTCTCTCTTTCTTTATTCTTTCCTCATGTTCGAGTCTGTATAAACTGAATCGTAATATCCGAGCCTGCTATAACCAGAAACAAATTGCTTTAGGAAGGAAGAGTTGAATATTAAACCGTTATGTGGGAGCAGGACCGCTCCCTCGAATGTGAAATGGATTGATGTCTTGGCTGTCAGGTGCATGCCAAGATTCAGTTCTCAGAACCGACTGTCTACAAATAAGACAAATCAATCTAAGGCTGGTTTTATGGGCTACCTATAATAATAATAATAATAATAATAATAATAATAATAATAATAATAATAATAATAATAATAATAATAATAATAATAGCACCTGCAAAGGAACTGACAATCAGGAGCGCGATTTTTCTGTGTTTAGCCCCAGAAAATACTTGTGAAAAAAAATTGAAATCGAATTTAATATAAAAGGAAATATTGCTGTAACTAGGCCTATGGAACAGACTGAATAAGGAGAACAGAACGAAACTATGACGAAATGGCGCGGCGTAGCGTAACAAAAAAAAAAAATCGTTTTCGTTTTCTTTCCTTACTCATCTTCTTTCTTATTAGTGCAATGTGATTCTAATCAGCAATGTATGCAATGAAGGGAGAAATAAGCTGGTCACCCTACCCCATTATTTCCTAGTTTGGTTTCCTCATGAGTTGTGCCTTCTTGCTGTCATTTCAGAGGTTCAAAACTGTCTTCAGACAGTTTACTAAACAACAACTTATCTTTTTCTCTTCCTCTTAATTTTTTTTTTTTTGCTATTCATCCTTCTCTTTCTCCTTATCTCGTACTTTTCTCCTTGTCTCCTCTTTTTCTTTCTCTTTTTTTTCCTCATCTCTTCTTTTCCCCTTCTTTTTCTTTCCCTCTTTTCCCCTCTTCTCTCCTTTTCCTCTTCCTATTTTCCCCCCTCAGCTTACCTTCCTTTCCCCTTTCTCCCTCATCTAGGCTCTCTTTGCCCTTTCTTTCCTCACCTTTTCCTTTTATTTTTCCTCATCATTCTTTCCTTCCCCTTTTTTCCTCTTCTTTTTTGCTCATATTTTCCTCTTTTTGTTTCTCTTCTTGCCTCTTTTCTTCTTTCTTCATAATCTCCTTCTCTTCTTTTCTCGTTTTTAATACATTTTCTATTATTTCCTCGTTTTCATTTTCTCATTCTTTTCTCACCTTCTTTCTTTTTTTTCTTTTTCCCTCGTCTTATCTCCTTTTCTCTTCGTTTTTCTTTTTTCGTCTTTTCACATTTTCCCTTATCTTCTCTTCTTTTCCCTTCGTTTTTCTCTTCTTCTCGTACTTTCTGCCTTTTCCCCACATCTATTCTTTTCTCCTATTTTTCCTCTTTTTCTTTTCTCTCCTCGTCGCTTCGTCTTCTCATTTTTCTCCTTTCTTCATCTTCTCTTTTACCTCCTCTTTTGCATCTTCTATTTCTTTTCTCTCCTTGCCTCTTCTCTTCCTCCTTTTTCCTCATCTTCTCTTATTTTTTCGTTTTCCTCTTCTTCTCGTCTCTTCTCCCTTTCTCCCGCCGTCTTCTCTTTTTTCGTCTTTTTCTTTTCTCTCCTTGTCTCTTCTTCTTCTTCTCCTCCTCCTCCTCCTCCTCCTCCTCCTCATACTTTCTCCTTTTTTTCATGTTGTCTTTTTCCTTTTCTATTACTTTTCTCTACTTGCCTCTTCTCTTCCTTTCTCCTTAGCTTCTGTTTTTTTCTCTTTTCTTTGTTTTCTCTCCACGTTACCTCTTCATCTCTCCTTTTTCCTTCATCTTCTCTCCTTGCTCATCTTCTCTTTTTCCCCATATTTTTCTTTTCTCTCCCTGCCTCTTTCCTTTTCTTCCTTTCTCATCATCTTCTCTTTTTCAAATCTTCTTTTTCTTTCTCCCTTATCTTTTTTTCCTCGTTTTCTCTTTTTTTTCCTTATCTCCTTCACTTTCTTTTCATACATTGTACTCATCTTCTTTTCATTTCTCCATTCCTCATCCTTCTCTTTTGCCGTTTCTTCCTTTATCATATTCTCCTTTTTTGTTTTTTATTTTACATTTCTTCTCATCTATTTCTATTTTTTTTCTTTTCCTCTTTATTTCCTTTCCTCATCTTCTATTTCTTTTTACATTCTTTTTTGCTTGTTTCCCATTCTTTTTTCATGTTTTCTCCTTATTTTATATTTCCTCTTCCTAATTTTTTGTACCCTCCTTTCTACCCCTCTTCCTCTTTATCTTCTTTTCCTCTTTCTATGTGCCCAGATTTCCTTGCCACCTTGTACAATAATATAAATAATAAAATAATAGAAATTAAAATACAACAGAATAAAGGAGATAAAAGAAATGCTGTAGCAGAGAAAACACATTAAAATTCAACATCGAAACGCAACAAAGTACAGGAGTAACGGCAGCACTTCAGCCTCAGTGCACTTGTGTCTTGCTGTTTAGGACTCGTCTCATTATGAGAGTTAAGTCAGAGCATGAGTCGTGGAATGGTACTGCACAAAGGGGAAATAATTGGCATGGAAGCTCAGGAGCTTACACAACAACGAGAACCTCAGCATATTCACTTCGCTAAATTTTGTTACAGCTGTTAACGAGTAGAAAGAGGACGTACAGAATGACGGGAGAAGCTGGGAATGCGGACGAAACAACTGACTTGCGTTTTAAATCGAAGTTGCAAAGTTATGTTTTTCATGGAGTAAGTTAATAGCGCAAAGAAAGCAGGGTTAAGAGAAAAACTCGATCCTAAAATGGGTCAGTTAGTTACTGCTTCTCACAAACAAGTACAAGGATACGAACTCCACCCCCAGATCTTGTAAGATTTGTGGAATAAGAAGCCTCTTTCTTCCAGGACTTCACGTCCCCTACGCCATTTCCATTTCAACAACGCTGTTATAGCCTATTATTCATTTTCAGTACACATTTTTAACACTTCATATCGCTTAGGAATACAGTTAATATAACCACTTTCATGTGTTAAAATAATAATGGCTGACATAAGATGAAACTAGCCAACTACAGGTTCTACCAGAAATTTAAGGACACCCCTTCGAAAGAGATGTTTCAATTCTGTCCTTACACTTTTGTGAGATCCCCTGTCTGAATAACATACATCTAGAACGTAGCAAACAAAATAGGCAGGGAACTATAATTCCGTTCCCTAGTCATTAGTGTGATGATATTAGTGCGGAGTGCTTAACATAATGATAATATTTGTGCGTAGTGAAATTATTAATGTATTATGAAAAGGGAAGATGATCTTCCGAAATCTCCGTCCTTTTTAAAGAGTTTTGAAGAAAAATTAGAAGTAGACCTAAAAAGACTTGACGCTCACCAACCTAGACATTTTGAGCTTCACCAGCATTGCAAGAATGACAATAGAATATGTATATAAGGTACCTTGATTCTTCTAAAAATGAGGTAAGTTTTGAAATATTTTACTATTAGCATAAATTAGAATCAGGCATGTTTAACTGTATTGGTATTGCCAATAATAATAATAATAATAATAATAATAATAATAATAATAATAATAATAATAATAATAATAATAATAATAATAATGTCCCTATCCTAAGCAACATTAATCCAGTCTCTATCATCATATCCCACCTCCCTTAAATCCATTTTAATGTTATCCTCCCAACTACGTCTCGGCCTCCTCAAAGGTCTTTATCCTTCCGGCCTCCCAACTAACACTCTATATGCATTTCTGGATTCATCCATACGTGCTACATGCCGTGCCCATCTCGAACGTATGGATCTAATGTTTATAATTATGTCAGGTGAAGAATACAGTGCGTGCAGTTCTGCAACTTTCTCCATTCTCCTGTAACTTCATCCCTCTTAGCCACAAATATTTTCCTAAGAACCTTATTCTCAAACAACCTTAATCTCTGTTCCTCTTTCAAAGTGAGAGTCCAAGTTTCATAACCATATAGAACAACGGTAATATAACTGTTTTATAAATTCTAACTTTCAGCTTTTTTTGAGAGCAGACTGGATGACAGAAACTTCTCAACCGAATAATAACAGGTATTTCCCATATTTATTTTGAATTTAATTTCCTTCTGAGTGTTATTTATATTTGTTACTGTAATAATAATAATAATAATAATAATAATAATAATAATAATAATAATAATAATAATAATAATAATGCTTGCTTACAAATGGCTTTTAGAGAACCCGAGGTTCATTGCCGCCCTCACATAAGCCCGCCATCGGTCCCTATCCTGTGCAAGATTAATCCAGTCTCTGTCATCATATCCCACCTCCCTCAAATCCATTTTAATATTGTCCTCTCATCTAAGTGTCGGCCTCCCCAAAGGTCTTTTTCCCTCCGGCCTCCCAATTAACACTCTATATACATTTCTGGATTCGCCCATACGTGCTACATGCCCTGCCCATCTCGAACATCTGGATTTAATGTTCCTAATTATGTCAGGTGAAGAATACAATAGATGCAGTTCTGCGTTGTGTAACTTTCTCCATTCTCCTGTAACTTCATCTCTCTTAGCCTCAAATATTTTCATGAGCACCTTATTCTCAAACATCTTTAATCTCTGTTCCTCTCTCAACGTGAGAGTCCAAGTTTCATAACCATATAGAACAACAGTAATATAATTGTTTTATAAATTTTAACTTTCAGATTTTTTGAGAGCAGACTGGATGGCAAAAGCTTCTGAACCGAATATTTTTTATTTTAGTTGATTATTTAACGACGCTGTATCAACTACGATGTTATTTAGCGTCGATGAGATTGGTGATAGCGAGATGGTATTTGGCGAGATGAGGCCCAGGATTCGCCATAGATTACTTGGCATTTACCTTACGGTTGGGGAAAACCTCGAAAAAAACCCATCCAGGCAATCAGCCCGAGCGCAACTTCAGACCGGCAGGCAAGCGCCTTAACCGACTGAGCCACGTCGGTGGCTTCTGAACCGAATAACAGGCATTTCCCACATTTATTCTGCGTTTAATTTCCTCCCGAGTGTAATGTACATTTGTTATTGTAATAATAATAATAATAATAATAATAATAATAATAATAATAATAATAATAATATAATAATATCCACATTAGCTCCATTTGGCACTTGAGCCACGAGCCGCTACTGTACCGTGTCATAAGTGAAAGGTTGCAAGATGAATTAAGGCTGGATAATTGCATTATTCATTGCACATCTCACGGCATGTATTTGGAATAAAATCCCGAACCAAGGAAGGCATAGTAAGGTCTGTAAGTCTTCGAACAAGCTGAGAGAGAGTAAGAAATGTCGTACAGTATTAAAATAAACTGAGAGTCGCGAACTATGAAGGTCCTAGCCAGGTATGAAAGCAGTAGAACAGTTACTTGTCAATTGGCATTTCAGACAAGGCCTTGCAGTACGTACCAACGAGTTAGCGACACGAAGATAACGCGCATTCTCATTACAAAAGGGCGAATGGAAATCCGCATTCCAGAACCTTGCCTGTTGGGACTTCACTAGCTAATGGTTGGAAAAATATCTGTGCTTACATTCATGAAAACAATGGATACATTTTTCTCCTATTCTATCAGTAGCAGAGAATCCATTACTCCAATGTTCTCACCAGTCAGAGAAATATTTTGTGAAATACGAAAACATTTTACATTCTTACTAATAAACCGTGTATAGCTTTTATACGAGACTTATGCAGAGTTGAGGCAGAAAACGTTACTAATAAACCGTGAATAAGCTATGGACGTATAAACAGGCTGTAACTATACAATGGGAATTGCTTTGCAGTAGTTATATACACGAAACCCCTTGTTTAAGCGTTGTATATAGGGAAAAAATGGCCGCCCCTTTAACAGCTGTTCGTATCGACTGTCATTTTATGATGATGTTTACCTTGTAACCACAGAAGAACAAACCAAAGATCATAGAATTATTAGAATAATATTGCTGTAGCTTGTACTCTTTGACCAAAATGTAGTGTGGCAATCGATTAGAGCCAGTTGTACTATCGATATTTAACACGCCACACTAGAGCGCTCTACCGGATGCAGTAGAGAATCTCAGATATTCTATTACCTTTCGTAACGAAGTAATGACGAAACTATGACGTAGCTGTGTAACAGTTATACTGTTATACACGACGTATGTAGTGATTATTAGTAAGGAATTTACACACGACTTATAAACGAGCTACTCATTGTATAAGTATAAGACAGTTAAACGTCTGTATATAGAGTTTTTATTAGTAAGACCGTTAAGATTTGAGTAATTCGTTTTGGGTTCTGTGTTGTGGAACAATGTCTTGTACCTAATCCCCATTTCAGTTTGGTTGAAAGGCTTTCCCCTCTACTCACACTCTTTACCATCCGTGAAGGGGAAGATGCTACTATACATCTTACTGACGTTCGACTAATTGACTTTGAACATTGTGAAAATTCCTATTATTGAAAATATTTTCGATATTTCGAAAATCTATAGTAAGCGTTTATATTTCATTTTATTGTTGTTTATATCAACTGGCACGTTAAAAAGCTACTGACAGCAGAAGATACATGTTTTCTTCACCGCTAGTTGCTACTCTAAGCATACACAACGGGACAATCTGCACTGTGTCGCTCCCCCCTGACTTCATAATACAAACTAACATTCCTTAATTTAATTATTAGTTGAAAATATTGTAAAAACAACACTAAAATATACTGAAACATGTAATTGTCAAACATCTGTATCACTGTATTTTATATTCACTTACGTACTTTATTTAATATTTTATTTGCTAGTGTGTATAGCTTGGGGGGGTGCAGGTATAAGAAGTAACAGCTACCGGTCTGTTACTGGCGGACTCAGGGCAAATAGAAGAGGAAAGAAATGCCTTCGCATTCTCTCAACTTGTATGAAATGTCGTTTAGAATAAAATTTTAATGTTGAAGTGAAACTTTTATAGACAGGGTACAAGTCGAACGCTGTGAAACAAATTCTATCAAGGAAATTTTAAGAGGACTTTGCGTGTTGTTGCTACTGGATTGTGTGTGTTACTATGTTATCCCATGGGGAAACTTCAGTATACAGTTACCTGACTACCAATAAGGTATCACTCATGAGGCAACTAAAATGAGAGATAATGAGATAGGATGGCCAGTTCCTTTCCCCCTCCATTGCATACATCGTGATTAATTAATAATGTAAAAGTATATACGAGCTATTCTATCTCAAATCGACCAAAATATAGAGAAAATTGACCTTACAATTTCTAAATACAATGAAACTTTTTTTGTACGTAGAGAACTGTGATACAATGCTTTGTGCAAAGTTTGAGGCATCAGAACTTCATAGTGTTTAAATTTAAAATATTTAAATTTATCATATTTTCATAAAATTAGCAAATTTAAACTGTTGTAGCTCCGAAACCCTTTCACCCAATGATCAAAATCATGGTTTATTTTGATGCTGAGAAATTGAAGTTTATATTTACATATAAACAGATTTTCTTACTTTTTATGGAAATGGAGAAATTTACATTTTTCCTCATTAAGACGCCTTTGCCTAGGAAAAAAATATTTTAAAAATATATAGTTAGATTCCGCATTGAAAGTACAAATAAACACGTATTTTTTACTGGTGCAACGTTAATAAGAAAGTATTGAAAATATCAAATAAAGAAAATAAATAGTACGCGCGTGAACTAACCAGCTGACTGTAGGTAGTCGAGACAAGCAAGGCCAGGAGACAAACACGTGATGTGTCGTCTAGCAGTCATGGCTGGGCTAGCTTTATCACAAGTTTTCATAAACACAGGAGTAAAATCACGCCCAACGCCCGCATATCATCATCTCTCGGCCAGTGCGTGCAGTACTGCGCCGTTCAAGTCTAGGCATGTGAAAATAATTTCTTTAATACCCTCGAAACTTATTGGCGTACCACTAAGCAAACAATGCCGAATTCCTCTTAATAATGCAAAGTTTTTTCTCAATATTTTTTTACATTTTTACAAATGGCCAATAAGCCTAAAATTACGTAAAATCAGATTATCTGTCTCTCTGTACACAATAAAAATAAGGATTACTTCTTATCATAACCTACCAAACGTCAGCTTCAAAATGAGCTCTCGTTCAATGTTCTACAGTAAATGGTTCCAGAGTTCTGAGCGCTGAAAGAGGTTTTTTTTTTTTTTCTAAAATACGCAAATTTTGTCGCTCAACAATACGAAAACCGTTTGACTTTCGATAGTATATTTTTGTAAGTGCACTCTCCTCAGCACCTTCTATAAATAGGAAAAATTGGAGTATAAAAAATGCGAGGTTTTTTACTGATCGATTTCATATGGAATAACTCATATAATAAAATATGCGGGATGTAAGGAAACTCAGAAGCACTTTCCCTTAGACTGAATTTTAGGGATACATAAACTAGCCAAACGGTATTTGGACAGTCTTGGGAATTTAGCATTTAAGAAGTATGTCTTATACGGACTTGTTTACTTAAAAGCTGTTCCACTGGTAACACTGCAGTCGTCCATACGCTCACTGTCTAGGAACTGCATGTAATGTACGTGGGCGTGCGAAATGCTAGCATTGTTTCCACTCCCTCAAGTCACTCTCTCCGAGCAGTTTCTCATGACATCTCCACAGATTAGGATCAGCTTGCCCCTTGGGTCAAAACGTTAATGATATACCAAGGGAAATGAATCTCCGCAGGGGTCTCCACAAATGCTATTTCTAACCATTTCTAACGCTGTTTTTTTTTTACGTATCTGTGCGACGAACCTTTTTTCTATGACTGTACTTGCATTAGTGAACACAGAAATAATTGGATAAAATTGGAAAATTATTAGAATCTAAATGATTTTATATTTTATATCTTGTGATGATAAAAGCGTTATGACGATTGTTTTTCAGAGTGAAAACCCAGGCTGCCTATGAAAGTAAAAAAAATAGAGTTTGAATAATTAAAGGTTTACACATCTCTCTTATTTCAAAAATAAATTTACTGACACCGATTTTTTAAGGGGAGGCAGAGGTGAAATTTTCGAACAAAACTGAAGAAAGAATGAAAATTTGGTTTTTTCCATTTTTATTGTCTTTATTTTGATATTCCGATGTTAGTTTTTGATTTTGTGCCCTTTAAAAGTATGAAATTAAAACCAAGATAACTGTATTACTATATTATTCCCATAATAAACTAATACTTATCAATATTTATATACCTTGTCTGAACATATAAATAAAAAGAAATATTGAAAATTTCTTACAATATGGTGCATGGAGCATTTTATATCAAACGATATAAAGTTTTATAAAATTATTAATATTTACAGAATTATTGTACTTAGAAAGTTGAAACTTGGTATGTCCATTACTAATAACATACTTAGTATCCATGATCAATTTCAAACAAATCGGATAAATTTTGTGGATTTTGAAATACTCACCTCTGCTTCCCCTTAAATGTAGGTCTATAACATATTTAATATAACCAAAACAGAAGCTGAAACTGCATTTAAAAAGGGTATGACATAATTACAACAAAAGGCTTTTAAGGAATCTGGAGGTTCATTTCCGCCCTCACATAAGTCCGCCATCGGTCCCTATCCTGAGCAAGATTAATCCAGTTCCTACCATCACATCCCACCTCCCCAAATCCACTTTAATATTACCTTCCCATCTACGTCTCTGCCTCCCGAAAGGTCTTATTCCCTCCGGCCTCCCAACTAACTCTATATGCGTGCTACATGCCCTGACATATCAAACGTCTGGATTTAATGTTCCTAATTATGCCAGGTGAAGAATACAATGCGTGCAGTTCTGTGTTGTGTAACTTTCTCCATTCTCCTGTAGCTTCATCCTCTTAGCCTCAAATATTTTCCTAAGAACCTTATTCTCAAACACTCTTAATCTCTGTTCCTCTCTCAAAGTGAGAGTTCAAGTTTCATAACCATGCAGAACAACCGATAACAGATTTTTTGACAGCAGACTAGATGACAAAAGCTTCTCAACCGAAAATAACAGGCATTTCCCGTATTTATTCTGAGGTTAATTTCCTCTCGAGTGTGATTTATATTGTTACTGTTGCTCCAAGATATTTGAATTTTTCCACTAAATTTATTGACACCGATATTTGAAATGTAGGTTTATAACATATTTAATATAACCAAAACAGAATCCGAAACTGTAATTATAAAGCGTATGGCATTTAGTGCTTAACTAGAGCATTAACTATATAAATGGCCCTTACTTACTTACTGGCTTTTAAGGAACCCGCAGGTTCATTGCCGCCCTCACATAAGCCCGCCATAGGTCCCTATCCTGAGCAAGATTAATCCAGTATCTATCATAATATCCCACCTCCCTCAAATCCATTTTAATATTACCCACCCATCTGCGTCTCGGCTTCGCCAAAGGTCTTTTTCCCTCCGGCCTTCCAACTAACACTCTATATGCATTTCTGGATTCGCCCATCTCAAACGTCTGGATTTAATGTTTCTAATTATGTCAGGTGAAAAATACTATGCGTGCAGTTCTGCGTTGTGTAACTTTCTCCAGTCTCCTGTAACTTCATCCCTCTTAGCCCCGAATATTTTCCTAAGAACCTTATTCTCAAACACCCTTAACCTCTGTTCCTCTCTCAGAGTGAGAGACCAAGTTTCACAACCATACAGAGCAACCGGTAAAATGACCCTACAGTGTGAATAAAAGAATGTTATTGATAATAATTGAGGACCTAACATTCTAAATGTGCTAAGTGCCAAAAACAACTTTCTGATATATTGATGAAAAACACACTGCGAAATGCATGTTGAGATACCTACAACACCGTCTTTTGGAGCACGAATGAGTCACTTACAGTTGAGCTACGACAAACACAATTTAGTATGATATTCTCATATGGATGTTCCTCCCTTAGATTAAATTTGAAAAATTGGCACTTAGCACATTTAGATTGTTAGGTCTTCAATTGAGAGATGTAGTCCAAGATAACAAATATATTAAACTACGATAGACCAATATATTAAATTAACATTTTTGCATCTTCCGCTCCTATTGTAGCCTATGTCCTCTGTAACAATAACAATGTCAAAGATACATCGGAAGAGGACATAGATTGCCAAATTTTGTCTTCTCTGCCATGCTTATTTTGAGATTAGACTAAGAAAGTTCATTAAAAACTCTTAAATTGTAATCAATAAGTTAATGTGCGATTTTCAATGTTATTTTCCTATCCGAGTTGAAAACTGTGGATACACAGAGAATAGGACCTTAACAATCATGAAGCAACTGATCAAATAATATTGTTTAAACATACTATTGTTCTCCAAGAATAGAAGTACTGTAAGTAAAACAAAATGGCTCCGCTTATTACAATAACGTATGGATGTCGATTCTGATTAGCTCTGCGAATTCTGTGATTAATAACGTCACGATAGCTTTAACGAATAAAGGCCCATTCACAATGAAAATTAAACATAACAGTGACATAAACTCAGAAGTTTGCGCCCAGGTTACCAAATGGGATCATTCACAGTGATTCACATAAACACTAACATAAACATTGCCGCTAGACGTTAATATGAAAGTTTGCAAACTCCAAACTTTCATGCTTATGTTTACATGATTTGCAAACAGTACACAATCGTGGGGCGCTGAAGTATTATGACAGAATATGAGGAAATGACGTCGTTGTTATGTTTCCATGGTTACCAAGTATCTTTGCGGTTATGTTTATGTTCCCATAGTGAATGTTCTTGATTTTACCGTAACGTTTACATTTTTAAGTTAACGCTTAGATTATGTTTAATTTTCATTGTGAATGGGCCTTAAGGCTGGTCCACAATAAAACGGGAACGGAAACGGCAAGAGAACGAGAACGGAAATATTGTTAACATAAATATGTATTTAAATGTAAGCATTCACAATTAACGAGAAGCTTGCCGGAGTCCGGGAACGGGAACGTGAAAGTTAATTATGAATGCTCACATTTAAATACATTTATTTTAACAATATTTCCGTTCTCGTTGTCGTTTCCGTTCCCAGTTTATTGTGAATCAGCCTTTACGGTGAAGTGCGCGAACTGTCTACTATTCTGCAATAAATTGTATTATAGTTTTTTTTATAATCATATGAAACTTTACTAGATCATTAAGATATTTAGCCTATATATTTAATCTATTCAAGAATTTTCGCACTTTTCGCCTTAAGTCCATACTTTGGACACGTTTCCGACCTACATTAGCCCCACACACAGTAGAAGTCGTTTGTCATGTTATCACGACGCTATATTTACATATCATTAATTGCAGCTATATAGCTTTCTGTAACAGCGAGTAATTTTATAACGGTATTTTGTACAGCCCTGCTTTTTCGCTTGTACATGGACTGAAACATGAAGTAATCTACTATTACATTTGTGTTCTTCGTTAACAAAGCGTAAACTTGTGATGAAGTTGGAATGAAGCAATTAGCGTATGATATAGCGCGAACAATATGGAACACGTACTATATACATCCTAGAGCTTTGAATATTTTAACCCCTTTTTTGTGACGTGCTGGGTCTCCTCTTCTCACAGCAACGAGCGGGAATGAGCGCCAGTCGACTTTCAATTTCCTCTTTTGACTAGGCTACATACAGTACTGTGAAGTGTATGTACGAGTGAATCGCTCTCGCTTGAGGCCCTAAGCTGTTTGTGCAGGAAAATGTTACGGAAATAGCGCAAAAGAATGCAAAACTGTTAGTTGCTAAAAGAGCGTAGGTGAGGAATAAACGGGGAAGTACGTCCCACACTACTATACTGTAAGCAATTAAAATAACCGGTATTGGCAGTAATATCTGACGAGGTATTAGCACATGGATAAGGAGGGCAAAGATAAACATGCAGGGTTCGAGAAGGAAGAGAATTAACAGAGGGAATAATAGGCAGAAATGAGATTCTTAAGATATGTCGCTGGCTGTACTCTTAGAGATCACATTAGAAGTGAAGATATAAGAGCACACCTGAATATTTTTTGTTTGAATAAGAGAATTGAAGAAATTCAAGTTCAGTGGAAGGAACATATATCCCGGATGCCGGATGAAAGATTAGTAAAACAGGTTCTGCAATATCACCCAACAGGGGTGCGTGATATCGGCAGACCTAGGCGTCGTTAGGTAGACAACTTCTGAGACGAAATAGGCCAAATGGCCTATCTTGTTGTTGTTGTTGATGATGATGATGGTGATGATGATGATAATAGGCAGAGGAACGCAAAGAGAAGAAGATGAAAGAGAAGAAGAAGATGAAAGAGAAGCAAGAACGTGAAAGAAGGAAAGATAGCAAGATAAGAAAAGAAAGAGAAGCGAAAAGTTTAAGAGACAGAAAGACAGCAAGAGAAGCGAGAGAGGAAGAAAAGAAAATGAAGAGAAGCGAAAAGAGGAAGAGACAAGAAAATAGCAAGAGAAGCGAAAAGATAGAGAAGAAAATGAGGAGCAAAAAGAGGGAAAGAAGAAATAAAGAGAAGCGAAAAGATGAAGAGACGGGAAAATACCAAGAGAAGCGAAAAGAATGAGAGAATGTTACATGTTATGTTTTATTTAACGACGCTCGCAACTGCAGAGGTTATATCAGCGTCGCCGAATGTGCCGGAATTTTGTTCCGCAGGAGTTCTTTTACATGCCAGTAAATCTACTGACATGAGCCTGTTGCATTTAAGCACACTTAAATGCCTCGCCCGGGATCGAACCCGCAACCTTGGGCATAGAAGGCCAGCGTTATACCAACTCGCCAACCATATCGACAAGAAGGAGAGAAGAAAATAAAGAGAAGCGAAAAGAGGAAGAAACGGGAAAATACGAGAGAAGCGAAAAGAGTAAGAGACGGGAAAACGCCAAGAGAAGCGAAAAGAGGAAGAGAAGAAAATAAAGAGGAGCAAAAATAGGAAAAGAAGAAAATAAAGAGAAGCGAAAAGAACAGACGGGAAAATGCCAAGAGAAGCGAAAAAAGGGAGAGAAGAAAATAAAGAGAAGCAAAAAGAGGAAAAGAAGAAAATAAATAGAAGCAAAAAGAAGTAGAGACGGGAAAATACCAAGAGAAGCGAAAAGAGGAAGAGAAGAAAATAAAGAGGAGCAAAATAGGAAAAGAAGAAAATAAAGAGAAGCGAAAATAGGAAGAGACAGGAAAATACCAAGAGAAGCGAAAAAAGGAGAGAAGAAAATAAAGAGGATCAAAAAGAGGAAGAGAAGAAAATAAAGACGAGCAAAAGGAGGAAGAGAAGAAGATAAAGGGGAGGAAAAATAGGAAGAGAAGAAAATAAAGAGGACCAAAAAGAGGAAGAGAAGAAAATAAAAAGGAGCAAAAAGAGGAAGAGAAGAAAATAAAGAGGTGAAAAAAGAGGAAGAGAAGAAAATAAAGAGGAGCGAAAAGAGGGAAAGAAGAAGGTAAAGGGAAGCAAAAAGAGGAAGAGACGGGAATATAGCAGGAAATGAATTTTGTGAAACGCGGGAAAACGTATAATAATCAGAAAGTATGTGTCACCTTCGTGACATTCGTTCATACACTGTAACTTCAGGGCTAGTGCCAATATCATTATCACGGAGTGCAGTAATGTGTAACTCTAGCGTCAAATGAAGAAAGAAAATGGCCAGCTGACTTCGGCGGAGCTCTTCAAGTTCTGCAGCACATGGAACAGCAACACGTGTCTATTTATGGAAAGAGTAGGCCTACTTTATGAGAACTTCTTCTCCGTGATGAACGTGGATAGCGGCGCCTCATGAAATGTTCGAGCCCAGCTGGCTCTTGTTTTCGACGCCCTCAGTACCAGCTGTGGATTCTTCACTGGCTGAAACTCATAATTACTGGCTGCTATTACCTCTCAGCTGCTTCATCACGGATTGTGTGACGTCACAACACTGGGCTTTAGGAAGCATCTGCAGGTGTTCTTGTGTACGATCTTATACATTGATATTGCAAAGGTTCGCAGAATTTTATGCCATCTTGTGGGAAAACACTGGCATAACATAACACCTTCCTCGGCTTTATTTTAAAAAGTTTAAGATGTCTCCATTTAATTTACTTAATACTTAGTAACTGTAATTACTCTACAATTTTTATGTTCTTCCTTTTCCCTTTCTTCTGAACTACCGATGAATGGCCCTCCTTCTATTCTTAAGGGCTGTAATCTCCGTTAGTGCAGATACGGAATTAAAATTTGGAGCGAGACTTGATGGGAGTCCACCTGTATGTAGGCAACAATTTCGCACGAGTGTCCACAAGTAGCATATATACGAGTATATATATATATATATATATATATATATATATATATATATATATATATATGTGTGTGTGTGTGTGTGTGTGTGTATAGGGATATATATATATATATATATATATATATATATATATATATATATATATATATATATATATATATAGGGGCTATTGTTTACTGCACATGCGTAGTATATTGTAAGCCAAACACAATAAGGGAGCTCCAAATTTTATTTCCGTATCTGTACATTTTTAAATAAATCTCTCATTGTTGCTTTTGTTATTTAGTCAACTGTACCTAGATAGTTTTAAACCTCACAAGTAAAGTGAAAGGAAAACGATGAAAAAGTGGAAGAAAGGAAGACGATGAAAAATCGAAAGAAAGGAAGACGATGAAAAAGTGAAAGAAAGGAAGAGGATGAAAAGGTGAAAGAAAGGAAGACGATGAAAAAGTTAAAGAAAGGAAGACGATGAAAAAGTGAAAGAAAGGAAGACAATGATAAAGTGAAGGGAAGACGATGAAAAATTGAAAAAAAGGATGACGATGAAAAATTGAAAGAAAGGAAGACGATGAAAAAGTGAAAGAAAGGAAGACGATGAAAAAGTGAAAGAAAGGAAGACGATGTAAAATTGAAAGAAAGGAAGAATATGAAAAAGTGAAAGAAAGGAAGACGATGAAAAAGTGAAAGAAAGGAAGACGATGAAAAAGTGAAAGAAAGGAAGACGATGAAAATTTGAAAGAAAGAAAGACGATGAACATTTTAAAGAAAGGAAGACGATGAAAGAAAGGAAGACGATGAACATTTGAAAGAAAGGAAGACGATGAAAAAGTGAAAGAAAGGAAGACGATGAAAATTTGAAAGAAAGGAAGACGATGAAAAAGTGAAAGAAAGGAAGACGATGAACATTTGAAAGAAAGGAAGACGATGAAAAAGTGAAAGAAAGGAAGACGATGAAAATTTGAAAGAAAGGAAGACGATGAAAAATTGGAAGTAAGGAAGACGACGAAAAATTGAAACAAAGGAAGAGGATGAAACAGTGACAGGAAGGAAGACAATGAAAATTGAAAGAAAGGAAAAAGATAGAAAAATGGCAGAAAAGAAAAGGATAACAAATGCTTTATAAAAATGATGCAGAGGAAAACTATGGAAGAAGACGAATAAAGATTGTGAAGACATGGTATAGAATTCAAGATGAAAATATTATAATAAGAAATTGAAAAAAAAAAAAACGAAATAGAAAAGATAGGGATTGAAGAAATGACACAAAAGTAGAGGATCAAAATGTCGCTAAAAATTGGTAATACAATGACAGCAAGAAAGGGGATAAAAGTGTCAGAAAGACAGAGCATGACAAATTGACACAATACAAGGGGATGGAAAAAATGACATCAAGAAAGAAGATACGAAAAGTGACACGGAAAGAGGCTGAAAATAGAACAGAAAGAAAGAAGTTAAAGATTTATGAGAAATAAGTAGATCAATACGATGGAAAAAATGACAGCGATAAAAAATTTACTGATAACGTAAAAATAAGTCCAAGTGGCACATTAACAATGAAAATGATATAAATGAGATCAAAGATGTCGGAAAGAGAATGGCGGTACTGATAATGGCAAGGAGATAGAAGTATTTAAAATATCATGGAGGGAAATAGAAAAAGACATTAAAACAGTGGCGACTCGTGATATTTTTTGTATGTAGGATATGAGATTGACGACTGATGACCAAGACAGAAACTAATAATAGTAATAATAATAATAACAATAATAATAATAATAATAATAATAATAATAATAATAATAAATAATAATAATAATATTAAAATAATAATAATATAATATTAAAATAATAGTATTAATAAGAATAATAATAATAATAGCCTAATAATAATAGAGCATGCAAAATCAATACATGTAGGCCTATGTTAGTCTTTGACTCACCATTCTGGAACTGGCAATTTATTTCGATTCTCCTCCCCTTTTTAGTTGTGAAGATGGCTCCTAAGCCATTGTACTGCCCGATATTTACCGATGCTTCATCGTACGTTTGCCAATTAATTTCTTGCTACAGTTAAATTCTTCTAAATGATCAGATACAACTTCAGATATTCTTTCGGCTGTTCTATCATCTGAAAGTCTTGTTAATTCTTGTATTTACTACAGCTTATTTTATTTATCTTTATGTACTTTTGTTTTTATTTTTATATGATATGTTAAATTATTTATTATTTTGTTTATTCTATTCTTTTAAAATGACCAATGAACTGCAGGCTACAAGGATACTTGAAAATTCTTATTGTAGTTTCTGACAGGGTCCCCATCATCCAGAAAGAAGGGTTGTAGTATTAGGATACACGGTCATATCCTCAACGCGGTTAAACTCAAGCCATATCCCTTCCTCCGCACTCTCCCCTGTCCCCTAACTTCAATGCTAGAAGAACACCGTTTGCTGTTTTCTCGGAAATTATTTCTGAGCTGTGCAGTGGCGACAACTCACGAGAGAAAGTGGAAGCTTAAAGGAAATTATTACGTCGGGACGCATTGAAAATCAAAATCTGTAATTAAAATGTTTTCTATTCTCAGAGGCACGAAATTAAACTATAGGATCATCCTCATATCCTTCATGGAGGAATCGCCACTGCATTAAAATAAGAAAGAAACAAATGAACAAAGTAAATAGAAAGACGGAAGAAAACCAAAGAACCCATCAAAGTACTCGTAGGATGAAGAACATTAAACGAACGGTTTGATGTTGACCATCTCAGCAGTCTTAACGTATTTCGTTTTAATTTTTATTTACCAAACATCGCAGAGATTGAAGAGTACTTCTACACGCATGTGGTGACATCACCAGTAACGTCTTGCGGACATCAGCATGCGGTACCGGAAGACAATTCTAGCATATAAATTAAGCATACAATAAATATCTGCGTGCAATTTGTATCTTCCCACGCTAAATGACTTGTCTCTATTACCTGCAGGCAAATGCAGTACTTTGCAGTACCGCTCCTTCCTACTTCCTACTCATTCATCATCGATGTCGCATTTTTCACTGAAGCCAAGTAACTTTCGCATTTTGCATTGCGATATTATAAACGTAGCTGTAGTTTGTTTTTATACGCAGAAAAGGTTCCCGCCAAGGATTGTGAGCTTTCACATGGTCTTATATTGGCTTCTTTCCTTCCTTTCTTCCCTCCTTCCCTCCCTTTCTTCCCTCCTTCCCTCCCTTTCTTCCTTTCTTTCTTCCTTTCTGCCTTTCTTCCATTATTCCTTCCTTTCTTTCTTCCTTCCTTCCATTCTTCTTTTCCTTCTTTCTTTTTTCCTTCCTTCCTTTCTTCCTTCCATTCTTCTTTTCCTTCTTTCTTTTTTCCTTCCTTCCTTTTTTTCTTTCTTTCTTTCTTTCTTTCTTCCATCCTGTCTTCCTTCCATTCTTCCTTTCTTTCTTCCTTTCTTTCTTTTTTCCTTTCTTCCTATTTTCCTTTCTTTCTTTTTCCTTTCTTCCATTCTTCCTTTCTTTCTTCCTTTTTTCCTTCCTTTCTTTCTTCCTTCCTTCCTTTCTTCCATCCTGTCTTCCTTCCATTCTTCCTTTCTTCCTTCCTTTCTTTCTTCCTTCCTTTCTTCCATCCTGTCTTCCTTCCATTCTTCCTTTCTTTCTTCCTTTTCTCCTTCCTTCCTTTCTTTCTTCCTTCCTTCCTTTCTTCCATCCTGTCTTCCATTCTTCCTTTCTTCCTTCCTTTCTTTCTTCCTTCCTTTCTTCCATCCTGTCTTCCTTCCATTCATCCTTTCTTTCTTCCTTCCTTTCTTCCTTCCTTTCTTCCATCCTGTCTTCCTTCCATTCTTCCTTTCTTCCTTCCTTTCTTCCATCCTGTCTTCCTTCCTTTCTTCCTTTCTTTCTTCCTTTTTTCCTTCCTTTCTTTCTTCCTTTTTTCCGTCCTTCCTTTCTTTCTTCCTTCCATACTTTCTTCCTTTCTTCCTTCCTTTCTTTTTTCCTTCCTTTCTTTCTTCCTTTCTTCCTTTTTTCCTTTCTTTCTTCCTTCCATTCTTCCTTCCTTTCTTCCTTCCTTTCTTCCATCATGTCTTCCTTCCATTCTTCCTTCCTTTCTTTCTTTCTTCCTTTCTTTCTTTCTTCCTTCCTTTCTTGCTTTCTTCCTTCCTTTCTTTCTTCTTCTTCCTTCCCTTCTTTCTTCTTTTCTTTCTTTCTTTCTTTCTTTCTTTCATCTTCTCCTTAAAAGCCAAGTGAGGTGTAGGGAGTCAGGGGTTTGAACTCCCTTCCCTTTAACTTTTTGAAAAAAAATTGCGTATGTAGATTTGAGTACTGTATTTTTTTTATCCATAATCGTTCCCCTTCTGTAATTTTTCACTGTCAGAGTAACAAAATCTACATCGACATAAGGCATAGTCTTCCTATTCCTTCAATATCATCCCTGCCCTTGGTGCTGCGGCACGTTCGAAATAAAACAACGCTATCTTTATTATAGAGAGACCTACCGCCTAGTACCGACCTTGTAATAAAATGAAGCCGACACAATATGAAATTTAACTTATTGCGAAACATATTGAAATGGTTGTTTTGACAGTTCTGCAGTGCAGATGATGTTAAATATTGTGCATTGTCGATTTTAAACTCATTTTAAGAGCGGTATTCACCCGTTCGTTAGTTTGAGTTCTGACTTTATTGTGAAACGTTCGTGTAACGTTTTGTGCATTTGAGAGTTAATTTTTTAATATAAACTTCACAGTGTCGTTCCGGTTCTTTGATACGTCTAAGCCTAGATCATAATTCTGTGGTGTTCGGGTAAAGGGGTATAAGTCATTTTTTTTGTCCAGGTGGAATTTTGTTCCCCAGATGAACACACAAGTTCAATTATACAAGTGGGTGTGCAAAAATCGAAGAATACAAGCAGTTGATGTGTTCTATTTGTGTAGAAAATTATTTGTAATAAGGGTTCCAAGTTTAATTTTCATTTATCTCAGAACTCATTTTTATGACTTATCTCCCTTTACCCAAACACCACAGATATATACCCAGATTGCTCGGCATTATAGGTTTTCACGGTAACAACTTTTGTCAGGCTTACTATGCAGCCATCTAGTTGTTACATAAGGAGTCACGTCATAACTCCCATTTGAATTGCATTAGCGACTGTACTGCCATCTCGTGTTCGTTTACGGCGGACTGGTGGCGATCCTGGCGGTTGTTCTCTTCAAAGTGCATCCGATTTTAACATAGGAATGAGCAATCTATATGTGATCTGGGGTCTAAGCTACCGCAAGGCTCAATTTTACATTTTTTTTTTTAGCAAAAAGTCGCGTTGTGATTCTCACAAGGACAGTGAAAATCAGGTTGCAACTTTTGGTACAATTGTATTGATCTGGTACAATTGTAAGTGATCTGTACCCTGGCACGTACAACTACCTTTTTGGTACAATTTTAAATTGTTTAGTATAATCTGTACTTTCTTCTATTTTCAGTATTAAAACAGACATTATTACAACTGGCTTTAATAAAGTTGAACAAATTATCGATTGCTACCAAGTTGGTAGTACCAACACCAACGCTGTGATTATTACCGGCAGCTGATAATCAGATTTACAGCCCACTTTAAGGTCAACACATTAACAGAGAATGTAAATAATTAGAAACCGGTATTGAAATGTTATTTTCTTTCGTTCATCTCTTGAGCCATTGGCCATTGTTGATGTAGATTACTACGATAACTGTCACTGTTGCAAAAGCAGGATTTGACTGGTTATTATGATGTCATTTGTCTTTAATTCCATGTATTGTACCTAGATACTATTTGTTTTCTTTTTATTCTTTTTGCTACAATTCGCAATATAGTATTTATCGCAATGTATAGCCCTGAACACTATTTATGACTGTTATTCCAGTGTCTTAAATATTTTACCAGTTTTGGCAACGTTTGTATGATTACCAATCTATTCTAATTGTGTATTGTTCAGCAATGGTTATCATCAATATTAAAAAACTAAAATAAAGTTTGTTAGTTTTAGCCCATGTACTGGGTTTTTGCCGGAAGGGAGAATTACTGAGAATTGACCGTCATAATAAAATTCGCTCCATGATTGCCAATGAACTTCGCCGGGCTGATAAGTATGAGGTGTACGAGGAAATTGGGTGCCTTTCTGCTGACGGTTCAACTCGAAGAGCAGATATCATTGTTATAGACCGAAAAAAAAAATTGTGGACTCATTCTCGATCCCACAGTCCGTTTTGAGAACAGCGAGGAACAACCTAGAGAAGTCTGCAAAGAAAAACGGACAATTCATCTGCCATGCTGCAGTGATTTGGGGACCAAATACAACATGAAGACATGGGACGTTATAGGAATTATGATTGGGGCTAGAGGCACAATCCCACGGGAGTCCTTAGAAGTCTTCCGAAAATTAAAAGTTCCTGGCAGCACCTGGACATGATATTCTTTACTGCACTGAAGTCATCGATTAGCATTAGTCATCATTTATATTCTTTATAAAATGTAATTTGGCTTGTAGCCTAAATTGTTTGTTGCATTTCCAATAATTTTTTCAATGATAGCCTACCTAACTAGGGTTTCTATTAAAGAAAAAATTGAATTAAATATAAATATTCATTTAGAATTGATTAGGAGGCCGATTATTAAACCCTGGTTGGAACGGCTATCAAATATCTATTAATGTTTATGATTTTCTTTGTTAAAACAACACATGTTTGCAGATACATGTATTCCTTATTTTCGGAGCCTTCTTTGTCTATGCCAAGTCTATGTAAATGTGTTCATGCTCTTTTTTCTGTATTTGTAATTTACATATGTGTCTTCACGAGAAAACTAGGCTGGTAAAATTTTGGTACATTATAGAAAAAAAAATCTGTATAATCTGGTACAATTTTCAGAGAAATCTGGTGCATTTTACTTTCGGCCTGTGGCAACACTGGTGAACATTTCACATTGACAAATGTTTTTCGCAGCCGCAACACGACTATGTTGTCGCGAACGTTCTTCCTGAAACTAGTTTCACATTCCCCTGTGAAAACTGAGCTAATAATAATAATAATAATAATAATAATAATAATAATAATAATAATAATAATAATAATAATAATAATGTGAATGTGCTTACAATGTATATCTCACCGACGCTACATAACCTCTTAAGTTGATATGGCGATCTTCATTGACATAGGTCTATATAAAAATATTCTATGGCATAGTGCAAGAACATATGCATTTCACGACAATGGCCCATCGTCTTTGAACGATATTCGTCTATTGAATTCATATTGCAATGGTTCCCAACCTTTTTTGACTGACGACACACTTTAACTGAACTCCCATGATATCGCGACACATTTATTTGTTTTTATTAATAACAATATAATAACGACAACCAGTTATTATTTTGTGGAGGAACTCTATGTAGAATATTTTATAGCGGACGGGAAGATGATTACTGTTCACTGCACAGGAATTTTGTCGGTTTTATTTTTCTATTCGTCCAACTAAGACTTTCAAGGTCTATGCTAAATTCAAAGAAAAATTAAATTAAAAACATAGTTATTCACACATATTTCGCTAGCAAGATGAAAAATGCAAGGAAAAGGTGCCGAAACGCCGTTCCAGCGGGTTCCGCCAGAAAAAAGCACTGATAACTTCTAAGTAATGTTGGCATCCACTGTTGTAGATAGGTCGATGTTAACACACAATCTTCCAAAAAAAAAAAAAAAAAACACACACACACACAAGCAGCAACTTGAGTGGAATTAGAAAAAAAAAACAAACAAACTATGTGCCAAAAATCCCAACCTATCTATGCTGGATGTCCGCTAAAAGATTTTTATTGTCATTTTCGAAAACTCACCTATTTAAATTAATGTGAAGTCTGCTCTTGGTGGGTTGCACAGAGTTTCTGTATATGTGATTATGGTTCACAGGACACGTAAATAATCTTCAAGATGCAGTAGTCTTTTCCTTCGGTTAGATTTCCCTATTTTCTTGGTAGAAAATGCAGATTCAAACAAGTATGGCGTTGAGAACGGCAGTTCTAAATGTCTTTTTAGTTTATTCGGCACCATCTAGTGATTTGACAAAACATTTCCGCATATAAGACACTGGGGATTTTGTTTATATTTAACTCCATGCCATGTAAAACCATATTGCAAGTATTCATCAATATATTTACGAAAGACAGTACGTTTTTGTGAACCCTGAAGGGAATTTCCGCGCACATTTGAATTAGCACTGCTGCTATCTAATTCTAACCCAGAGCTTCATTCAGATTGTCTTTTTCGAATTAAAAATTTGTCCATGGTAAAATCTAAATAAAGCACTTTTCATAAAATAATCGCACTATAGCCCTGACAATAACTATAACGGACCAAAATTGAGGGAAAGAAGACACTGGAAAGTTTTCTTTTCTCAATCGTACTATCAGGGACTGGAATGCTTTACCTGCAGACTTACTAAAGGCTTTACCAACAACCAAAAATGTATTTATAAATAGGCTTAAGGATTTTACTAATAGACGGTAATTATACACAGTATTTAAAGGGTGTAAATTATATTTTGTTATTTAAGTGTTGTATCAGTGAAGAATTATGTTGTGTCAGTGAAGTGTGTTGTGTTAGTGAAACGTGTTCCTGTCAGTGAATCTTTATAGTTTATAGTGGCAGTGCAAGTATCTGAACAGTGAAATGTTTTTGAAGTGTTAGTGAAATCAGGATAGAATCAGTGAAATGTGTCGTAGTTCCAGTGCAGTGAGTGAGTTCACAGTGTAGTGTTGAAAGGTACTTGTGCAGATATGAACATATCATACTTGTGGGTTTTAGTTCGAACTTAGGTTTAAGATACAAATTATATTTACTTTAAATGTAATTTTAAGTGATCGTGCTTCATTTAATTTAGGATGTTCCCTGTTATTATTATTATAATTATTATTATTATTATTATTATTATTATTATTATTATTATTATTATTATTATTATTATTATTATAAATTATTGTTAGTATTAATTATTAGTATTATTATTAATTGTATTTCAATTATAGTCATTATTGAGTAGTTATTGTCATTATTGAGTGTAATTAGTTACCACTGCCACCGGGTATAGGCCTATACCCATTGCAGTGTGAATAAATACATACAAAATGTTCAGACGATTCTAAACTCTATTTATTACAAAGTGGGAAGAGTAAACAAATTACTAAGCATTGTTGCAGGGGTTCACGTTTCATTGGTAAAGTCTGTCTCAAAATAAAATGTACCATATCAAAGACTTCGTTGTAAATAAAAGAAATGTGTTGTAAAGAGACTTTCTGGATGACATAAAATTTATTTTTCAATTCCAATTTCGCGACACACTCCATGGGGCTGTGCGACACACCGGTTGGGAACCCCTGCACTAGTGTGTGCAGAGGAAAGAGTTGATTCAGGGAATCCACTCTTTTGTGTCTCTTTGTTGCTATTTCGCGCTGACGGAACAATTTTCTTGCGCCGTATCGCGCCTTGTGCAATCGATGTTTGTTCCGACAGCTCCGTTGTGTAACAAATTAGAGCACCGTCTTCCGTATCTTGTACGGATTCCCCAGGCTTGCCAACCAGACACGCTTTCGCTAAGTCTGCAGATTCAACTCTAAAAGCTGACTTTTATTTTTTTTTTCTGAAAGTGGCGATAAGTCTGCTGCTGTTACGTGTATGCGTGCCTACACTGTCATTTAACTATAAGGGTACTGGATTTACAGTATTTTCGCGTATAAATATGAATGTATAAAGTATTTTTTCCTCTGTTTCTATCAAACACAGACTAATGTCCTCTGCACCGTGTGATAAACAAACGTTGGTGAGTTGCGAGCTGGCCACAGAAAACAAATTATCTTTCATAGTTTTAATACAAAAATGGCAGAAAAAAAGTATTGCAAAAAATTATTGTTCTAAATTCAGCAACCATTTACTCAGAAACTACTAACTAAAGGACTGAAATGTTGTATACTAATGTCAACTATGAGAAGACTGTTCAGTAATCTTTATATGAAACGAATGAAAGTCAGGATAGAAGAAGAAATGTCAGAAGGAAGTGAAATTGGGAGAGGAGTACGACAAGGATGTCCTTTATCACCTACCCTGTTCAACATCTACTTGGAAGATTTAGTGAAAAACTCTTTTCAGAACATGGGAGGAGTGATAGTAGGAGGAAGAAGAATAAAGTGTCTAAGATTTGCTGATGATATGGCGTTGTTAGCAGAAGAGGAGATGATACTAAGGGATATGCTACTGGAGCTAAATGACAGCTGTGAGCAGTATGGAATGAAGATTAATGCCAACAAGACGAAGACCATGGTCATAGGAAGAAAAGTAAAGAAGGTAAATTTCCAAATTCTAAATGAGGCAGTAGAGCAAGTGGACAGCTTCAAATACTTGGGGTGTACTATAAGCAATAACATGAGCTGCTGCCAAGAAGTCAAAAGGAGGATAGCAATGTCAACGGAAGCTTTTAATAGCAAAAGGAGCATCTTCTGCGGACCTCTGGAGAAAGAACTAAGGAAGAGACTAGTGAAGTGCTTTGTGTAGCATTGTAGGCCTATGGGGCAGAAACATGGACATTACGACGAAGTGAAGAGAAGCGAATAGAAGCATTTGAAATGTGGGTATGGAGAAGGATGGAGCGTGTGAAGTGGACAGACAGAATAAGAAACGAAGCTGTGTTGGAAAGAGTGGCTGAAAAAAGAATAATGCTGAAACTGATCAGAAAGAGGAAAAAGAATTGGCTGGGTCACTGGTTGAGAAGAAACTACCTTCTGAAGGATGCACTGAAAGGAATGGTGAACGGGAGAAAAGTTCGGGGCAGAAGAAGATATCGGATGATGGACGATATTAATAGGAAGGCAGAAAATAGGAAAGATTGGAGAATTATGGGTTTGCAGTGAACACTATGAATGAATCTCCAATAAAAACCAAAATTTTAGCTTTCCAGGGTAAAACTCAACTACGATGTAAAATTTTAATCAATAATAGTTCCATAGAACAAGTTACAAATTTCAGATATTTAGGGTGTGAAATCGGCACCACAAGTGAACTAGACTTACAAAAGAAATTACAGAGTTTCAATAGAGAACAATAAAATTAGGACACTTTTAAACAAAACACGAAAAGATACGATTTTAATATATTATAAAGTCTTGGCGGTTCCAACTCTTCTTTACGGCTCGGAATGCTGGGCTCTTACAAAAAGTAAAAAAATAAAATAGAAGTATTAAAAACGAGATTCTTGAGGGCAGTTGGTGGATATAGAAGCTCAGATAAACAATATAATGCAATAAGAGAAGAAGTGAACATATTTAATTTAAATAATAAAATTTAAAAAAATATCAAGAAAATTATTATGATCATGTGGCGCGGATGCCAGATTCCCGCATTCCCAAAAAAATCTTACAGTATAAGCCTAAAGCAAGAAGAGAGAGAGGAAGACCTATGAAGAGATGGATGGACCAGTTTCTTTGAGAGGACGGAACAGGTCGAAAGGCCTAGTCCCTGATGATGATGATGATGATGATGATGATGATGATGATGATGATGATGATGATGATGATGATGATGATGATGATGATGATGATGATGATGTCTGAACGTATTAAAGAACGTCTTCACTGACTGACATACTCGTAGATTTAAGCCTATTAAGGAAATATTGTTCTTTCTGTAATGTAAAATTCACAAGTGTGCGAACGATTCCTTCTTGGTGACAAATAATAATAATTTGTCCGTTAGAAAGAAGAGAGGTTGTTAGAATTTTCTCTTGTGTTTAAACTTCTTTTAATTAAAGGATACTGTTTCAATAGTACCTACATTATGCAACGAGCCTATAATGGTAGTAATTAAGACGAGAGTATGTTTATAAAACGAGCGCAAGCGAGTTTCATAATTTTCATACGAGCGTCTTAATTACCATTATAGGCAAGTTTCATACGACTTTTTATGCTCGACCATATTTCTAACTTGAAATTATTCATAAGTAAGTTATTCATGTTATTCTTATCTGACTGAGGAGCGGAACTGACCTTGTGCAATACCTCGTAAATTGTGAGATGTGCGCAGACGCGAAAGTATTGATTTTTTTTCCGAGAAACATATGTCGACACTGACCTTGATATAATCTAGAGAGTAAAATAAACATTAATCTTGATATAACCTTAAAATTGAATTAGACATTGAAAAACGAGATGACAAATTGAATTTATGTGAATATTATTTACAATTAATGCTAATTATTATAGTAACAGAACTGACTTTATTTCAAATATAGGTGATTTATTGTGCAATTGGTGAAATGAATTTGCGGGAATGTGCTTTGTGAAAGGCTGGAAGATGATGGTGAATTGATGTTAATTTGTGTGTTGGTTTTTTTTTTTTGGACTGAATTTAATATTGTAGTTGAGATTTCAATTTTATTTTGGCTCGATTCTTCAACATAACCTTCTGCGACAGTATTGGATTTCCAGCCTCCGTGACGTTTCGCTAGTTGTCTTTCGATTGCATATCCGAGAATAATCGATACTTGCGCTTTCATATTCTGATTGGTGGAACACCTGAACTTTAATGAATAGGTGTACTTTAATGAGGTCCATTAAAGGGCTGCTACCAGGTGTATAATTACTACATTTCAGCATGGTCGAGCATAAACAATTTTAACATGCCAACCTTGGCTGGGTCATAGTGCCCGCTCCCGAAAATTCCATTCCCCATAGGTACTGTACATATTGTACTGTGTTCTCCCGGCCTCGTAGGGTGGTCTGCGCTTGAAGGCAGTCGTCGCTCGCTCTGTCCCTTCATTACGTATGCCGGAGCGCGGCGCACTATTTTGTAATTGTTTCATGAAGTCACATTGTACTCGCTTTCAATAGAAAGTAACGAGCGGTAATTCAGCTAGCATTTCAGACAAATAAACGCTCAATTAGCCGCTATTGTGCTCCACGCAGAGTGGGCTGCATCGTGACGTAAGCAGCCAGGGCCCGGTCTGAGAGCAGACCCCTACAACCTCTTCCTGTCTTGGATTACGTTAGTGTTTTACAGGCCGCTCTTACATACTGATTACTACGAAACTAGAATTATAATTAGGGCCAAGATTATGAATGAGGTTATGAGCAGGGTACGAACTAACTCGGGGGATGGGGAGATTTCCTCCCTGTTGGAAAGTTATTCCCCTCTCATAAATTCATATTAACATCCATGCCAGGGATAAGATCTATCCCCCTAAAAAAATATAATTGTTTTAATACGAGTATATGTACTTACTTTATGAACTATAAAGCGTGGTGGGTATAAAGCAAGCAAAAAGAATAATATTGACGTATTATCATCACCGCAAGCTAATAACAATCAATAACTTAGGAATTACACATCTTATCTTGAGCCTGCTCATGGATATAATTATTATTAGAGATGAGCTTAAATGATATTTTCAAGTATCTGTGACAACTGTGACTGTGACAATTAAATATCTGTGACTTTTATCGGTGATTTTGTCACACCGATATTTTATATCGATACGTAACATGAATTACACCGATATTTTGTCACACCGATAAAAATTAGTAGGAAATATTGAAGATCAGTGAAATATGAATACGATTTCTCTATACACACCACTCATCAGTGATTTATATGGGAAAATCCAACAAATAAATTATGTACATATACCATTAATAAATAAATACTTACCTAACTGAACAGTAACATGTCAAAAGTTAACCTCATGTACCAAGAGATTATATTATAGATATTGAACCAGTTGATCATTTTTAAATGTAGTTGGGTATGGAGAAATTGAGGTTATATGATTATCCTAATCGTTTTAAAAATTAATCCTTTTTATTGTATATAATATAATGGATAAATTATATTAAATCGTGCATTAACATTATAATATTGAGTCATAGAATAAAAATTAATGAAACATAAGTATTCGGGAAAACATTGGAAAATAATTACAAAACAAAAGAGTTGTTCAGACAGGATTTTACACAAGATTAAGTACTGGTAACCAATGGTGTTATTATTTAAATCGTGTAATAACTACATCATTTATAATAAGATGGAGAAACTACCCCCAGATTGCTGTTATTTGTATCATGCGCACGCGCAAACCTACGACTAATTAGTATCTAACTCGTTGCCTACGACGTAGAGGAGAAAATATCAGTCACAGAGTACTGAATACGGAGCAGATTTCGATAGCGATATTTTGTCACAGATATTTCGCGTCATCAGTCACAGGTTTATCTGTGACAAAAAAATATCTGTGACAAAATATCGGTTTGTGAAATATCGGCCATCTCTAATTATTATTCTGATCAAGATGCAAGACAAGCAACTCAGTGCGACGAAGCGTTGAGCCGTATTGAATGAGGATAATAATAATTTTATGTTTGGTATTCTCCAACTAGGATTCTATCCCCCCCTCCTCATTAGAAATCTTAATTCGCACCCTGGTTATGACTAGGGAACTAATTTCTAGTTCCGTTCCTATTTTGTTTGCTGCGTCCTAGACTATGTCATTCAGATATCTCTACGTTTCGTGTACACAGGATCCCCTGTTAAAATTTTACTTACTTACTTACTTACTGGCTTTTAAGGAACCCGGAGGTTCATTGCCGCCCTCACATAAGCCCGCCATTGGTCCCTATCCTGAGCAAAATTAATCCAGTCTCTACCATCATACCCCACCTCCCTCAAATCCATTTTAATATTATCCTCCCATCTACGACTCGGCCTCCCCATAGGTCTTTTTCCCTCCGGCCTCCCAACTAACACTCTATGTGCATTTCTGTATTCGCCCATACATGCATTGCCCATATCAAACGTCTGGATTTAATGTTCCTAATTATGTCAGGTGAAGAATACAAAGCGTGCAGTTCTGTGTTGTGTAACTTTCTCCATTCTCCTGTAACTTCATCCCTCTTAGCCCCAAATATTTTCCTAAGTACCTTATTCTCAAACACCCTTAATCTCTGTTCCTCTCTCAAAGTGAGAGTCCAAGTTTCACAACCATACAGAACAACCGGTAATATAACTGTTTTATAAATTCTAACTTTCATATTTTTTATAGGACCTAAAATGTCTAAATGGACCATGAAGTCCTATAAATGCCCGGACACTAATATCTGTGCCTAAAAAGTATCTTTTTAGTATTTGGCATATATTTAAAATAACAATAGAAGTTGTTAAAAATGCAAAAATACCACAAAAAACTACAAAAATGCTATTTAAAATGTAGGAAAATCTATTACAGATAAACACTGATCTGGCAAGTTCGTTCCATATTGGTCTTAAAAAGGGAGAGAAGAAAATGTTACTTAAGTTTCTGGAATAGAAGTTCGTTTGGAAAAGTTCATCAAGCATAAAAAGGAATGTTAGGATAGACGAGAGTTTACAAATTAGTTTTTGCGTCAATACACCCCCCATTATGCGAAATGAAATTGATCAATCAGCAATCAGTCACTTTCACTGGTATAATTTTAGTCTTCAGTTTCAGTAGTAGGCTACTCAATGTCAGCAGCAGTTCTTTATACTGTGACAGCGACGTGAGATTCGAACTCACGACCAGCGTCCCGCAAGAGAGAAGATCGCGCGGAGCACTTTGGGATGGCGCGCGGCGGAGAGGGGAAAAGGGCCAACGCGGCGAGAGAGTGGAGAGAGAGTGCGCGCGCATCTGGTGCTGGTAGAGAGGAGAGGGCTCGGGATTTTTCTGGAGTGCCATCTCTAGAGACGCGTGGAACCTTCGAGGCTACGTCGCTGTGGTTATAAATTACGGACGCGAAGGAACGACAGCAGTTTTGCAGTTTAGAGTTTTCAGTTATTCGGTCAGTGAGTAAGCCAGAGCAAGCAAGCCAGACTGGTGTGCCGGAGTTCGACTCGAGTGTGCGTTCGCATCTGCGTCAGCATCCGAAGGCCTGAGTTCGAGTGCAGTGGACCGCAGTTGGAGGGACCTGAGTTCGAGTGCAGTGGACCGCAGTTGGAGGGACCCGAGTTCGAGTACAGTGAACTGTCTCTGAAAGTCTGTGGTTCGAGATACTGTGAACTCGAGTGACTGAGATGGAAGAACTGTGAACTGAGAACTGGTAGTTCTGATTTGTAAATAGTGCTTTGTAAATATTAGTTAAGAATAACAGTTCATTGTTGTGCGTAATAGTCCAAGTAAATTGTCATTGTCGTCGGTGGAGTGCTATAACGAATACTGTGTTGAGTGAAGATCCAATTGTTGACGAGAGCGTTAAGGTGAATTGTAGAAAGGAATTATTGTTGTGGCGAATAAATTATATTGTTGTTACTAATAAAATTCACAATACATAACCAACTTGATTGAATTCTGGCCTCAAATGCCTCCCAAATTAATGGACTCTAAATATTCTTTTGACTTCTGTAGAGCTGCATTATGCACTAGGACAAGGAACTGCGTTCTAGATAATCCCTATCGATTAGATAAGCTAAACATGGAGTTTGTAATGCTGGCTGCGTCTTATCAACGCGGAAAACATGGGTCGCAATTGATTGTTCCGTATTATTCAAAGCTCAGTATTGGTATATAGAGTATTCGGGCTATTCCATCTCAAATCGACCGAAATAAAGAGAAAATTAACCTTGCAATTTTTAAATACAATGAAACTTTTTCTGTCCGTTGACAACTGTGATACAATGCTTTGTGCAAAGTTTGAGGCATCAGAACTTCATAGTGTTTAAATTAAAAATATTTAAATTTATCGTATTTTCATAAAATTAGCAACTTTAAACTGTTGTGGCTCCGAAACCCTTTCACCCAATGATCAAAATCATGGTTTATTTTGATGCTGAGAAATTAAAGTTTATATTGACATGTAAACAGTTTTTCTTACTTTTTGCGGAAATGGAGAAATTTAGATTTTTCTTCATTAAGACGACTTTGACCACGAAAAAAATATTTTTAAAATATATGGTTAGATTCCGCATTGAAAGTACAAATAAACACATATTTTTTACTGGTGCAACGTTATTAAGAAAGTATTGAAAATATCGAATAAAGAAAATAAATACTTCGCGCGTGAAGTAACCAGCTGACTGTGAGACGGGAGCTAGCCGAGACAAGCAAGGCCAGGAGACAAACACGTCATATTTCGTCTAATAGCGCATAGCTGGGCTAGCTTTATCACAGGTTTTCATAAACACAGGAGTAAACTGACGCCCAACGCTCGCTTCTCTTCAGCTGTCGGCCAGTGGGTGCAGTACTGCGCCTTTCAAGTCTAGGCGTGTGAAAATAATTTATTTAATACCCTCGAAACTTATTGCCGAACCACTAAGCAAACAATGCCGAAGTCCCTATTAATAATGCAAGGTTTTTTCTCAACATTTTTTTACAGTTTTTACAAATGGGCAAAAAACCTAAAAGTAAGTAAAATCAGATTATCTGTCTCTCTGTATACAATAAAAATAAGGATTACTTCTTAAGGGGACACTCAACTTAAAAATTGGAGAAAAAGTGTCATAGAAATGAAAAATTAAATTTCTACACTTATTTACGTCACAGAACTAAATCAATATGCAGAATTCTTTCCCTATTCATTGAGAAGTCACAGTCAAATGCACAAAGCCAAAAAATAAAAAATGGTAATTAAAAGTGATATTTCAATTAATGATTGATTAAAAATTGAAATATTTTTTATTTTTAAAAGTATTGGATCTAATGAGCTGAGATTTTGCATGTTATTTTCCATGTGTATAT
Organism: Periplaneta americana; assembly: GCF_040183065.1. Lineage (NCBI taxonomy): Eukaryota > Metazoa > Arthropoda > Insecta > Blattodea > Blattidae > Periplaneta > Periplaneta americana. Next base: position 176,062,135 of record NC_091120.1, on the reverse strand, counting down.
TAAACTTTTTCTCCAAATTTGAAAAAGATTGGTCAAATAGGAAAAAAGTTCCAAAATATAGTTGAGTGTCCCCTTAACATAACCTACCAAATGTCAGCTTCAAAATGAGCTCCCGTTCAATGTTCTGCAGTAAATGGTTCCAGAGTTCTGAGCGCTGAAAGAGGCTTGTTTTTCTAAAATACGCTAAATTTGTCGCTCAATAATACGAAAACCGTTTGACTTTCGATAGTATATTTTTGAAAATGCACTGTCCTCAGCACCTTGTATAAATAGGGAAAAATTAGAGTATTAAAAAAATGCGAGGTTTTTTACTGATCGATTTTATATGGAATAGCCCGTCTCTTTTCTTCTCATGGATTTCACCATAAGCACTATCCTTTTCTAATCTAACGAGATTGCCACATTTTCGTAAAATATATAAACCTAGTAATCGATAAAAACACATAGTGACGTAGAGAATTTGAAGCTGTGTCTGTTGTTGTTAATGAAAAATGTCTTACGAAGTAATTAAGGGTTAAAATGTCAATATAATGAAAATTTACTCCAAATGCAAAATCTTCGCTACACGAAACATATCACGTCATAACTCCTATATTAAATGCGTTAGGAACTATTTGTTATGTGTGCTGCGGTTTAGTGATTTAAAAAAAGAACGCAACATGGTTTGTTGGAGAAATGCTTAACAAATTTTGTGTTTTGTACGAAAGACATAGCGAACAAATTAACAAACACGGTCTACTTATTTTTTCTGCAGGTCCTGCCTTGAGGATATAAGGACTCGGTCTGGAGCATGAAGACTTTCTGGAAATGCTGAAAGGAAATTCTGCACACATCTCTTTTTAAAGGTTGGTAACATAAACGTTATTTATTTTTGTAGATATACCGTGCTGTAAGTCTATCTGATTAAGTTACGCTGGCGTTACGTTTAATGGAGATGAATAAAACTAACTGCCGCTCTCGCTCGCTGTGTTCGTTGCATATGTCTTTCGAGTCTCGTCTCGTCTCGTCTCGTCATTTTCGTGCGCTTCGAGTCTCGCTCATCATTCTCGAAACAGCATTTGGTAGGAGTGGAAAGATTTCGTAACTTTGAATAACATACATCATTGAAATAAATAACATTATAAATGTTTAAATGAGACAAAAAGACAAAAGAAAACAGTATCTTAGTTATAAAAATATTCTGGTTCTACTACATGATATTATATATGGTTATATAAATAGAAAAAAAACCACTTCTCAAATAAATTTTCATTTCAAAGAAACATAAAATATAACGTTAATATTTTTTACTTGAGATTGCACCCTTGATCTCAAACATATGAAAAGAAAATTCCTAGCCTTTTAATACGGGCCTAGTAATTAAATAAAGACTGGGGAACGGATTATTATACACTGAAAGGTAGAGATAATGTTTCAAATAGGCTATTCGATTATTTATACATATATAACAGTTGCCAAAGTAGATAAAAGTTCAGTCACGTGGCGATTCAAGGCTGCTTGACGTTCGGGACTTCGGGAGAGATCAATCTCGACTTCTCGAAACACTCACAAGCAGTCTTTACGTCAACGACGCGAAGTATAGAACATTGTCGTGCGGGTTTTCGGCTTTGCGGGCGCTGTTAGTCTTGCTTTCTCGATCGTTGTTCAACACTAATGTTTACGTATACTTTACACATTTTACATTGAGAGGATCGTGGGGAAAGATTAGCAGATAGGCCAACCGTTAAACAATAAAAACTAGCAAGACTAGCTTAAAGGAACTTCAGCTATTGATCATAATGAATTCACGTTTTTATGTTGTCTCTACCTACTCATCATGGAACACGATTCCGTCACAAGAACAACACTCTTAAGTAATGGCCGACTTCATGCTGCATTTCATAATTATGTGTACACTGAACAAACTACTAAGTTATACCACGCATACATTAGGCCCGTAACACACTTGCAGAGTTTTCGCCAACGAGAAATGTGTTGCGAGAAAATTAAAAAATTGATAACATGGATTCAAATGGACGTTCACACACTGGAAGAGATTCTCGCTCGAGGCAAAAACCTCGCGCGAGTTTCTTGCTGGAATCGGTAGCTCAGCGAATTTTCTTGACACATTTATCAAAGATGTTTGACATTTATACTCTTTATGACGATTGAATGTAGAAAAAGATATCACAGGTGGCGATGAATTGTATTGTTTTTATTTGAAAATGAGGAAGATGGCTGATAATTGCAGTCTGAAACTTATCGAACTTGTACGATATCACCCGTAGGCCTATTTATATGAAGCATGATATGAAAACTATAAAAACACGAAACTTAAAGAAGAAATCTGGAGACAAATATCAGATTATCTGAAAATAAATAGGGCTATATTTTATTTTGATGAGATTTAATAGTATTGATTAAACATTTGAAATAATGTATCTATATGTCTTAACAGTTTACGTAATTTTAATCAGAATATAGCAAAGAATTCTCTATCATATCATGAATGGCAAAAAAAAAAAAAAACTGTGGTCCATTGAACCTGAAATAACGCCTAAACGTATCATCATTAAAATCGAAACCAATGTCCAAAACTCATCCTTATTTTCGTAAGATACAATGTGATTTTCAGATAATTCAGGCTTTAATTTTAGGCCTACTTCTTCTTTTCATGAACAAAATATGTTCATGTAACTCCATTTCCTCATCATCTGAATACTCAGATTCAACATAGCGTTCGTACGTAATTTGTAAAGTAGACAATATACTTACAGGGTATATATTTAAGTACGACAATAGACGTAAATACATAACCTATAATATTTCCCCCAACGAGTCATTACTATAATCAGATAAATATGCTTTCTGCATGAAGGCAGTGCATAGATGATCATAGCGAGGTGTGATCTGTGATAGCGAGAACTAGCCAAGTGTGTGGAGGAAGGCTCTTCGCTTCTTTCTCGCAACACATTTCTCGCTAGCGAAAACGCTTCAAGTGTGTTATACTGGTGACAGACTACAGTCACTAATCGCGATTATCGACCTAACCGATCGCGATCAGGAGCTAAATCCTGTTTCCAGAACTAGATAATCGCGCTGAGGCACGGCCCAGTGAACGAAAGTAACATTTTAGTAATCTTTGGTTTCTAATCATCTTGATTTATATTATTTAGGAAGTCGTGATAGCTTCTGCTGTGGAATTTTGTTACCCCTTCCATTGTATCATATGAAATAGAAACGAAAATGAATGGCTAGAAAATGAATTTGGCTACCATTAGACGTAGTGGAGAAATTGAATGCAGATGTGAGAAAAGTAAAAAGAAATATATTAACAAATGACAGACGAACTATTCATAAGTATATATATATATATATATATATATATATATATATATATATATATATATATATATATAGAGAGAGAGAGAGAGAGAGAGAGAGCAATAAAAGGCTGATGAAAGATATTTCAATTTCAATAAATAATGGATTACAAAGTGGAACTGGTTTCTTTTTCAGATTTTCAATTTCAGTCTCCATTACGGAGCTATCGTTCAGGTTAGGGTTGATTTTAAAAATATGTTTTATTACAAAATAATATAAACTTTTGGCATGATGATATAAATTTTATAGGTTATAAAATCTCTTTTCAAAATAATATAAATAGTAATGATATAAATTGTATCAGTTTACATTGTAAAGCACATAATTATTTTAACAAATAAATTCCCATATCAAGCTGCAAGAAACAACAAAAAGGGGGGGGGGGAAACAATGAACAAACATGAACAGAAAGTATGAACTTTAGGTGTTGTCCAGGAGGGAAACAAACATATACGTATGTACATAGAGAAAATTGTTTCCTCTATGGTAATTCAGCCGTTGACCAGACGGGACCTAGTGTGTCACCACATTTTCGGTAATCGCGATCGGAGCTAATCGCGATAATGCTAATCGCGATTAGCGACTGTAGTCTGTCACCAGTATTACGGGGCTTAGAAGTTTCCAATTCCATCATTTTTGTTCACTGGAGACGACAAATATATGGTGAAAGGCTGAGAAGTTCGGAACTGAAATTTTTGTTTACATTCATTCCACTGAGTGAATGTAACACGAGGCGAGTATCGAACCCCGCACTCGGGCAGCAACGGGTTTGATGGCATCACTTTTCCCTGACGGGGAGTGAGGCCCGCGCGAAGGTCAAGGAGAGCGGGAACCGGTTCCACATTCCGATGCACTCGAGACGGGACGACGACGCTGCGTCAACTGCGCAGGTTATTCGTGCACTGTTTACAGTGGAGGAGTCACTACTCAAATCCCTGTAATTGAAAGTCATTTATTAATATAATTTTTAAAATCATTGTGAATTGTGTAGAGGAAGTATTATGATGCTGCAGAAAATCAATTTAAAATTTTCACGGAAATACACGTTTTCGGCATCCTCAGTAACAAAATATATACGGGAAAACATTAAACATTAAAGCTCCGCAGTTTCATAGATAGTTGCTAACCCCTAGGATCGCTACTATCGCATCACAGACAATGCGAAATATTACCGGCACTGTCTATTGTTTCTAGTACCCTCACAACTCAAGCTTCGTGACTGTATATACTAGACTGTGGTAATACCGTAGGTTATTATACTACTAAGGCAAAATAAGCACAAGTTTCTTACATAATATGTTTTGAGCACCAGTATTTTCAATTTGCTTAATAAATAAATAACTCTTGGGAGTTTAGTACAAACATAATCAATATGGGGGCCCAAGATAATTTGGGATCCAGTACCTACCTACAATTCGTGAAAGTTTAGCAGATGACTCAAAGTTGTAAATTGTGAGATCACTTAACGTAAATAACACATGTTATGTCTTAGTCTGATTTAAACACTTAGGTATAGGTATTGCAGAACAGCATTGGGGTAATATTGAAGTTTTACTAGTATTTGCGACTGATCAAACCATCCATTTTTCATATGTTACCCAGCACTTCCTGCAACAATCCAACATTTGCAGACATGCAAAGACCTTGGAGATGCTGAGGAAATTTAGGGAAATTTTTGCCTGTTTGGTTGAGGAAGTTTTCGAATTGGAACTGGCAACACTGGTATTCACGTGAAAAGGCACAGAGTCTTATCCTATTAAGAGCAGAGAAACTACTTAAATTGGTGTTATTTTCACATTTAGCGTTATTCTCTTAAATTAAAACTAATTTACTTTTTAGAAATTATTTTACAAATGAGATTGTGGTTTCGATAAGCTAGCTAATCTAGTCTTTGTTTAATGAAATTCAGTTTACTAAGAATTCAGTGACGGGCAGAAAGAGCTGCTGCTTGACACCGGATAGCATTGCAGTTGTTCTCGCTCTTGGCACAGCGCCCTTCTGTTTACACAACGAATGAGTGACGGGCTGTCGGAGGATCCGACAGAATGAAGTAATGTTGCTACCGGGGATGTGCGAGGAGGAGAGCACACTGGTTCGAAGACCCACAGTTACCTGCGAGGTACCTCGCCAGTAGATTATTGATCATCAATTCGCTGCTCATGCGAATAGGCTTGTAGAATACATTTCAGGTTTGAACAGTAATAGCAGAAGGTAAAGAAAGAACTTAAAAAGGATGTTGGATGAGAGGTTCGCCTAGAATTGAAAGCAGGATCTCCAGGAATTCACAGGCAAATCGAGCAGAACGTGATCCGTCGCGCTCCGCGGGTTGGGAAGAATCGCGTGGGAAGATGTACGCAAATGAAAAACTGTGTGTCGGAATTTAAATATTTATAACCAGGCAAGATTATTAATGGCCGTGACAGCAGGGTAATACAGAGACACTTTTTTGCGTGAAAGGAGTCGTCAATGTCTGTTAACTCAGGTGTGTTGGAATCCGTTCTTCAGGTAGTATCAATTAGTAAGAGTTTTAATAAAATATCGCATTCCATGTCGCTCAAGTAGGCTGGTGAGAAATCATTGAAATCATCACTAAAGGATGAATTTTTAATTATTTCACATAGTCACAAAGATCTGCTTTTCCAATTCACTGCGGGCTAAAGCAGGGAGATGCACTATCACCTTTACATTTTAACTTCGCTCTAGAATATGCCATTAAGAAAGTTCAGGATAACACAGAGGGTTTGGAATTGAACGGGTTACATCAGGTTCTTGTCTATGCGGATGACGTGAATATGTTAGGAGAAAATCCACAAACAATTAGGGAAAACGCGGAAATTCTACTTGAAGCAAGTAAAGGGATAGGGTTGGAAGTAAATCCCGAAAAGACTAAGTATATAATTATCTCCCGTGATCAGAATATTGTACGAAATGGAACTATAAAAGTTGGAGATTTATCCTTCGAAGCGGTGGAAAAATTCAAATATCTTGGAGCAACAGTAACAAATATAAATGACACTCGGGAGGAAATTAGACGTAGAATAAATATGGGAAATGCCTGTTATTATTCGGTTGAGAAGCTTTTGTCATCTAGTCTGCTGTCAAAAAATCTGAAAGTTAGAATTGATAAAACAATTATATTACCGGTTGTTCTGTATGGCTGTGAAACTTGGACTCTCACTTTGAGAGAGGAACATAGATTAAGAGTGTTTGAGAATAAGGTGCTTAGGAAAATATTTGGGGCTAGGAGGGATGAAGTTACAGGAGAATGGAGAAAATTACACAACACAGAACTGCACGCATTGTATTCTTCACCTGACATAATTAGGAACATTAAATCTAGACGTTTGAGATGGGCTGGGCATGTAGCACGCATGGGAGAATCCAGAAATGCATATAGAGTGTTAGTTGGGAGGCCGGAGGGAAAAAGACCTTTGAGAAGGCCGAGACGTAGGTGGGGAGATAATATTAAAATGGATTTGAGGGAGATGGGATATCGCTGGCTAAATGTTGCAAGGGTGTATGTAGTAATATTTTTTATATAGACATAGAACCTTGTACTATTGAGCCAGCGATATGATGATAGAGACTGGATTAATCTTGCTCAGGACAGGGACCAATGGCTGGCTTATGTTAGGGCGGCAATGAACCTCCGGGTTCCTTAAAAGCCAGTAAGTAAGTAAGTAAGTAAGTAAGTAAGTAAGTAATATATATTGTATATAATAGTAAACATGATACACATGAACTGTAAATACTCTATAATATATTCAATTAATTCATTTAACGAAATCAACTCCGTTACGGTGAACAAAAACATATATAGGCCTACTCAGAGATTATGAAATTCATATATTTTACTATAACTGCCAATAAAAATTGTTTTTAGCTAAGAAAATGTTCTTCCTACGTCACATGACGTTACAGGGACAAAATAATAATAAGAAAAATCAATATACAAATTATCAATATTTATATTTTACAATATATATAGAAATAATTCGTTTATCAAAACCCATCCCGTTGCAGTGTACGAAAACATATTATTCTGAGTTTATGAAATACAAATCTTTTACGAACATCACATAAAATTAGTTTAAACTAAGAGAATGTTGTTTCTACGTCATATTACGTTACAGAGGCATATTTATAATACATTACATCATTATTATTTAATGAGCCCATGCGTACCTGCTTGCAATTAGACCTTGCTTACGCATCCACGTGACGTAATAGACGTAGCTACCACAAGAAACTACTCGATCGGCTGTACGTTTGGAAACGAAAATGCGCTGCCTGTTGATCACATAATATGAGCCGTTCAGAGCAAAAGTGGTGTAAGTCAAAATTGTGTAATGAGGTTTAAAGTAAAAAATTATGTAAAATACAGCGCAAATTAACAATTAATATGTCTTTCGTGCTATCCACTGACTACTAATAATTTAAATAAATTGAATATTAATTGCTACTTTGCACTGTATTTTACAAAATGTTTGCTTTAATCCTTATTATCCATTTTTGACAAACACCACTTCTGCTCTCAACGGCTCATATATCTCATTGGCCATTCCCATGTTATGAACAGAGACCGAAACGTTGCAGAATGCCTTTTTAAATGTGTTAAATCTATCTTCATTTTGAAAGTAAATCTGTACGAATGATACCTTTGTGATTGAAACGTCACAGTTTTATGTTGCCCTTTTCTGCCTTTTTAAATATAAAATACAAAATAAATGATTTTTTGCCTTTATTTGATTATTTTATCTATAATTTATTAATTTATTATTAAAATTGCCTAAAGGTATATTTTAATTTATTTCTATAACCGCTACAATGAAAGTGACTTCACTGAATGTATATTATTGTCTTTCAGTCAGTTCATATTCTCTTTGCAACAATGAGTGCTGCCGTGCAAAAATGGATAACAGTAAGCGTACCATTTTCATTTTTGTTTCAAGTACAACACTAGCATTTTGTTTAAAACTTTAAAGTTCTTCAAAATATGACGATCGAGTTACTGAATAGTGTGATCTAGTAAATAAATGGGTCTAGTGCAAGGTTTCTGTAACTGCTTTTATTGCGTATTTTAGCTATTTATTATCCCTTTTTGCCTGCCTATTTTAATGATTCATAATGCCTAAACTTCCGGTCTCTGGTTATGAAATAGCAACATATGTGTATAAGAGAACAACCACCAGGATCTCCACTGTCGAAAATTAATTTTCGGTAACGACTTCTAGATGGCAGTACGGCTGCAAGCTATTATATACCACAGTCTACTATATACAGTCACGAAGCTTGAGTTTCGAGGGTGCTAGAAACAGTAGACTGTGCCGGTACTATTTCGCATTGTCTGTAATGAGGCGATATTAGCGATCCTAGTGATGAGCAACTATCTGTGTATGCATATTTACTACGTATTGAGCTACGTGACTGTATATACTAGACTGTGCTATTACTCCATGCAATGCCATCAGGGTTATATTGTGACTTTCCCAGTCGCTAGACGGCAGCACAGTGAAATTGATAAAAGTTCTGATCTTTAAAATGCATGAAGTTAGGCTGATCAATTTGTTATGTGCGATCAGGGCTTCAATTAAAATATAGTCGTTTCACGCAACCGTTACGATTTCTTTAAAACCGCTGAAAATTTTTTAAATCGTCCATTTGTCAGTGATAGAGACCTTCACAGCTCGAACACTTTTTTACTAAAATTTGCATTCAAATATTGTGCTGCTTAACTGTGGCTATATAATAATGCTGACTTTTGTATTGCATATGAATCAATTTAACCATGATATCTGAAACTGGAAACCTCTTCTATTTTCTGTTAGGTTCATGTTATGACTAGCAACTGTTTTTCTCAGATAATCATAGACTAAAAGCAATACTGTTTAAGCACTAAGTGGAATTCACATCCTCACAAATGCGCCTTATGGAAAGTGACCTTCTCTAACAACTGCACGTGCTACGGCCTCTTCCAATTCAACTTCTTGACTGTACGACCTTCGGACCGTAAATTCCCGCTTATGTAATTTCTCCAATCAGTTTCACATATTTTCCGCATTACGACGATTTCATATCGGAATTCCGTAGTTCAGTTTTTAACTCTATGGCGTCACATTAGGCTGTACTATATGAAATGGTTTAATATGACACTAATTTCTTCTGGCAATATCAAATTACAGTACTTTAAAACTGAATTGTCTACCGCTAAGGAGTAAAGATTAGCTTGTCTCACAGTGAAACGAGCGGTCCCGGGTTCAAATCTTGGTTGGGACAAGTTACCTAGTTTAGGGTTTTCCCGGTTTTTTTTCTCAAACCATTAAGAGCAAAGGCTGAATAACTTTCAGCGTTATGCCCTGGACTCATTTCCCTGGCATATCACTTGTAATTCAACGACGTAAGAGTCGGAGACCTCTGAGGTCTATATAGTCTACTCCTCTGAAGTAACGAAAATTACGTTTTTCATGATCAGTAATTCATCGGTGACCTCGGAGGTTTATATATTCCCTCTGAAGTAATGAAAATTACGTTTTTCATGATCAGTAATTCAACGGTGACCTCGGAGGTTTATATACTCCCTCTGAAGTAACGAAAATTACGTTTTTCAAGATCAGTAATTCAACGGTGACCTCGGAGGTTTATATACTCCCTCTGAAGTAACGAAAATTACGTTTTTCATGATCAGTAATTCAACGGTGACCTCGGAGGTTTATATACTCCCTCTGAAGTAACGAAAATTACGTTTTTCATGATCAGTAATTCAACGGTGACCTCGGAGGTTTATA